>NC_134214.1:47878492-48184855 GCF_965140235.1 Caretta caretta | reverse complement strand
ACCGAGATAATTCTATTGGACACTATGTTTTGTGGCTTAGTGTCCTGACTCTGCCTCTTCATCTCTGTTTTGTACTTTGGAATTAATTTGCATGCAGAGACACTTGCTTTTCAGGATTTTATCCACTGCCTTGACCTCTTAGGAGGAAGGAAGAATGCTCAGGAGGAATGCACAGACAAGTTACCTGAACTAACAGCTATCGTTCAGTAGAATTGCCATGTTCTTGCCCCATATATTTGACTAGTTAAAGTTGTGGCAGACACTTCACATCAAGGCCCAAGTCTTAAAAGGCAATTGAGAAACACATTTATTTCTAGAGAATGTGGACTTGTTTCTCAGTCCTCACATAAGATCTTGAGGGTTAGCACTACCACAAATACGTTATTGCTCCCCAGGATCCTGAGCTTTGGTGCTGGGATTCCTTTAGACAAAGGGTTTTACCAACCCATAATTGCAATCCTTCAAGTGGTGGGCTGCTAGCTTTTCATGAGCAAAGGGCAGATTGAGCTCTGGTAAAAGGTCCATGTCCAGGTAAAGTTCCTTCTCAGACACACTGAGTTTAAAGCACAAACCTATTCTAACATCACCTCTGGGGTGGCTTTTTGGTGTGGTTTATGTGATAGCTGGAGTGGATGCTTTGGGGTGGATGTCAGTAGGTCTACTTTGCTGCAAGGTCTTACAAAGAGATCTGGAAAAATATGAGCATCTGAGGAATATGTGGATCATTTCTAGTTGAAGGCCAACATGTGTTTTCTTGAGTCTGTTATGTTCCTGTGCTTCCTTCTACAAGAAAGTCAGTTTTCATCTCAATAGCTGGCTTTAAGGGAATCTGATAGACATCTGCACCAACAAAAGCAGCATCAGGAGTTGGTCCTAAGCTCCCTCTCATAAAGGATCAAAGTTTAACTTTTTTTTTTAGGGGTTTCAGAGTGGATAGCCAGCCCAGTCACTTTCTGTAGCTTGCCAGGACCTCCCTGTCAGAAGCAGACTGAGCTCTTTATCCCAGGACCCCTTGTTGCCTCTAGTAAGTGGGTCTGTCGTGCTTCATTAGAGTTAACAGTTCTGAATTCAAATCCCTCTTCTGAATCAGTCTCACTTTTTTTTTTGGCCCAATGAATATTTAAGTACTTTTACAAAATCGAACATCTTTGAAAGGAAAGATTAAGACATGAATAGCCTGTAGCCTAGTGATTAGGGCAGTCACCTGGCAGAAGGGAGACCTGAATGCAAGTCCCTGGTCCAGAATGGGGATTGAAACCTGTGTTTCCTGCATCCTAGGCAAGTGCTCTGACCACTGGTAAAGATTATAAAGGGGTGTGCACACTGCCTCCCCCCACCCCAACTATTTTCCCAACTTGTGAGCTCATGTTTTACATGGAAATTATTTTTCTTGGTGACAGTGACTTTAGCTTATAGTGAGATCACTTCAGGCTGAAGTGATCCACCTTATGTTGCTTTTTTGTAGGTGGTGGTATGAACTTTTCTGAGATTCCTCTTCAAGGAATATCATGTGTTCTGAGATAGGATGGTTTCCACCACAGACAACCTATAACAGCCATGTGGGTCTCACTCCTTAGACTTAGAGAGCATTCCTGTTCAGATTAGGTCTCTAGGAAGGAATCCTGCTTTCTCTCAACCCTGCAAAACCGGCTTGTCGAAAAAGGGAGTTCAAAGTCTCTTGCTCCATCCTATTGGCTATTGAGAGTAAAGTCTGATGTGTTTGTGAGGGATCTTTCCTCTTCCCTGTTGTTATACCAGTATACACACACCTCTCCATAAATATGAATGGGGAGTGGGGAGAAATAAAAATTATTTTTGCATTGGCATTTTTTGCTGCCTGTTGAAGTAATATTCATTCATTATTTTGTATTACATTAGCACTGAGAGACCCAAACAAAGATTGTGGCTCCATTGTGGTAGACCATCCACAAATGTAGAGGAGACCAGTTTGTGCTCCAAAGGGTTTCCAAATTTAATAGGGTGAGACAAAGGCTGGAAGAAATGAAGCATTAGCCCCATTTTACCAATGGAGCTGTAAGGCACAGAGTTAGTGATGTGGTGCAGGAGGATAGGCTGTGTTTTGAGAGAGAGATTCCCTAACTGTGGTGGGGTGATAGACAGAACACATATTCCTATCTTGGGACCAGACCACCTTGGCAGCCAGTATGTAAACCGCAAGTGGTACTTTTCAGTGGTGCTGCAAGCACTGGTGGATCACAAGGGAAGTTTCACTGACATCTACGTGGGATGGCTGGGAAAGGTACAAGATGCTCACATCTTCAGGAACTCTAGTAATAATAACTCTAGTCTGTTTGAACAGCTGCAGGAAGGGACTTACTTCCCAGACCAGAAAATAACCGTTGGGGATGTTGAAATGCCTATAGTTATCCTTGGGGACCCAGCCTACCCCTTAATGCCATGTCCTCTGGGGTGGAGTGGTTAGGTGCCCAGAGGGGCTCCCCCTCCCCCCGCAATCTTGGGTGTCTTGGTGAGGAGGCTATGAAACTTGGGGAGGAGGGCGGGCAGTTACACGGGCTGCAGTTGCGGTCTGTGCTCCTGCTGCCTTTCCTGCAGCTCCACCAGATGCCGGAGCATATCAGTTTGATCCCCCAGTAGCCTCAGCATTGCATCCTGCCTCCTCTCATGTTGCTCCCGCCACTTCTCATCTCGCTCATCCCTCCTGTCCTCGTGTTCATTTTCTGCTTTCCTGGAGTCTGCCATGGTTTGCCTCCACGCATTCTGCTGAGCTCTTTCAGTGTGAGAGGACTGCCTGAGCTCAGAGAACATTTAATCGTGAGTGCGTATTTTTTCTCCTCCTTATCTGCACTAGCCTGTGGGATGGAGATGACAAGGGAAGTGTTGAAACATTTACAGCTGCGGGAGGAAAAAAAAGGGAGAGTAGTAAAGAGAAAAGACACATTTTAGAGAACAATGGGTGGACTCTTTCACAGTGAACCAAGCTGCTAACTTACATAGCACATGTGCTTTCGGTACAAGGTTGCATTTTGCCTCTTATATTGAGGGCCTGCCAGTTTGGTGTGAGAGATCACACACGCAGGGCCGGGCAACAGAATTCAGCTTGCAGGCAGCCATGGTAAGCCACAGTCTTTCGGCTTCTTCAACCTTTATAACATGTGGGAATGGTTTCAAACAGCAGCACCCTCCTTTCCCATACCAAGCACCTGTTGGGTTGGCCATTTAAAAGGAGGGGCTGTGGTTTTCGGGTTAACATGCGGCACAAACCCAACTAACCCATCCCCCCAATTCTCTGGGATGATCACTCTCCTGAGGATACCACAGCGAGATAAAGAACGGACGTTGCTTGAATGCTAGCAAACATCAGGACCATACGCTGCCATGCTTCGTTATGCAATGTTTCCAGACTATGTGCTACTGGCCTGGCTTGGTGAAGTGTCGTACCATGGAGGACGGAATAAGGCTGCCCTCCCCAGAAACCTTTTGCAAAGGCTTTGGGAGTACCTCCAGAAGAGCTTCATGAAGATGTCCCTGGAGGATTTCCACTCCATCCCCAGACATGTTAACAGACTTTTCCAGTAGCTGTACTGGCTGTGAATGCATCCCAAGACTTCCGGGCAAATTAATCATTAAACATGCTTGCTTTTAAATCGTGTTATATTTACAAAGGTACATTCACCAGAGATGCCTTCTCCAACTTCATGGTCTGGGAGCCTGCCTTGGGAGGGTTGGAAGGGTGTTGGCTCCAGGGTGATAAACAGTTCCTGGCTGTCGGGGAGAACAGTTTCTCCGCTTGCCTGCTGGGCGCTTTCATCTTCCTCCTCCTCCTCATCTTCCTTGTCCCCAGAATCCTCATCCCTGTTGCATGAGACTCCCCCCTTTGCAGGTGTCCACGGACAGGGGTGTGGTAGTGGTAGGGCCTCCCCCTAGAATTGCATGCAGCTCATCATAGAAGCGGCATGTCTGGGGCTCTGACTCGGAGTGGCCATTTGCTTCTTTGGTAGGCTTGCCTGAGCTCCTTAATTTTCACGTGGCATTGTTGCGGGTCCCTGTTGTAGCCTCTGTCCATCATGCTCTTGGAGATTTTTGCAAATATATTTGCGTTTCATCTTTGGAATGGAGTTCTGTTAGCACGGATTCATCTCCCCATACAGCGATCAGATCCAGTACCTCCCGTTCAGTCCATACTGGAGCCTTTTTGCGATTCTGGGACTGCATGGTCACCTGTGCTGATGAGCTCGCCACACTGGCCAAACAGGAAATGAAATTCAAAAGTTCCCGGGGCTTTTCCTGTGTACCTGGCTAGTGCATCTGAGTTGAAAGTGCTGTCCAGAGCGGTCATAATGGAGCACTCTGGAATAGCTCCCGGAGGCCAATACTGTCTAATTGCGTCCACACTATCCCAAACTTGACCCGGCGATGTCGATTTCAGTGCTGATCCCCTTGTCAGGGAGGAGTACAGAAATGGATTTTAAGAGCCCTTTAGGACGACAAAAATGGCTTCGTCGTATGGATGGGTGCAGGGTTAAATCAATATAATGCTGCTAAATTTGACCTGAACTCATAGTGCATACCAGGGCTGAGTTCAGTATTTCTGTCATCTGAATGGGCCCCCAAGTTCATAAAAAATCTGATGTTCTCATTGAAGCCTTTTGTACATGTAATGAATGCTTTGAAAAACAGAGTGAACATTTGGTACCAATGAACACGTCATTAATTGCACAAGACTATTCTATTATTTTCTGGTCTTCACTCACTGACTTCTTGCTACCTTACTGGCTGATTTTTGGACTTCTTTCAGTGCTTTTGCAGCTAAGAGATTTTTCTCCAATGGTAAACAGTAGTATAGATAGTATAGATACAGCTCCTGAATCTTGTGCTCTGACCTAGTGCCGAGTATATTACTGAAATTCTTTCATCTCAAATTCCAAACTCATATACTGTGTCATGGTTGACTCTGTCTGAACTGCCTATAGTCATCAGTTCTCTTTATCTGCAGAAGGTTGAGAAACTTCATTTTTCCCCTTTTCTGCTTATTTTTTTCTCCTTTCTTCCTAGACCGTTTTAGTTTCCAGATGTTTAGTGTAGCAATTTAGTTTCTTAACAAATAAAACAAGTTTTTGAAGCATCAAACCACTGCCAACATTGAAATTTTCTTGTACAAGTTTTTCTTCCAAAGCTGTCTTATTTTTCTCAGATCACATTTTTTTTTTAAAATCAAGCTTCTTAATACTTAATGTGTTTTGGTCCTCTTATTTTTTTGGTGTTGAAGATTGCTTCAAGTAATGGCCAAAATTCAATCACAAAATGTCTATCGGTAGACTCTGTAAGTGCTTGTGTGTTAAGGGTACATAGAGCTTGGGGGACGTTAGATAAGCCAAAGATGTTGGAGTTCAAGGTATGCGCTTCCTTCCCTTGTTTTCACTCACAACAAGCACCAACACTATTTGTACTGCTTGGGGAAAGCCCACATCACGTCCAAGTGCAGTATCTGCCTCTTGTTCCCGATCTGTACCTGGGAAAGCCAAGCTCTCCACTGCAAGAAACACCTCGTTGAGGTCATCATGAGGGATAAGTGGGATCCAGGTTGCGGGACCTGCTCCCCCATAATCAAGCTAAGTAATTGAGTGCTCCTGTTACTGCAGAGCTCCTTCCTGAGTTTTAAATCCTACATACTTACCAGTGTATGTGCTCGGGACCTTAAGAGTCTTGAGGCCCGATATCCCAACAGATGCACAAATTACCACTGAGCCTTTCTTGGATGCACAGTGTTGATAGCTAGACTCTCAAATGGTCAACTTATATGCGCTAGATCTACCCGTGCTGTTGATCAGAGTGAGGTCTCTAGACCGACTTATTTACTTCTTCAAATATTTAAGATACATCTACGCACCAATATGGTGCTCTGTCTGTCTCTTTCTCTCTCCCATAAATTAAAAGTTAAAGCATAAACAAAGGGGGATCTTGGTGGATAATCAGCTGAACATGAATTCGAAGAGCCATGCTGTGGCCAAAAGGATGAATGTGATCCTTGGATATACAAGTGGGTATCTTGAGTAGAAGTAGGGAAGTACTTTACCTCTATTTGGCACTGGTGCAACTGCTGTTGGGACAGTGTCCAATTTTGTTTTCCACATTTCAAGAAGGATGTCGGTAAATTGGAATGTGTTCTGAGAAGAGCCACGAGAATGATTAGAGGATTGGAAAACAGGACTTATTAATGATAGACTCAAGGAGCATAATCTATTCAATTTAAATAAAAAGTTAAGGGTGACTTGATCAGTATGTAAGTACCTATATGGGGAACAAAATAATTAAGGGATCTATAATCTAGCAGACAGAGGTATAACAAGATCCACTGACTGGAAGTTAAAGCTAGGTAAATTCAAATTAAAACTAAGAAAGATTTTTTGCAGGGACAATAATTAATCATTGGAACAACTTAGCAAGCATTGAGGTGCTTCTCCATCACTGGCTACTTTTGAATCAAGATTGGATGTTTTTCTAAAAAAGATGCTCTAGTTCAGTGGTTCTCAGCCTGGAGTATGTGTACCCCTGTGGGTATGCAGAGGTCTTCCGCAGGGTACATCAGCTCAGCTAGTTATTTGCCTAGTTTTATAACAGGCTGCATAAAAAGCACTAGCAAAGTCAGTACAAACTAAAATTTCATAGAGACAATGACTTGTTTATACTGCTCTGTATATTATGTGCTGAAATGTAAGTACAATATTTATATTCCAATTGATTGATACTTTCTCATTTTTACCATATAATTAAGCAATTTTTCAGTAATCGTGTGCTGTGACACTAGTATTTCTATGTGTGATTTTAGTAAGCAAGTAGGTTTTAAGTGAGGTGTCTTGCGTATCGCCAAGTTACAAATCAGACTCCTGAAAGGGGTACAGTTGTCTGGAAAGGTTGAGAGCCACTTCTCTAGTTCAAATAGGAATTATTTTGGGGAAATTCTGTGGGCTGTCTTATACAGGAGGTCAGTCTAGATGTTCACAATGGTCTCTCCTGACTATCCGTAGATCACCAAAATGTTTTATGCTTGTATATATGCGTTTTTTTTCCATGGATGGGTAAGCAACCAGGTATTGTACTTTTAGATAAACGTGCAATCTATTGTTCTTATCGTGTAAAAGGAAGATTCAAGTACATTTATTATTGAATTAGAACACTGACTCTAAGGAGACTATTTAGTAAAGGTTATAAGTTAAAGTAAAATTCACTTCTTCCAATTGCTCTGAGAAAATCCAAAAGAACAACAGATTGCTCTGACCAGTTGTGCTACTTAACCACCTTCCTGGTTAACACGTTGAAGTTAGATCAATTTCCTAATATGACAGTCCTTCATGATTACAGTTTTTTTGGTGATATATTAAGTGTGACTACATGACTTCCTTTTTTCTATATGTATGCTGTCTAACCATTGTGTATGATCAGTTTACCTTTTTTCTGTGGCCATTTATACAGTAGACCTTTCTAAAATTTCCCACCATGGTTGTCTCAGCATCCGAAGTGTTACCACTACTTTACCTGCTCCCCTCCTCTGTTTTTGGGAGATATTCCACAGCTTGCATATGTTTCTGCTTTTAACTTTCCCAAGTAGTAGCAGAGTGAAATTGATTAGGGTTATGAATATGATTAATTTGCACGTTGCCAATTTTCACTTTGCAAAAATCTGAGCAGCAGCAAAGATGCTCAAGTAATCTGTCTGCAGACTGAGGAAGATATTATCGCAGCTGTGCATGTTCAGTTAATTTTTGGAAGGTTTTCTTAGCAATTATAAGAGCTAGTAAAAAAAACGTTAAATGAATACTCAGATTTTGTAGAAGTTGGCAACACTCATCAAAGAAAGTTTTGTACCTGTGATGGGTGACAGGATTTTTGCGAGCTATGCTCATAGTTACCAGTCTCTTCTTGGAGAGATTCTTCCTTTCCAAATAGATGTCAAATATTTGTTTGGATTTATTTGAAATAAACTAAAGTGCATGCAGCTTCCTGTTTCTTTGGACACCAATATATAGTCTAAATGGCGATCTAATTGCTCGTCTTATCATTACTCCTTTAGAAGACTGGACTCTTCAAGGCCATATTAAGTTAGATGTGTCCAGAGGCATGCAAGCAATGCTAGTCTATCCCCAATAGATTAATTTCTAGAAGACTTACAGAACAACTACATGGAGTTCTGTGCATTTTTTTTATTTAAAGCTTGGACTTGGAAGTACAACGTGAGTCCAAGTTTGGTATGCTCGTGTTACGGAATTGGTTTCTGCGCAGAAGTGCCTAAACTTCCAACTGTCTATGTTCAGAACATTTGGGGTGTTTCTATATAGCTAGTTGTTCTATGTTGAAATGTCCTTAGTAAATCTTTTTTTCTTGTTTCCATTGCACTCCATGACTGTTGCATAGGATTTTTGTTACTGTTTTTTCTGTTACTAAAATGAGCTTTTTTGTTAAACTTTTAGTGATTCATAAAAATATTGAGTCTTCAGAAGTGGTCTATTTCTGTTACTATACTTTTGGAGAAAGATTATACTTTTTAATTATTATTCAGAAAGGTAATAATTGTAATAGATTCCCTCTCAACCACCCCATGTTCTTGAAGAATGGAGGAGATAATGTTACCGTCTTACTTTAAAAATGAACTGTTTGGAGATAGTATTGGTGCGCTATATCAGTGAGTAGGCATGCATTACTCACTTACAAGGTGGCTCTCTGACTATGGATTTTAAGCTATTGACGTTCCAGTCAGTCATGTGCAGGGAGCATGGGAGACAGTACTTGCAGCACATTTTTAATTACTTTTTGAAAATAAGAATTTCAGGTAAGTCACTTTTTTGGGGCTGGAGTGTAACTTTCAGTCTCACTGCTCATTTTAATGTGTCCTTTACTGGCATGGACTTGTCATCTGCCTCTCTACCTGTTTCTCTGGCTCTCCGTCACCATAGTATCTTAGCTGATACTACCATCCTTGCTCTTCAGGGAGCTGACTGTGCTGCATTCTTGTATCTTCCAGAAGGGTGATGGAAAGATAAAGGCAAACGTTTGCCTTTGTTAGTTTAGAGGTTGAAAGGAAAGGAAACACTAAGAGTAGAAGATAAGGAAGCTGAAAAATAGTATTTTAAATGGAAATCCTTAGTAACTTCCCCATGTATCTAAGCAATTTTTTCCATATCTTTTAATTTGTTTTGTGGTTCGTGAGCATTTTCAATTGCAGAGAGTGTATACAAAAGAGAGTCAGGGTAGGTAAAATTTTTATTCTAAAAAGCATAGGGAAAGGTACATTTGCTTGTTTCTCACCTTGGCTGTCTCCTCTTCTTGGCAGAGAAATTTCTCCATGTCTGTAAACAGTGCTGCTGTCCTGCGGTTGACGGGACGAGGAGGAGGAACGGTGGTAGGGGCTCCTCGAGGTCGAAGTTCCTCTAGAGGTCGAGGTGAGCTGTTTTCTGAAGACTGGGATGATACAGTGGATGGGGGAAAGATCTAGGTTAAATTGTCTGAAAATTGACCACCATTATTTGGATAACACCACGAGGGGATGTGGAATTATACAGCCAAATAAAACTGACAAATTCCTGTCCCCAAGGAACTTTCCATTTAAAGGGCCTAACACAGCAGGGGTTGGCGAAGGAGGGAAAGTGCATGTGGGAGAATGAGGGTTGCAATACCACAAGATCACTGGGAACGCAAGTTACATATCTGGTTCCTCTTTTGTGTGTTTATTTTGTTAAATTATATAAATTTGGATTGAAGGAGAGTGATGAAAGGAACAGTTTTGAGGTGGAATATCAAGGAAAGTGTAAGGTTGCTTGACTCAGGGTTGTAAAGAATATCCAATTATATGAGATGGTATTTGAAAAAGTTTGGAGTCGCTTATAAAAGGAGAGAACAGGAGCATTAATTAAGAAGTTGAAAGGGTTGGTTTTAACTTAAATCTGTGGTTTTCAACTGGGGATACGCAGAGGTCTTCCAAATGGTTCATCAGCTGATCTAGATCAGGGGTGGCCAACCTGTGGCTCCGGAGCCACATGTGGCTCTTCAGAAGTTAATATGTGGCTCTTTGTATAGGAACCGACTCCGGGGCTGGAGCTATAGGTGCCAACTTTCCAATGTGCTAAGGGGTGCTCACTGCTCAGCCCCTGGCTCTGCACAAGCCCTGCCCCCACTCCACCCCTTCCCACCCTCTCCCCGAGCCTGCAGTGTCCTCGCTCCTCCCTCTCCCCCCAGAGCCTCCTGCATGTCACGAAACAGCTGATTGGAAGGTGTGGGGAGGGAGTGGGAGGCGCTGACCTGCAGGGCTACCAGTGGGTGGGAGGTGCTGGGAGCTGGGGGGGAGCGGATCGGTGAGCTGCTGATGTATTACTGTGGCTCTTTGGCAAGGTACATTGATAAATTCTGGCTCCTTCTCAGGCTCAGGTTGACCACCCCTGATCTAGATATTTGCCTAGTTTTACAACAGGCTACATAAAAAAACACTAGTGAAGTCGGTATATACTAAAATTTCATACAGACAAGAACTTGTTTATACTGCTGTGTATACTATACACTGAAATGTAAGTACAATATTTATATTTCAATTGATTCATTTTATAATTATATGGTAAAAATGAGAAAGCAAGCAGTTTTTCAGTAATGTGCTGTGACACTTTTGTATTTTTATGTGTGGTTTTGTAAGCAAGTAGTTTCTAAGTGACGTGAAACTTGGGGGTATGCAAGAAACTCAGACTCCTGAAAGGAGTACGGTAGTCTGGAAAGGTTGGAGAGCCACTGACTTAAATGATCAGAAAGAAGTCCTCTATTCTGTGCAATGCCTTAGATAACAAACTGAAAGAGATTAGTGGAGGCATAAGGTCTCTCTTGGCAGTTTATTTTGTTCGCTGATAGCACTTTGTTTTGTCAATTTTACTACTTCACTAAAGTTATTTTCCCTTATTTGTTGGGTCCTTCCACACTGCAGCATTTAAAGCAAATGGGGAAATGTGTCCTCAGATAATGCCAGGGAGGCTCAGGGTAAGGTATAGTACCTGAACTTATTTTTAATTTGTTTTGAAAAACAAAAATATATTTTTATGTTGATAGTAGCCTTTAATTCTCTAGCCTTCATGAGCACAACAATATGTTTTCATATATTAATAGATGTGTTTTGTTGCATATAGAATGCTAGAAGCTGGAGATGGAAAAGACTTCTTGGGTCATATCCATAGCCCAGCAAGTGCCACATTTTTTCCTCATTCTGTCCCATTTAATTTTAAATGTCCCTTAGTCGTGGTATTGCCACTACCTCCCTTGAAAACAGTTTCATAGCTATTGGATGTACAGAAGTTTTTCCCGATTTGGTTTTAAGGTTCCTCTTATTTCTAATTTTCTGTTCTCCCCTGTAATTCTACTTCCTCTTTGCATCTACATCTTTCAGATATTTGTGGACTGCTATCATGTGCCCCTTCTTGATTGTTTAGCTAAGCTGTATGTATTTAGTTCTTTCATTGTCTCAATAGCCGTTCCTGCTGACTCTCTCTAATTTTTTTTTCCATTCAAGTTTTTCAGTATCTCTTTGCTAATGAGTTGCCAAGGACTTATTTAAAAATTTGAGGTACAGTTGTACCAAAGAACGAGAGAGAGGGGCTTTTACTTCCTTGTTTGACATGATGCCAGTGTAGCAGAATTGCATCAGCCTTTTCTGATGCCATACTTCATTCTTAACTGAAGTCTAATTTTCTCTATCTCACCTAAGTGTGTGCTAGTATTACAGCTGTCCAGGTTTCTTTTTCCTGTTGAATATCTGTGTTTTGGACACTTTGCTCAGGTATGTTAGGGTTCAAATTTACAAACAGTTATACTGCATACAGTGCTTGTTGGGTAATCAATAGTCATAGGCTTGGACTTCCAGCTTGCATTTTTCCCCCCAAGTTGAATCTCAGTGTTTTCTGACCTTTTTCTTATATATTGAAACCCCTTTCTATTTCTTTACCCTTCCTTTTTTTTTTTTTTTTTTTTTTTTGCAACTCTTGCATTTCTCTTCCCCTTGGTCACTAACATTTACAATGATCGACTAATTTAGTCAGATTCTGCCACCTGTACTCACAGTAACATACCTACTTTTCAAATATTCCAAATGACTTCAATGGCATTACTTGCAAAGTAAGATACTACTCACTGTGAATAAGAGTGGCAGAATCTGGCTATAATCCAACAATTCTTCAGTTCTGTCAAAAATAGCAATCAATTTTGTCTTTAAAAGTCTTCCCCCCCGGTATTTGATTCGTTGTTTGTATAGGGATAGGCATTACATTTTTGGCATTATAATTAATAGAATCCTTCTTCATTTCTTCTTTGAATATTGCTACTGTATTTCCTTCAGTCTACCACTACCTACCCAGTTTTCAAGATAGCAAAATTTTTGTTCTGAGTTAATCTTTCTTTGTTCAGATACAAGTTCCTTGTTACTTCAGTTGTCCAGACATCTTTCTTGATTTTAATTAATTTCATCCTCATTTGTTTCACCTGCTTTTTAAATTTCCCTTAATCTTTGCATACCATGTTCATTCTGACGTTCTTTTATTGCCTGTCTCTCCTGCCAAGCTTTAGCTGACTTTTTTTAAATTTCTTCGCTGCCTTTTCACTTCCTGTATAGTTTTATTAACCATTGATCATTGAGCAGTCCACTCCAAATCATATTGGCTACTTCTTGTTCTTTGCATTTTTTTTAGGACAGTTACAGTTTTTTGGTTTTAAGGTGTGATTTTAGGATTCCCCAGACAACTGTTAATTCAGGAAATAAACTGAGGTTTCTGCAATGACAGAATTCAGAATTATGCTAATAAACCCTTAGTGTTCTTGAAGCTGAAGATGTATATCAATTAGTCTTTGATGAAAATCTGTGCATAGGACTGATAAGAACATTTAATATGCAATGTAAATGTTTTACTCAAGGATGAAGTTCTTCAAGTGCAGCTCTGCTTTGATGAGTGACTGTAAAAATGGTATTGTAAAATTCTATAATGGTTTGTTGCTCAATGTTAATAGTTCCTTAACAGATTTTCTCATTTCAGAAATAAAATGCTTTCTTAATGTTAGTCTTGCAAACTTAATCTGGGTTCTGAAGGTCATTCTGTGTTGCTTGCAGCTTGCTACTCATCATGAGTAATAAAGCTTCTATAGATCTCATTCTGCCCTTGGCTACACCTGTGCGAGCCTGGTGTCTGGAATAGAGTTGCACAAGTGTAACTAAGAGCAGAATTTGGATCTACAGTTGGAAGTTAGTTAAATTTATCTGATGCAGAAGTGAGAATTAATTTTATTTTCTGGCAAGAGTTGGTGATCTGTGGCCAGTATTAGAAAGTTAGATGGGGAAGAATAGGAGAGAAAGCAAAGGCAGAGTCAAGATTGCTGTTGTAACCTTAATTGAGAATTACATATATTTTGAGTGTTTTTAGACTTTTTTAAAATTAAACAATTTATTAACCTTGTTCTTTAAAGAAGAATGTATTTAAAATAAGGTTACCGTTGAAAATCTTTTTGTCAGAGAATAAATCTGTTTGATGAGAGTCTGCCATAGAAATTATTCTCATCAAAAATATGAACTTTCACTGTGGCTAACTTAACTGCCAAATCTAATGGATGACTAGCTATGAGAGAAATAATCTTTCAAAACACAATTTAACAATTAGCAATAATGCCATAATACCCCATTACTTAATTTGAGTGCATTCCATAAATTTCTAGGCATGTACAAGTGGGTTTGTTGCTCTTACGCAGAAGTTTCTTTAGGCTGTTTTAATAAGTGTCAGTAAAAATGTTGAGTGAAACAGTATTCTGAAGTGTAACTTTACAGTTAAGTTAGCATTATCAAGGCAGCTTAATCATAAAACCTTCTGCTGGAGGGCGAAATTGCTCGTACCCCTAAAATTTCACATTTTGTGTGCTGTCACTTTAGTTGTGACTAACAAGTTTTCTCTGTTCTAAAGTAATACTCCACAAGCAATCCAAGGTCATGCTCTTGAACTTTCTTTCTAATTGATTTGTTTCCCTGGGAGCTCCCTGTGGATTGTAGTTAAGCTGTGTGCTTTGAGTACTGGAATGTTTACATTCATGAAGGAGGGCGTCAGAGAAGGAAAGGATTTAAGTCTTTGTGGACTTAGACTTTTTGTTGTTGTTGCTGTTTTCCTGCTCAAGTAAGAGGTCATAACTGAGGCAGCTTGACCCAGCACTGTGCTGCCTATTTATGAACTGAGGCATAGGGATGCTTTTCCTCCTTTTTTTCCATTTTCACTGCCATTTCACAAATATCTAGGCCATTGACAGTCTGAAAATCTATTTTAAAATATCTCTGAGTTGGGAAAATAAATTACAGCCAGATCAATTTTTACACACTGCTATTATGGCAGTTCTTAATACAATTCGACTACATGAACACTCCATGCGAATTTATTTGTGGTGAGGGGATTAGAGCCACATCAACTTTCTACTTAACGTGTATGGTGTGACTAGAGACCCCTGATTGCCTAGGAGATCTTGGTTCAGTTCTAAGCTCTGCTACAGATTTCCTGTGGGATCTTGGGCCGATAACTTAATATCTCTGTGCCTCAGTTCCCCATCTGTAAAATGGGGATAATACTTGCTTTGTCTTGTCTGTGTAGATAAGCTCTTCAGGGCAGAGACTCTCTTACTATATATATGTACAGCACCTAGCATATTGAGGCCTCTAGGTACTACTGTAGTACAAATAATAAGAGCAATGCTCCCCACCTCCATTTATAGTGTTTTGAAAAACGCCATGTTTTTTGTCCTTTTCCTCTATCTTTGCATTAGAGAGGCTTCTGTACTCTTCATTCTGCCTTTGAGATATCAGATAGGCCTTGTGTTCTGTGCTTTGTCTATTCCACATTACATCAAGACTGTCAGCCTCAGGTACTCTAGACTTCTCTTTCACTCCACTTCCATGAGAAAATAGGGAAGGTTGGAGAACTTGGCCACAGGAGAGTCAATTAGGGGGCAAGCTAGGGTTGAACAAAAATAGTTAACTTATTTTTAAACTCATTTTGCCCTTTCTGCACTAGGTACAGTCTGTTTACAATCATATTTGCTAAAACATTTTCTAACACATTATACAATGCAACCTGTTTTTTAGTCAAGACATGGCTTCAGTATCTTTGACTACCATATGACTGTTTGCTGTTAATCTTTTTTTCAGGGTAATGGCGCTAGCCTTGATGATCTTTTTCATGTATTCTGCATGTGTTCGTAAACCAAGTTTGTCTTTTTGGAGTATAATATAAGGCTAATGTGCTTCAGTGTCAATACTGCCAGTATTCTAGCATGCACTCTGTTTATACTGACCTATTGCATATTACCACATATTTATACACTTCAGTTTTCTGCTTCAGTTAGTTTCTTCTAGTTTTTCTATAGCTCTGTAGAAACTGATTTGACACATCTTGATTATCTTTTCTGTGTGGTACTTATTACGTCTTTCTCTTTTGTGTAAAATCTGTTTGTTTAATAATGGAACTGTTACATAATAGGCCAAGTTTCTTCTCTTCTTCTTCAGTCTGTGCTATTTCACCTCCTTTCCCCGTGTTCTGTGTAGCTCTTCTGTGCATTACTTGGTGTGCTGGACTATAACCAAGACTCCAATTACCTTATTTCCAAATTCCCAAAAGTTATTTCATGTTCACCTTAAACCTTCCCTATTTGGCAGCCTGTTAATTTGTCCTCCTTCATGCACAGCTCCAAACATGGTGATGAAGTATGGTGTACAAGCTTGTGAGAAATGATGTCTCTTGAAATGTAGATGTTAATTTCCAAAATCAGTTGCTTGGGAAATGTTTAGCTTTGAAATATTAAGTGAGTGGATTTAAACACCAATACTATTCTCATGAGATGGAGGAAAGACTTGCCCACTGTCAGGTTGCAGTGTCTCATTAAGGAGAAGATTATAAAATGAGGTTACATTCACATTAGAAAGGGGAAGTAAAGTTCTTCTTACAAACGTTTTTCTTTGTTTTTTTGTCTTTGCAGGCAGAGGCAGAGGAGAAAGTGGTTTCTACCAAAGAAGTTTTGACGAAGTGGAGGGTGGATTTGGGCGAGGAGGAGGCAGGGAAATGCACAGATCTCAGAGCTGGGAGGAAAGGTAACAGAAAAGCCTAGATTTTAAAATATACTGTAGATGCATGTGCTTGGATCCCATGCTTGCACCCTTCATCCACAAAAGATATTTCAGAAAGGCTCTGTAGGAATATGTACTGGTTGATTGTCTTGGAATTTCTGAAGTGGAGACCATATAGTAATGTTGCTAGAATCCCAGCTGTTACAACAAAAACACTGTTCAAAAGCTTATATTGCTGATTACTTGTGGGCATGAACAGAGCACAGCTGTGAGAAACTGAGGTGTTCTAGAAACCGTCATTTCCATTGTAGCTATCTTTGGGAGAAAGTTTGTGTAGCTCTTGGAGAGAGGGCTCTTCTGTTAGTTTTAGCCTTTTGTCTGTTTGCAATGCATTAAGCCTAGGTTTTTAAAGGTATTAAGATGCCTAAAGATCTAGATAGGCTCCTGTTGGCATTTTCAAAAGTATCTGGGCACGGAACTACCCTTAAAATTTTGGCCCCATAGCTCTAGTGAGAGAGAGGAAATGTGCGAGAGTTGCACCTGAAATGATGGCAAGCGTCCAAAGCCTTGTTTGAAACTTTTATTCTGCCTTTCTAGGGGAGACAGGCGGTTTGAAAAACCAGGGCGAAAAGATCCAGGTAAGATATTGTTACTATATATGTACATATGCCATTCTAAACCTTATGTTCCTGGTCTACTACTTTATGTAAGGTTCATGTACCTGGGTCCAGACTCCTCTAAAATGCGCTATCAAAAAGTTCCTTAAAACATTCTTTAAGCTCTTGCTTGTTCTTGCTTTGTTTGAGTCCTCTTCATCAGGAATTCCTTGAGGTTCCCATCTTTATATTGCTTCTGACAGAGAGCAGTTACACATTTTTGAAGTTGTAACAAATCCTCCACTTGAACTTCATCTGGAGCTTGCTGCTTACTTGGGGCAAGCCAGTCCGAACACACACACACGTGTGTTCCATTCTTGGCACTGACTTCAATTTGGTTCTGAGGGCACATTCAAGGTGGCAGTGTTTGTCATGTAGATCCTGAAGTATATGACATCTGACTATCCAAGCAATTCTGTCCACCATACTTTTTGATGGATTTGCAATTAGTCAGGATGCTCTTGCTGTTTTTCTCTTGATATACCTTCTGGAACCTACAACAGAGTATTTTCAGTGAGAGGTTCTTGGCTGTGGAGCTCTTTCCTTTCACAGGAAATTAGTCAGAGCCATTGTCTAGCCCAGAGGTGGGCAAACTATGGCCTATGGGACCGTCCTGCTGGCCCCTGAGCGCCTGGCCTGGGGGGCTAGCCCCCGACCCCTCCCTTGCTGCCCCCCTCCTCTGCAGCCACACCGCGCTGCCAGCGCAACGCTCTGGGTGGCAGGGGGTGACCTCCTGGGGCAGCGCAGCTGCAGAGCCCGGCCTGACCTGGTGCTCTGTGCTGTGCGGCTGTCTCTCCTGGTGCAGCCGCGCTGCCAGACACCGGTGCTCCAGGCAGTGTGGTAAGGGGGCGGGGTTGGATAGAGGGCAGGGGAGTACTGGGGGTGGTCAGGGGTGGGGATAGGGGTTGGGGCAGTCAGAGGGTAGGGAACAGAAGGGTTGTATGGGGGCAGATGTCCTGGGGTGTGTGGGCAGTCAAGAAGGAGAGCAGGGGTTGGATGGGGCAGCTGTGGGCGGTCAGGGGACAGGGAGCAGGGGTCCGGGGGGGGGAAGGGGGGCAGTCAGGAAGGAGAAGGGGGTTGGATGGTGTGGTGGTGGGCAGTTAGGGGTGAGGGATCTGGGGGCAGTTGGATAGGGCAGGAGTCCTGGGGGGGGCCGACAGGGGGCGAGAAGCAGCGGGGGTCGGATAGGGGGCCGGGCCATGCCTGGCTGTTCGGGGAGGCACAGCCTCCCCTAATCGGCCCTCCATACAATTTCAGAAACCCTATGCGGCCATCAGGCCAAAAAGTTTGCCCGCCCCTGGTCTAGCTATTTTTAAGGTACAGTGAAAGAGGTACCGGTTGTCTTATTTGAAGTGTTATAAGCTAAGATGGCTCTTTGGTGAGTGGATGGGGAAGGCTTGGGGCAGAAAATACGTTGCCTGTTGGGAGGGGAAGTTTTCAGAAGCACAAAGGGCATTTAAGGGTCCAGTTACTGTAAGTCAATAGGACCTCAGTGTCTAACAGCCCTTTATCTCTGAAAGCCTCACCCCTTTAGGGTCAGTAGGTGTGTATTGCTAATTTTGCAAGGGTGCCATGGTGATAGGTGTCTTAAAAAAGGCTTGTAATCGCCATCTGATTTTCAAAGCCCTCTGAATCTCCTCTTCAGGTATCTGAATTGATTATCGTGTTGTCTTAAGGTTGCTTAATTTTTTGGTTCCTAAGGTTTTGGCTCAAAAGATAACAAAATTAAGCGAGGTGTCCCTGACTCTGCCCGACCTTCTTTTTTCTGTAGGAGACATTGCTCCTAAGAATGACCAATTAGGGTTCATTTAAGGTTGTCTACATCTAACTTCATCTCACAACTCTTCTGCCTCCCTGTGTCTTCAGTATTTAATCTCTCTGAAAAAGTGGGGAAGTTCAAAAGATTAGCAATTTTGAGTGTTTCTGCTGTGGTGGTAGTTAGGGGTTATGGTTTATGTTTTTGATATTCTAGTATGTAACTACAAAGTGGCCACTGTACTGTTGTTTTGCAGCTCCTTTCTTGGAAATCTGTGGAGGAACAAAACCCCAAACTAACTCCTTTAAACAGAGTAGAGAATTCTTCCAAAGGCAAATGAGGGTAGAAATGGCAGACTGGAGGCACTAGTGGCTACAACAATAACTTGATTTAATGAAATTACATTTATTTTAGCACCGTTTCATCCTGATGGATCTGAAAACACTTAGCAATTTTACCAAACTATGCACAGAATTCACTTCATTTATTAATGAAACCACAGCAGCAATTTAGCAATGCTGATTGACACTACATGTCACTTTAGGATGAGAAGCAGATCTCTTCTAAGTGAAATGGCACGAGGAATTTAGTATGCAGGATGTAATTACCCTAGCTGGAATTATGCCAGGATTGATGCTCCTCTTCCTACAAAGCATGTCTTCGGATCTTTAGTAACCACAAGTGGTCAAGACCGTGGCTTTGTATCTCATCTGAAAGAGTGTGTCCCCCAAACAGATTTCTGAGTTATTGCCTTTAGTATTTACTCAAAGGGAAGAATGCCAACTACCAGGTCATTGACAGAACTTGCTGCTGCACCTGTTTTCTTTCACATCTCTTTCTGGTACTGTTCCAGTCTGATCCTGTTTACTTGTGAGAACAGACAAGATCACATCATGAGGTAATATGGCTGAAGGCCATATTTGTAAACTGTTCAGATTTTTCATATAAAATACTCTCAGGGTTTTAACTATATCCGCTTAGATTTGCCTGTCACTCCTTTAAGGATTTGTGTGTCCGGGAGAAGGAAAATCTTGACTTCTTTCCTTTGTCTCCTAACCAAAAAGGGCTGGTCAATGATGATTTGGTTTGATTTCAACCTTGGTCAGTAATGGAAAAAGTCACTGCTATGTAATGGTCCTTTAGTGGCTTATGTAAAATGATTTGAGGTTAAAAAGATCCTAGTTTCACTTCCTAGTGGACACATTCCTATCACAAAAAAAACAGTTTGCACTGTTAGCAATCTTAGCAAAGAGGTGAAGGACTGAATTGGCATGAAAGTAAATTTATTACCGAGAGATGCTCTCTCAAGTTCAGGGATGAAGTTCATTAGAAAAGGAGTGCAGTGACTGGTTACCATTATCCATGCTAAACCTGACAAGGGATTTAAGTTCTCAATTTTTCACTTTCCACCAACAGCATCTTCTTTGCCCAAACCAACCAATAATAGTGTGTTCTCCAATAAGGCCTTTGCGTGTTCTCTGACCAGATATTCACTGAATCACCAGCTCTTCATGTCCCTCTGTGTTGTGGGTAGTCAAAATATCATAGATAAGTAGGAACTAGAAAGCAGGCAATAAACCACTCTAGAATATTTTGGTAATTCAGAAATCATGGGACCCCAGGAAAATATCTTAGTTAAAAAAAAAAAAAATAAGAAACCCCGTACAAATCGCCCAATAAATAGGATTAATTTTCACATGCTTTATAATTAATTGATATACTGCTAATGATCACATTCTTTAGCATTCAGAATGTGTTTTCCAGTTGATGCGATCAATTCACAAACTGAACAGCAACCCTCAGTCTTGGTATTGATATTCAAGGCAAAGATACACTATTCATTGCAGGAATTACTATGCGAATTGCCATAGACCCTGTGGCTTTCAGCCAGAAATACCCAAAAATGCTTCTCAAAGGCTTAGATTATTTGCCAATTAAACAAGTCATATGTTAGATCACTGACATCTAGAAAAATCACACGGAAAGGCAAATGCCAGTCCAGTTTTTACACAGCCTCTGATCTTAAACAAGTCCATCAGTTTCCAAGCAGGAATGGTGATCAGGAAATACATGTTTTACTGTTAACACATTACAAATGTTTATGATTTACAAGACAATTAGAAAGTCAGCGTTAAATGTGGCAAATAGATTTCCATCTGAGTGCATGTTTATGCCTGTCATGTGAGGAATACTTGAATATTAAAAAGAACATGCTTAATTATTTTCATGAACATTTTTTACCTCTCTTAAACTTGTTGCTTTTAAAAGTTAAAAACAGAGCTATAATGAATGGTTTAAAATAGAATAGTTTTAACGACTGAAGATGTAAAATTCAAAATACTCAGTACAATATAGTCAGAATTACCCTGACTCTAAGGATCCTTATGTTACCTGGGTATGTCCATAGCTATGGTATGGTCTCACCAGTCAATGTCCTTAGTATAGACCGAGATGTATTATTACACTCCTGAATTGCAGAATAATTGAGTTATACAGGATTATGTAACTTAAAGTGGAGAATTGTCAATATATGTAAAGAAGCTCCTTCCTCGTGTTTGAACTATTTATACTTTATTCCATGCTTAATGAAGTATTTACAGTACAATTTCTTGTTCTGCTGCTGCTTTTTAAGGGTTGTCCTCTGTACTTGTAGGATATTGGTTTGGGGCTTAAAAATAGAAAAGGATAAATATAGCACAACCACCCCTCATCACCACCACTTTCCATATCTTGGGGGCGTGGCCAATAATGTTATGAAGAGAAACAGCTGAACTTTCAAGTGCACGTGCGAGACCAACTATGAACAGTGAGGGCAAAGGCAATTTAATGTATTAATACAAGATGGTGTTTGGTGTTACTGTACAGGCACTACAGTGGGCTAAAATATGGTTCCATTATACTGAGAGTGAAAGACAGAATACTGAAAGTATCCATTCTCTATAATAAAACCAGCCCTTGAAGCCTGTAGAATTGTAGGGAAGGGATATGGAAACATTTTCAGAGCAATGAAGTATTTTTGAATTCAGAGATTGGCCACCTGCCCTCCAGTTCTGCATGGACCTCCTCCTTCCTCTGGTACATAACACATTCCTGTGACAACTATAACAATAGTTAACATGGAAAAGTAATAATATTTTAATATCACTTTAGCTGTCTTTTTAATAGAAATTACCTTCTGGAAATGAGGTGCAGCTGGCACCTTATGACAAAACAGCTATCCTACCAGGTTCTCCGTGACCAGAGCCTGACAACCTCTGTACTTCTGGGTTTGAAAAAAAGACTCTCACTAGACAGTGCCCTCCTAATATGGCTTCAGACTATATACCCTGCTGTTGGTCACTTTACAATAAAATCGGCTCCAGTGTGTAAACATAGTTTTGTCTAAATTGCCTAGTAGTGGTTATGCCACATTTATTGCTGGGAAAAGTCATTTAATTATCCTTGAATGGCAACATTTATTTTGATGGTAACTGTTGGTTGTTTCAGTCTGAATACAGAATAGCTATTTTAAAGCCGCATTCCATTGCTGAGAAGCTGTGAATTGACAGCAAACTGTCCACTTAACTGTTAGCCCATTTGATCATAATAGAAATTGTTGCATATAGGAGCACGGTTCTTTCTTCTTGGTATTCTTACGAGGCACTCCTGGCAAAAAAAGTCCCATGAATAAGCACTTGTTTCAATTCTTTTTATTTTAAAATTAATTCAAATGTGTCTGATTTTGTAGATATGATTTATCTATATGCTGTGTGTACAGATATAGATATTTATATTAAAAAGCATAAAATATAAATGGATGCAGTTCTTGGTAGATATAGTGCATCCTGTGGTGCCAGAACTACTCGAAGTGTAAGATGTGCAAAGCTGAGAACACATAAAATTTCACTGTGCCAAGAGACATGAAAGAACATGAATTGCTGTATAACAGTCTGTTTTCTACTGCTGAAATAATTTATTAAATGTTTCCAAATATGAAAATATCTCCACTGTAGCATGTGTGTCACATATATACACTTCAGGATTTTTGGCACTTGCTGTCTTCACAGACCTGTCACAGAGATATTGTATTCCCTTCTGACCTGGTGGAATGAAGAACTGCAGTCAGTACTCTTGATTTCACGTAATAAACAAGTACATCTGGAATGCATTTCACTGCCACTGAAAAGACTGTCAATGGTTTTAGAAGGATGTTCAGCCATCTGAAAATTGATGTAACCATGTACCCAGAAAGTTTTAATGTAAAAGGGTTATAACAATCTTGGAACTACCTCATTGCTGATCCCCAAACTAGTGTAATTTAACCCCAGGTTAGTTTTAGATTAGGTCTTCCATTGTACTGTTGCTGCATATTTTGACGTAGTGTCCTACCCACATACCATTTAATTAGGTTTTGGTCAACTGTGGGAGTCTGAAAGTCTCACACTTCAGGGTCAGTGCAGTTTTAATCATAGTCTAGTGAATTCAGCAGGTAGCATTAGTACTTTCCCACAACTTGTAGTGTGGTACTTGTCCCTGACGTTCTATTCTGTGCAGTTAAAACAGCTTCTCATCAGTTTACATGTGCACTTTATGCTTTTTTACTCTGCACACTATACTGCAATCAAAAGGATGGAGAAAAGAGAGAGCACAAAAGAAAATAGGGGGGAAAAGGAAGGCTGGAAGTTTAACCTGAAAGTTTAATGTAATTAAAAAAAAAAGGCACCAAGTCCAAATTCTATTCTATCAGACCGGTCTCAGAAATCTGGAAGCTGTCAGTGTGCTGTCCATTGATGCGGATCTTCATGTCAGTCCTCTTTGGACTCTTAGAGTCTGCTGCAGCTGGGAACTCTGGAATAGTCTTTTCAAAATTCTCCATCTTGATCTGATATTCCCCTTTGGCACCTCGGGCCAGCATGGAAGCAAAGCGATGGTGTAGAATGATCTCACATGGGAGGTAGGATGTCCTCCTTTGACATGTTTCCCCTGTTCCCTCCTGCATTGCTGAGAGGAAGACTACTAGCTCAAAATGGCGAGTGGTATCCCCTTGGAGGAGAACACCTAGAGGACTAGATGGGGTAATGGAGTGGTAGTAGGTCAGTGGAAAGATAAAGAATGGACACTCCTCAAATGTGATACTGTCCAGGTGGAAATCCACACTAGTTTGATGCAGCTGACCATTCTCCTGTTCTTGGTAAAGAATAGCTGAAACCCGAACGCTGGTGAGTGGGCTGGGACGAGTGTTGGCCACCTGGAACATAAGGTATGGCTTGCCCTCTGTGTGTGCCACTACTGCAGAATGAGTAAAGCGGATGGAGAAAGCTCGATTCTTTGGACGGGCAATCTTTGCCACAAAAGCACCTACATAACAGGAAAGAATGAATTAACTATAATCATGATGGTCAGGTTAGTTTCTTACTTGTCCGCAAGTTGTATGGAATGGCCCATGAGAAAAGGAGGAGGCTTAGTGGGATGGACATACTACTGTTAACTATCCTCAGACTGCTTGATTTCAAATTATTAGATCTAGTCTACACATAGTACAGCTCCCATCATACCAAAAGTTGCTGGTACCAGTTTCTATTCTCAATTTATTAATAAAATAAATCCACTTTTTTTAAAGAGCCTTGGCTTTTTCCATGAACTTTTTTGTCTCCACAATCTGTTAGCATGTGTAAAACAGTAATATTTGGAGAATGAGGGTGCAGTTGCAGGAAGAGATGTGCTCCTTGATTGATGAAGATCCACTCCTTGAACTGGCTATGGTATATAATTGTGGTCTTTCGTTTAATGAAACTGTTTAAAATACAGTACACTAACCTTTTGCACAGTATACTATATTTGTCTAAAATTATTCCATAGTTCAGCCATTTTAAGTAACTTTAAACTAAGTACCACTGGGATTCTAAAGTGTTCTTGGGTGTTGGCTACCCATGGATACTTAACAATAAAGTGAAGGGGGGTAAAAAAAATTTAGCCAGTTTTAAACAAACTAGCTAAAGTTTTGGGTAAACCTGTGAGAGTCTGTATCAAAACAAATGGATTTAAACCTCAAATTAATGAAAGGTTGGAAGAAAGAAGTTGATAGAGGAAGATGGAGGAAAATAACTCGTTGGAAGTGTCAGGAGAGGAGCTGCCGTAAAGAGCAACACTTTCTGGTTTCCAGTACAAATCCTGAAATACTGTTGTTCAAGTGCCTCTCCTTTTTATAGGTCTTTAACTGCTTAAAAGGAGTTGGATTATAATTGACAGCTATAAAGCTGTTTTGAAGTTGAAATTTCAGTCTTGTTGTTGTTCTTTTAGTAACTGGCCCTACTCCTTTTATGTCCCATCTGGAAGCACTCATAATGAGATTAAGAATTTTACCAAATCTACTCCCTGTATGTGGTTGAAAGGACCTACCCTATTTAAAATTGTGAAATAAACCTGATTACCTGTGATGAAGGCCTCCAACATGAGCCCCAGGACCATCTGTATGGCAAGCAGGGCGATAGCACTAGGACAGTCCCCACTTGGGAACATAGTGCCATAACCAATAGTGAGCTGTGTCTCCAGGGAGAACGAGAAAGCAGCTGTAAAGCTGGTGACGTACTTAACACAAATGGTGTGGTTGTCAGGTGGGGCATCATGATCCAACTCCAGGTCCCCATTCATCTCAGCCAGGAGGTACCAGAACACTGCAAAGACTAGCCAGTGGATGACAAAAGAAGCAGCAAAGACTAGCATCATCCATCGCCAGCGCATGTCCATTAGTATTCCCCAAGCATCTCGTAGGTATGCCAGACCTTTCTTTTGGGTCCCATCAATCTGTAGTGTGCTGTGTCCATCTTTAGTCACCATCCTCAAGTGCCTTTGATCCAGGAGGGGGGCACTAGATTTGGTGGTGGTGCTGTCTATCATATCTGATCTCATCTTCTGAAAACTAAAAAGAGAAAATTCATTAAGCTCCTGCATATTTGTATTTCAGCTAATCTTCACAGATTCTGGCACATCAGCCAGGGACGAAATACTACCTGCACCCAACAAAGGATGTCTTAAACATTGCAATCCAGAGAAGATTGATTTAGGAGTTTTGGAGTGGAATTTATCACTGCTTTTGTGGTAACGATTAGTTAAAAAAGACTAAGTTAAACATCAGATTACTTTTAAAATTTCCCCTACCTAGTCATTTAAACAGAGTTGTCATATCCCCCCCCCCCCCCCCAATTTATATTTGGGTCAAATACCTGTGCTAATATGGCAGATTGGCAGCTGTAGCACTGCAGCTTGTGTGGAAAACAGACTTTAATATTTTACATCTGTGATGATAGCAATTAGATGTTGAGATTCATCTTAGCAAAGCAATATAGCAATCTAAAGAATAATAAAAAGGTAATATTTAACTACAGTTCTTCCCCTTATCTGCTTTCTTGGGGAAGGCTGTGTCTCGCCACCTCACTTCTATAATTCAAAAATTTCCTCACAGATGTTCCTGACTTTCTGCCTCTTTAAAATTACCTTTACCTCTACCAACCGTATTCTCTTATTGACTAGAATTTTGGTACCTGGGGGAGAGCCTCTTCTGCTGAACATACTCAGGCCACTGCTGATGTTAAGCTGTATTAAGAAGGGGATAGAGAATAATACGGAAAATATTATGTCATTATATAAATTGATGAGAAGTCCTCCGCTTAAGTACAGCATCCGTTTTGGTCACTTTAACTAAAAAATAAAACCCTCCAAACCCCACTGCAACAACAGGAGGGAAAAAAAAAGTTTAGAGAAGTTCATGGAAATTTTTAAGTAAAGGTGAAGTTGCATATGAGGGAATATAAAAGTCAAGAGCCAAAAATTGCAAATTGTGTGCCTTATACGTCCTACATTCATATTTAGGATCTTAAGTAAGAATAACCTTTTTTTTCAGAGGTGCCAAGCACCTTCAGATCCTATGGACTTGACTGGGTGCTGTAGATGTTCAGCTCCTCTGATAAGCAGTTCGTTAGGAGCTGAACTATGGGCACCTAAGTTTAAAAACTTTTGGCTTAAGAGACTATTACACTTGAATAGAAAATTAGTTTTATATAAATACTGAATGGGAAAGAAATCCTATTGGGAGCTCCTATTGCTAGTTAGCTCTTCCCATAAAACAAGAAGACACACAATTAAAAGCCATCAAATAAAAAACTCTGTTTTTTAATCCATTGCATTAGTTAATGATGACACTCACTGCCACTGGCTAGTGTAGAGGCAAATTGATTTTGAAGAAATAAACAGAGTTAAGCAGTTTCTCTTTATACAAATGGTTCAGGTCATAAAGATGTATAAGAGAGGATGTGCAATTAAGTGGGTTATGAAGATTCACACCTTTTTCTGAAGGCCTTGCCACTGTACATACCAGGCTAAAGGGATCATTGGCCTAGTCCAGTATGTCAATTTTTATATTCACATTAGTAGCCACCAGCCTTAGTTTGAATACCTAGGATTTGACCTTTTCATGGTAAAATGAGGACTGTTTTAACAAAGATAGAAATGACTATCTCCTATTTGATCAATGGCATGTTGATCCTGGAATTGGTCCTGTAACTCATTTGATTTATGAGTTTATGATTTGTTCTGGATATTAAATCTTCATATGTAGATTTAAATATGATCATTACCATATCCTGGTGAGCATCGTGAATAGATCTTTTACTGTCTTCTTTGCTTGTGGTGGTGGGTTCCCCATGCATACAAATATGTTTTACTTCTATTTGGAACATGCATCCAAGGGGCTTGAGGAATAACCGATGGTTTGAGTAGGATCTTGGGGCTTTTTTCCATTTTTTTATTCTCCATTCTCCTATTAAGTACAGTTGTTTCCTTATCTCCTGCAGTGAATATGCCACAACTATATAACGGCTAAGATCAGGTGTTTTTTTTAATGATTCTAATAGTTTTTTGAAATACAAGACAGACACAATGGGCGAGGTAATATCTTTTATTGGACTAACTTCTGTTGGTGAGAGAGACAAGCTTTTGAGCCACACAGAGCTGCTTTTCAGGTGGTCTTTATATTTCTGAAAAACAAGGCAGAATTTTCTTAAATAATGCGCCACTCCTTCCGCCGTGCACAGAGCATGAGTAACGATCTGCTGAGTCAATCATTGGGAGTGCTGAGTACAGTCTACTCTGCTAATAACCCTAATCCTGGCCTCCACGGACTGCCCTCCAATGAGGCTATTCAGTCTATATTAGTTCAGTCTTTGGGGTGCTCCACAGCTCTGCAAGAATACAGTTTCTGGTCTTGCAGCAGTGATAGGAAATCACAAAGTAAACAGAGTAAAATCTTCGAAGTGCTTTAGGTACCAGGAATCAGCTTTACTGGTCCGAAGAGCTGAGTGTTGCATTAAGACTCAGAATGGCCTTGTTTAGTGCCTTGAGGGGGATTATAGAATGAGTATTATGGCTAGTCGATAGGAATGATGGGACTGTGTGCAGAACAAATTGGAGCCAGTGCCTCTTTATCATCTTAGATTCTTGGAATAAGCTGCGGTCTTGAGAAACATGTACTCGATTACTTGGAAGGAAGGTGAATATGTGTAGACCTTTGGGACCTTATGCCTTTGGGATAAACCATATGAGTTCTTGGAGGAAAACTGTTTTTGTGTAAATTGTTATGGCGTCTGGAGGGCAGTTGTTATGGCATGTTTCACGAGTAGTTTGGGCAATAGAGTACAGAGCAGAGCTACTCCTTAGAAAAAACTAAATCTAGTAGTGACAAGCAATAACAGGAATCCTCAGAGTATTATATACCCTTACAAATATAGAATAGTTTTTTCGGGTTCATTTTCCTCCCCCATATTCTGATAAAACAGCACACTACAGTAGAGCACTGTCATTTCACTACAATGCAGAGCACAATCAAGATCAGTTTGAAGCTTGGTTGATACAGCGACTTGATTATTTGATTACTACTAATGGTTTATTAATATTGATTTCAACCTCTCCTGCATCCAGCTTTCTTCATTACATCAAGTTGTTTCAGACATTTTCTATTAGTGAAATTCCAGTACTGTAACTATCTTGAAGGTATTTCAGAATGAAAGAATAATATCTCCATCTTTATTAACCTAAGCAGTGCTTTTCACAGCAGTCTCTTATCAATGTCACTTCAGACTTTAACAGCGAGATTGTCCTGGTGAGGATGATAGGCTGCTGCTGTAGTCCCATTTGGCCTGGAAAAGTAGTCCTTTCTGTGGTAGTGATTATAGTGTCAGGTCACTAATCAGTGGTGCAGTGAATAATTCTTAAGTACATGAGTGAGACTCCATATTTAATGTTTATTAAAAAATAACAACCAGGAGGGCATGAACCTATTGTGTCTTAAGTTAAATTAGATCACGGGACAAAGCTTCTTTGTTGGGATGGATGGAGAGTCCAAAAGTAGTGCAGCTGATTCAGGATGAGAAGAGTGTTTCAGGAGGAGGGGGGAAGCTAAACTAACAGGCTTAGGTTTTGAATTCTAAATCTAGAAAGTCTGAGGATTTCCTTTCTTCCCCCTTCCCCCCCGCAAGTGTTCTTTGAAAAGCAGATGCAACTTGAATGTATTTGAGAAGTCAGACGAAAGGTAACTGTTCACTCTCTACCTACTTCTCTCCTCTCCCCCTGTTATTCCCCCGCCTCTTTGTCAGATGATTTACATATTTTCTACTTTCCCTATTCATAGATTGATAAATTATAAGATCAAGAGGAACCATTGTGAGCATCTAGTCTGACCTCCTGCATAACATAGGTCATAGGACTTCTATGGGTTGATTCCTTTTTGAACTAGATATCTTTTAGAAAAAATCCAGTCTTGATTTTTAAAGTTTCCAGTGATGGAGAATTCACCACAACCATAGGTAAGTTGTTCCAATGGTTAATTACCCTTGCTTTAAAAAAAAAAAAAAAGTTGTTTCTAGTCTGAATCTGACTAGCTTCAACATCTGTCCATCAGATTTTGTTATGCCTTTGTCTGCTCTTGTTCTTGCCGGTTCTTATCTCATGAATGTGCTTGTCAGTTACAATCAGGACATGCTGCCTCAAGACTAGAAGAGCTACTGCTACCAAAGAGATTTTTCTCAACCTCTTCCTTTGCATCCCCTTCCTTTGATATATTATTCCAGTGTTTGCAGTCCTTCCTCTTATGTTGCCTCTTACTTTTTTGAGAATTAAGTGATGGTTATTCAATCAGAAGTGTACATGGCATTGCTTCTTTCTCTTCTCCTTTTATTTCTTTTCTTTACCTCCTGTTCACCATCTTGTCCATTCCTCAATCCAGTTTCTCTGATAAATCAATTGAGTTGAAGCAAATCATAGCAGGATAGCTAGAGCTAACTTCTTTAAGCATCAAGGTAGTTCATGCTTTATTTTCTTTTCCATAGCAGATCCCAAGTGGCTTTTTAATCGAATCAGATTTTTTTCTGGTTCTTGGCTCCCTGATGGTTTGTCCACAATAAAGCCATCCTCTGCAGCTGATTAATACCACTTTAGCATACCCCTGATGTTCATGTAATCAGCTGCTACTTTCCACTATAGAGTTTAATGGTTACAAGAGTACATGGTCCTGAACCCCTATACTCTGCTTCATTTTGCCAGTTTGAATATATGTTCTTGTGCCCTCTGCTCTGTGGCTCTTCAGCTGAAGCAGTTTGGCTGTTTCATGCCACTCTGGTTTTCTAATCTTTCCCTTGCTTCTCTAGGCAGTTCATGCTCAGCCTCATTCCTGTGAACAGGAATATTCTGACACCAAATGTGTCTTAAGATTTGTTCTTCATATCTACACCCTGACCGAGGACATTGTACCAAATGCACTTTCAGGCTGTTCTCCTACAAAGGTTGTCACCACCTTGCTTTGTTGTTAAGGCTTTTGAATAGTTTCTCATTTGGATCAGAGTTCCAGCAAAACATTTTCAGAGTGCTACCCTAGCTTCCCACTCTCCACTACATCACTTGCAAATTCTATTTTAATTGACTTTGGAAAGCTTCTGAGGTAGATTGTACTGTTTGGAGTCTAGTTGGTGTTCACAACAAACTGGTGTAAGGAGAAAAAGGCTATGAAAGAAGGAATTTGCTAGGAGTAACTGCACAAAAGCTCACAGTTATCGTTCTAGTTAGCATAGACTTCAGTTTCCTTTTAGCTGTGTATTGAAGCATGATTCTGAGAATATTAGTGGAGTCCTATTGACTAATGTGCCACTGCTGTGAGGAGGTAAGTAAAATCCAAGCTTATATTACGTGAGCACAAATGACAAAAAAATGTTTTATACCTATTTCAGATTTAATTGGCATTTCTATAACTTAAGCAGCGAGAGCTCATGTTTACTGTTGTTGAGGCTTTGTGCAATTCATGGCAAAATGAACCTAAATTCTGCAGTAAGGTCTCTAGATTCTGTGGCAGCTTCACTTAAATTTTAATTTAACAGTCTGCACAGCAGTGTCTGAGGTGTTTGACATTAAATCCAGTTTATTTAACGCAGTCCCCACACTTCATATTTACTGTAGATTTTTGTATTAGGAGTGCATAACTGCATCATAGAATTTGTCAGGGGAAGCTGGGAAGGGAACAGTTGGTGCTTTTGGCATCTGTGGAGGCACAGGGGGGCAGTTTGGTTTGTGGGATAATCACTTTAGCTGGATGCTTGTGGTTCAACTATCAGTAGTAAAACTGCTGATATTTAAACATCAATGTTGTCTCTAGGTTTCTGTGTTAACACCCATTGAGATGAATGGGGGCAGTTAGAATAATAGCTCTGTCATGTGAAGTTTCTTGCAGAATTAGGAAGGCAAGGTGTAAGTTTTTACAGTTGATTCACATTTTCAAGATTTAATTTGCACCTGACAGAGCTAAAATAACTTAATTTCTGCAGCACAGTTCTGTGGCAAGGCATAAATTCCAGGGCAGATGCCAAGGCCTGTATATTCTGTGATTCTGAGGCAGTTGTTGGAGGTAAAAAGGGAGAAGTAGCAAGATATTCTCCTGAGGTAAAGAAAGTGTAATAGATACACTGAATTTTTAATTAAATTTTAAACTGCTGAAAGACTTTGAGGTAAAATTGACGGTGGGGGTGGATGGGGGGAGGGGAGTTGTGTTTACATTACAATGTAAACCAAAAGCAAGCCTTATTGATTGAGATTTTGACTAGCTCAATATTGATATGCTACTGTACTGCTTAAAGCTGTTAGACCATTATTTCAACCATTGATTATGAAGTGACATTTGAGTGCCCTATACTATCTGGTCTCCTTCAAGTTGTTAGAAAAGCCTTACCAAGAAACTGTTTAAACTTCATCCCATAAGGGAAATATTTGTGAAATCTCTTAGAGAGATCTGGATGCAAAGTCCTAAATAAAGGTTTATTATTGGGCACTGGGGGAGATCAGGAGAGTTAGGTGGGGAGCAAGGAGCTGGTCCACAAACTCTGAACATTTGATATTTAATATCAGGATAAAATGGGCCCATGTTTACCTCTATTAGCTATCCATCTTTGTAACTTCACATTTTCTCAAATGCTTCCCCAGTCCTGTGTGCAGCAAACTATCCCAGTGACCTATATGAGATAACCAGTCATGTTCCAGACCAGTGCAATTCATGCCTGGTGGTAAATGCATGATGCTCCTAAATAGTTGCCTTCAAATGAACAAAACACAATCATGCTAGTTCATAGTGTGACACTTATTTCATAGGCACACTCAATTGGCCATTGACAGATCTTTGAAACTGACCTTAGTCATAAGATCATCATGTAAAGCTAGATGTTTACTGGGCTCTGATAAATGCAGTGGGAAGGTAGAAGGGTGAGAGGAGTTTGGTTTTCTGGAAAAGACCGTAACTAGAGAATCAGGTCGAACCACTATTTTTATTTGAACCAGAACTTAACCTGAACCATGGTTTTGTCCTATGTACTGAACCTGAATCAAAACTGAGCTGGAAAAAAAATGTGGGTTACTGGTGAAAATAAAGGTCCAGCATTTCTTAAGCTCAACATTTAAAAAAAAAAAACAAAAAAAAAACTACTGCGATCTTATTTTCATTATAAAACAACAAAATAACAATTAGACATGTGATTGCAACCAGAAAGGCCTTCCCCAATATAATGAGAAAAGACTAGAAGAAGGCTAGCCCAGAAGAGTAGTGAAAGAGAGAAGTTTAGGAGCTACCTGCACAGCACATGAGAGAGCAGGGGGCCCAGAGATAGATGTACCATCTCTGGGTACATCTCCACAGCAAAAAAACCCCCAAAAACATAAATAAAAAACACACAAACCCACAGCAAGCCTAGGTTCTGAGACCCTCCCACTTCCCTGGGTTTCAGAGCCCCCACTCTGGCCTGAGCCTGAATCTCTACACTGCTATTTTTAGCCCCATGAGTCAGACCTGGACTCTGAGACTTGGTGCCACAGATCTTTTACTGCTGTGTAGACATACTTTGAGATTTCATCCTGGTAAGAGAAGTGGAATGCTCCTGGTCCCAGAAGTTAAAGATAACTCTTCAACATCGAGGAAAGATAATGGCTCCCCAACCTATCTCTGCCACAGACAGACGATCTCCCAGCCATCCCAAACCCCAGGGCAGCTCCTCCCGCCAGTTGCCCCACTTGAAGCAGAGCCGTTGCCTCAAACTCAAATTTATTCCTTTACCACAGAGGTCTAGTTTGGAAGATGGTATTTTAGTTTGCTCAAACAAATTGTTCATTTCGAAAATTGTTTTCTGACAACACAAGAACTAGGAAAACTCATGTACAGTTAAAAAGTAAATAAATGGTCAAAAATGAAGATAGTTTCAATAAATTTCAGCTTTTTAAATTTTCTTCCATTCTTTTGGATTGAAATTTGGTTTGAACCAGTTCAGACCAGTAACCAAACCACTATTTATTTACTTTTAGTTGCTTGATCCAGAACCGAACCCAAACACACTGAATGCAACTGAACTCAAATCTGAACCAAATCAAAATAAATACCGGTTTGACTCTCTGGTCTTTTCCCATCCTCAGCAATAGTTGATTACCTTAGCTTCAGTTGTATGCATCTGCTGAGCATTGTGAAGTTTCCTTCCAATGCCCTTTTCTGCCAGGGTTCTTAATGATGGAAAGTTTGGCTTCCCTCTTATGCCACTGTGGGCATTATCAGTTAGAAAAAGGGTTCATATTTGAGAAGAATTACAGAAATATTTTGTTTAAGGTGATATTCCAGCAGGGAGCTTCAAAAGCAAAAGCTCTCTCAGCTTTCTTTACACAATGAAAATAATTTGCATTATGTTTTAAAAGTTAAAATTATGCTATTGTAAATAACTTTGTCAAAAAGGTAATTTTATCGTGTACTTACCAATGTCTTTGTAGCTTTTATCAGTGTGCAGGGGAAAGGGGGAGAGGTTTTGGGTCCAAAAAGTAGACTGCGGTAATCTTATGTTCTTGTCCCAGTACAGGCAAGAAACTTTCCACAATTTAGTTTGTAGGGATCTCTTCTTTAAAATGGGTTTACATGTCTCATTCCTCTGTTTATAATGCAGGGGGGGTTGGTTTTCATCTGAAGCTGATGTGATTGGTCATTTTGTCTGCAGGGGGGCCAATTAGCTCTGATCAGGTGGAAAAGAATGCTGGTTTGTTAGGAGGGCTTTCTTTATCCAACACAAACCCTAGCAGCCGAGGAGAAATCCTCAAGAACTTATTTGGAGAAGGGCTGCGTTCCCCCCTCCCACTAATCAGGATTGGTCTTTAGGTTTGCATAATCTTACTTAAGGTTTTACTTGGAAGTTCAAAGGGACAAAATTCCTCAGAACTTTTTCCTCCTATAGCTGCTTTAAAATAGGAAATGTTCTCTAACATTTTTTCCTAACTAAAGTCAAGCAGAATATATTTGGGTGGAGATGGGAATCTTGTATCTAATGTACTCTTCCTGTGCTTCATTACTTTCATTGGGTCTCTTACACCTGAGTCTTGTTAGCAAACGGTGTGGGCTCCACCTAACAGTGGATATTGGTGCAGCCTAGTCACAGTCACTGGAGACTGTAGATGATTTGTAGTCTAATGCTAGTCAGAAGATGTAGATCCTGCCCTTCCTGTTCCATCTCCATACTGCTCCTTTGTAAAAGTATTGAATTACTCATGGGATTTTCTTTAAACTGTGATGAAACTATGTAGATTAGAGGAAGTTTCTGTGGTTTGAAAATGTGGTGAAACTGATTCTGGACAATAAAATGCACCACTCATGCACTTACATTCTGGTGTCCCTCAAATTTAGTGTTGAGTAGAACAGCTGGCTAATTAAAACAATTTTAGCTGAAAATATGCCTGTGGTGTCCAGCTTCCAGCACCACTAAAATGAGCTGTGAGGATATCTTTGTGATGAAGTTCAGTGTTTTACATTTTTTTTCTTTGTTAGCTGCTGATGTGAGGACTTTGAGCGAGCGTCAGGCATAAGAGGATCTGAGAAACAAAGGCTGTGATTGTTTTCAGTAAAACTACTGAAGGCCTGCTGGGAAAATTATTAATGTAGACTTTCCTACTTAGGAAATGAAATCTCCCCCTCATGGTTTTTCCTTTTTTAAAAAACAAAAAATACAGAACATTAATTCTTTGTTTCATTAGTGCAGAACATTTTAATACATGTTCAGGCACAGCACCATAAACTCTGATAGACATGTTATGACCTCCAGGACAAGGGAAAGTAATTTAGCACAAGGGGGCACCCTCTACTCATGCCAGTGTGTAGGACTGTGATTTGTCCTTCACTTTCCTTACATATTGTAGCAGGATTGCACTTCCACTGTGACAAACTGGGTTTTTGTGGGGGGGGTGGGTTTATTTTTATTTTTTTTATAAGACGACATATTTTGTAATGTAGAAAGCTTATGGTTCTGGTCACATGTTTCTGAACAGACCCTCCTTGAGTGGTTTGGGATACTAGCCCATGCTTAAGATGAACAGTTTTACTGGGACATAAGTAGGAATTAGACCTGCTGCATTCCTCTTTCTTATTTTTATATTCTGATACATTAACTTCAGTGCCAGCAAATGTTCATGAATTTAGTGAAAAACAGATGACTTTGAATGAAATCCAGGAATCTTGCCAGGAAAATTAGTTAGAAACTGCACCTGAGGATGCTTGACTGGTAGGGCTTAGAAGGAGACAGGAGGTGGGAAGAGGAGGAGCTAAGACTGGGAATCTGGAGAGGCAGTATTACTTAGTGTTTAGAATTGGAATCTGGAGAACTGAATTTTGTGTCTGATTCGGTCACTGATTCACTGTATGACATTAGACGATTTACATTATTATTTAGGCTACTTTTTAATCATGGGTATTTTTGGTAAAAGTCATGGACAGGTCATGTGCAGTAAACAAAAATTCATGGCCCATGACCTGTCTATGACTTGTACTATATACCCCTGACTAAATCTTGGGTGCTTTTGGGGGTGCATGGTCATGGTGCTGGGGAAGAGGGGGTGGCCAGGAGCGCGTGTGCTGGGACTGCTGCAGGTGCTGAGGAGAGGGGGTCGGGTGGTGGCAAGTGGTGGCCCGAGACTGCCTCAGGAGCGGCTGCTTGAACTGCTTAGGCAGCCCTGGATCCAGCCACTGCAGAAGTCACGGAGGTCTCAGAAAGTCATGGAATCCGTGACCTCCATGACAGACTCGCAGCCTTAATTATGATGTTTATATGTTTGTAGTCTAGTAGTGTTACGCTGTGCTAAGTGCTGTCCAGTTTTCTCTAGCTATAAAACATGCCTACAAATTACTGATCTCTGTAAAGTTTTTTGAGGTCCTCTGAAAGCTATAACAAGTGCGAAGTATTATCATAGTATTTATTAACTTCCCTTGGTGAGGAAACGAAAGAGCTGGGGAAGGGAGAGAGAATCATAGTACTGGATAGATATCGTCACCACCCACTCCCATCCCCCCAGTTCACCACTACCAATAATATTTCTGTTAATGATCCTGTTCCACTTTGAAAAGAATATAGACTATACATCTTGTGGAAAACTCATGACACTGTGAAAAGGAGTTGAAGTTATTTGCTGTTCTAATAGAAAATCCTCTACATAAACAAGTTATCAAACTGCTGGATTCCAGAATTCCAATCTTGTTCTTTGAGGTTAGTCACTTCGCTATTCCAAATTGCACAGCTGTAGACTTTATTGGCTGGATGCCTATTTGCTCTCTCTGAAGTTTTCCATAAACACCATTGCTGGCTTTGTGTCAGACATGAACACAGGTGCCCTTTTACTGCTCCTTCTCCTCAGGAAGTCCAGTCAATTAGTGCAAGGCAAGACCATAGATTACATTTTATTCTTTTCATCTTAGAAAAGCCATGGTCAAAACCTGACTGCTATACTAAGTAATTTCAACCCAGTAAGATGGGGTTCTGGGAACTGTATGTAAATTCAGTTTACTAGTACTGTGGAAAATTTGAACTTTATATAAATTGTATGTACATTTTTGTGTTGGATCCACGTTACTCCACATTTTAGTAACTTCACTGTTGTCACTTTTCTGAGGCTTTTTCCTGATCTTTGGTTGATTGGACTTTCAAAATGGAGCAGTGTCTCTTAGTAGAGCTAGATAGGGTTTAAGGTCATTTTTTGCCAAATCCTTAGTAGTTATCAGAGTCCTTAGTCCTTGTAGTCTGTCACTGCCTATTGACTGGCTTGTTTGTGTTGTCCTGGTACATGGAGACTTTAGCAAGGTCGTGGTGTGTTCCCTTTACTGTTTAATTGAGGAGCGTGGCACCAAAGCAGTCACATAATGTCACCATCTAGATCTGCTTTTATAGATGCTTGGAAAGATACCAATAGCAGAATTCTAAAGATTATGCTTTTCTCCACTATACATAACATTTACTCCTGAACACACTTTCCTCATCCCTAAAACACAGGTACTGCACTAGAAATTCAAGACTGTAAAATCATCACCTCCTTTCTCCAAGGTCATTCTAGTGTCATCCTGTCCTTGCAAGCAGGCCTAAAACATGCACCAGATCATGCCTTGTCAACTCTTAGGTGTTGTGCATTTCGAGCAATGTTAGAAATAGAAATTGGATTTCTCGTAAATTAATAATGGAGAACTTAACGAGAGTAGTGCTGTGTCAGTATTTGAAGACAGAACCATTACTTTTCTTAAAGCAATGGGCAGGAAAACTGTCATTTCCTTGACGACAGTTTTAATCAAGAGAGTGGCTGGAACCACTAGACTGATAAATATGGATGCACATATGCAAATATTTTCAAAATCTGTTATGAATATAATAGAGCATATAGCCCATTAGTACCAATTTGAAATGGTGCAATTAAGAGCAGTCCTCAAAACATTAGACTCCAATGCTGAATACAGTAACCATCATATGGAAGAAACTGCATCCTTTCTGAATTATTATAGTAAACTTTGCTGTGTTTGGAAGGAATGTCATGATCTCACCATGAAATTGTTTTAACCAGCTAATTTAATCTTACTGAATATGAGGCAGCCTCTTTTTATGGAACTGTTGTAAGCAGGTGAACTAGAAAATGTCATTAAATCCCCTTAAAAAACAAAATACCCTGAATCTCTGTCATAAGGTTTTATGTGAACCTGCCCTTGTGGACTAAATATAATATCCCTTGTAGAGGGGACTTGGATAACCTAAGAAGGGCTTTAACTCTTCACTGAAACCACAAACTGAAGATGTTCCTCTCTCACTGATTGCAGAGTTGGCATGCCAGTTAAGAGTCAAAGATAAATTCTTTGTGAGTTAAAGCCTTACCAAAATTTTGCTCCTTCCTCCGCTGTCATCTTATATTTTTAAAAGAATGGTTTCAGAAAGTAACTAGAGAAGAATTTTTTGTGTCAAAAGACACACTAACTAGGAAGTCTGTTGATAAGCCATAAAAATTGTATAGGCTCTGCACTTGCCAACTAGGCCCTGATATCAGTAATTCCTTGTGGTTTACCTATCATGGTCAAGGATGATCTCTTTCACAGGTTTTATTTTTCGTGGGTCCTTTGGTGACTGAAAAGTCAGATTCTTGAGCCACAGGTCCGTTGCAGATATTGCAGGTGGTGTTGGAAGACCGGGTTGGGCTGCGATTGCTGCATGACCATTGTCTTTCCTTTTCTGGCTTTTTTTCCTGTGACCAGGGCAAGGCTATTTTCCTCAAAAGTGGACATTCTCTCTGACAAGTCTTCACCAGTTAACCCTATCCTGGGCTGCTGTCTCCCAGTGTGCAGTGTCAATGCCCCATCTCTTGATGTTTATCTTGAGCGTGTCTTTAAAACATTTCTTTTGGCCTCCTCGTTTCCTTTCTCTTTTGGTGAGTTGGGCATACAGCAGTTGTTTTGGTAAGCGTACATCAGACATGCACTCACAGTGCCTATCAGCTGGATAATCAGGGCCTCAACACTGAACATGTTGGCCTCTGTGAGGACACTGTTACTGCGATGATCCTTCCACTTTATGTTGAGGATCTTCCAAAGAAAGTGCTGGTGCTGGCATTCCAGGTTTTTCAGATGTTTTCTGTAGGTCACCCAAATCTCTCCGCTGTAGAGGAGAATTGAGATTACCACCGCTTTATAAACTAAAGGCTAGCATGTGTTCTGATGATGTGATTGTTGAACACCTGGCGAGACAGTCTGCCAAAGACAAGGTTGGCACAGCAAATTCTGTGCTGAATCTCGATGTCTGTCTGCCCTCTGTGAGAGATGGCTGCCAAGATAGGCAAAGTATTCTGCATTTTCCAGTTCTTCTTTGCTGATCTAGATTTTCGTTGCTGGGTCTGATTACTGGGGACTGTCTGGTGGAGAACTTTTGTTTTGCTGATACTGTATTAAGAGTTAGCCCTAGGCTTCTGTAAGCTTCAGAGAAGCAATTAAGAGCTTTTGAAGATCCTCCTTTGAATGTGCAACTACAGCACAATCATCTGTGTACTGGAGTTTCGTTATTGTTGCCGATATTACTTTAGTTCTGGCATGGAGACTAGAAAGGTTGAAGAGGTTGCTGTCAATCCGATATTGGATGCCAGTGCCCTGTAGTAGAGTGTCTTGGATTAGTGTTTTCATAGCTGCTAAGAAAATGGAGAAAAGGGAGGGTGCCAGTACACAACGGTGTTTTATGTCAGTTCGGATGACAAAGGGCTCAGAGGAGATCCACTGCACAGGATAGAGGCAGCCATCTGGTCATGGGGGAGGAGTCTTATAATGGTGATAAATTTGCTTGGGCAGCTAAACTTTGACATGATTTTCGACAAAGCCTAACGGTTGACACAGTAGAAGGCTTTGATCAGATGGATAAAGGCCATATACAAATCCTCATGGTGGTGGTGGTGACGTTTTTCCTGGATCTGCCTACCTGCGAAAATCATGTTGGTTGTGCCTTATAGTTGTCTGAAGCCGTACTGGGACTCTGGAAGTATTTCCTCTGCAAGAGGGAGCAGGCGACTGAGTAAGATTCTAGCAAGAATCTTCCCAGTGCTGGACAGGAGGGCAATGCGTTGGTAGTTGCCACAGTCATCCCTGTCACCCTTTTTAAAAATGACGATAATGTTAGCATTATGTAAGTCGGCATGAATTTTTTCGGTGCACCACATTTTGAAGAGCAGCAAGTGAAGCTTGTTAGACAGTGTTTCTCCTCCTACTTCAGCTGGTATACTATCAGGACCTGGTGCTTTGTTCTTCATTTGTTTAATTGCTTTGCAGACCTCCTCAGGTGTTGGTGGGTTGGCGAGAGTTTCCCTGTTTGGATGCTGAGGATGGAGTTGATGGTGTCGTCAGTCACATTTGATTCTTGATTTAGAAGCTTTTGGTAGTGTTCCTTCCTGCGCTCTTTGATAGCTTCGTTATCCTTAAGAAGGGTACTATCATCTTCGGATCTCAGAGGTGTGAGGCCACATGAGTTTGGTCTATACAGGGTCTTTGTCTCTCAAAAAAAAGTTCCGCATATCATGTCTGTCAGCGAATGTTTGGATTTCTTTTGCTTTGTCCTCCCACCATTTGTTTTTGATTTTTTGGATCCTCCTTTGAACTTCAGCTATGAGCTGATGGAAGGAGCTCTGCTTCTGACTGGATAGTGGTTGGTTTTGCCAGTTGCAGAAAAGCTTTTCTCTTCTGAGAAAGGGCTGTGGTCTGTGGTGTTGTCGTCAAACCAGTCCTGATGGCAGCAGGTAGCAAGGTGAATGGATTCCTTGCAAACCTCATGGATGGTCTGTTTTAGGGCTTCCCGGTCATCTTCGACACTTGTGTTGTCATTTCTGGGTGTGTATATGGACAGTTTTTCACTGAGGAGTGTTTGGAAGTTCTCTTGGTGCACTGAGGATTGAAGTGTTTGGATGCTGTATTGCTGCCTGTGTGATTTGGATTGCTTTCTATGTTTCAGTGCAATCTTGATGGACATGACTGACCTTACCAGGTGGTGGTCAGTCCAGCAATCATCGACTCCTCTCATGACACTGGTGATTTGGACATCTCTTAGATCCTGTGTTCTTACAATGACATAGTCTAAGAGGTGCCACTGTTGTGAGCGGGGGTGTTGTCCAGTTGTTTTGTACTTGTTGCTTTGTCTGAAGATTGTGTTTGTGATCATATAATTGTGCTCTGCACATTTGCTAAGTAGAAGGATGCCATTGGCATTGGTCTTGCCCACTCCTTCCTTCCCAGTGGTGCTACTCCATACGTTAGAATCTGTACCAATTCTTGCATTAAAGTCCCCTAAGAGGATTATCTCACCTGTTTTTGGAATGGATGACAAAATTTTATCAAGGTCAGTGCAGACTGATTCCTTCTGTTCTTCAGTGTCAAGAGTTGGTGCAATATGCATTGATGATTGTGACAAATGATTTATTGACCAGTTGGATGCGGAGGGTCATAAGGCGCTTGTTGATGCCGACAGAGAGCTCAGTCAGGTGGTTGACTAGAAGGTTTTTGATTGCAAAGCCACCACCATGTATTTGCCTGTCACTTGCTGGTTTTCATTTCCAGAAGAAAGGGTAACCGCTTCCCTCTTCCCTCAAGCAGCCTTCATCTGTACATCATGTTTCGCTGAGAGCAGCGATGTCGAAGTTGTACCCTGAGAATTCTTGGGCAGCAATTGCTGTTCTGCATTTGGGTCTTTCACTTTTTGATTAGTCTAGTCGGGTATGGACATTCCAAGTTGCAAGAAACATTTTTGTTTTTCAACTGCAATGGGAGTGATCCCTCTGGACATGGTTATCCAGTCAGGTATGATGGGATAGCCTATATTTGGGGCACCTTTTCTAGCCCATTCCCCGTATGGGGTGAGCAGAGAGGTTCCTAAAAAGGCCTGCTCAGTCTTGAAAGCTGCTGCTGAAAATTCCCCCTTATCCCAGTCCAGGAGCACATGTCTGAGCTGCCACCTTGACATGATGGAGAAGCTTGCATAAGATCCTAAGAGCAATGCCATCTGGAGTCCTGTTCTCCTGGTAGGGTCACCCATGGTGGTAAGGTTGAAGGCGAGGTACTACACAAAATGCAGCACAACCCAGTATAAGACCTCAATGGTAGACCAGGCAGATGAAAGAGTATCACCTCTCAACAGCTGTGAAGGTGGATGAAGGCTGCAGTGGAGGAGAAACCCCCGGTGGTCTTGGACCTCCTTGCAACTGGACACATGTGCCTCTTCCTCTAAGATTTTTGTGAATGCTGGTGTGCATCAGCTCCCCCACATTAAATTACTCATGCACAGGCTTTTTTACAGGAAGAACTTTTTTCCCCACCCCTGCCCATAAAAGTCCTGTGCCATTGGGCGAGTGGCAACGGGGATAGGTGAAGTGATCACCAGGAGTCCATAGACACAGACCCACACACAGGTGGTGACGGCAAGATGGTTTAGCTATGAAAATCATGACTATCGGTACAGAATCCTGCCCTGTGCCCTATCATTGCATCCAGGTATTCATGATCTTGTTAGCCAGGCTGAGGAATCTGTAAACACCTATACATATTTCTGAGTGATATTGTTCTTAGAGTATCATCTTAGGATATCTTGTAGGAGGTGACCTAAAGGCCTTTTCTTTCTTCAGAAACATCAGTTGGGGTCACGTTTCTAGGTTCATTAGGGTAAGGAAAAATAACAAAATGAAATACAAACTTCACCAAATATTCTCTCTCCTAAAATATTTGACATGATTATTTCATACAAGGACCTTGGATATACTTGGAAAAATCAACCTACCTTTCCACACCACTAAAACTGATACCTTTGTATAGATATCAAAACACATCCAGGCTAGCATGTGCTAACAATAATAGGAAAGTAGTGTGTCACATCGATATGGCTCATAAGGATTCTGAAGTTATAACAGGACAAAACAGAATACAAGAAATACATGAGGCAGAACAGTGCTTAGATTAGACATCCTAAAACTGGTTGGAGGAGTGTTGTGCTCTAGACTGTAAATTAGTAGAAGCACATAGATACTCAGTCTTGAATTGAAATGGCCCAGCACTGTACCTGAAAGCTGGGTGTGTCTGTCTGTCTCTGTTTGAACTACTGCATACATATTGGGGTAATCCTGCACCAAATGCCCATGTGGATACCTTTGTGTAAAACTTTACACCAACTATATTTTTGGAAATATTGGTATTCACTAAGTATCTGTGTTCTTATTTTCCTGTGCATTTTAAATGTTTACCGAGTGCAGATTAAGGATAATTGGTCCCAGATCTACCAACATTTTACACCTTCTTTGCCAGTTTCTTAAACTTGAACACAGTTACTCCTTTCCTCATTGCCTCACCCACAGCTGTCAGTCTCATTTTCAAATCCCGTTCATCCAAGAGCCAGATAGGGTAATGCAGTTACAGCAGTATTTTTTGTTCAGCCCATAATTCTATAATGACTCTCTTAAATTCACCAACACCGTATGTTTGCGCCAAAAAGGTTATAGATAAATGATTCTGATAAAAGTTGGTTTTATAGGGCCCCCCTAAAAAGATTTTATATACATATTGTGCAACTAACAATTATTTTAATTTCTATTTTATTAAAAATAAGTTTACAGTGCTTTCCTTCTTTCTTTTCTCATCTTCATTCCAGTTTTTTCTCTAGCATGTAATGTCTTTTCATTGTTAATACAATCTCTCCTCTCCCTCCACACACTTTTCGCTGTATTTTCATTTTTGCCCTTATTTTCCATATCCCTCGCTTAACCTCTGCGTCTCATCCTTGCATCCCTCCCAGTTTCTTCCTCATCCCTTTCCCTCATTTGTTTCTTCACCGCTCCTTACTTTCCCCATGAATTGCCATTCCTCTTGGCCTCTAAATGCATTGCTCCCATTGATCTATCCAAGCTTCACTTCTCAAATGCTGCTGGAGATTCTTGGGACTAGATGTTTGTTTCCTGTGATGGCTCCAGATATAAGTTACAAGCCATATGTGTTTCTAGTGTCCTCAGATTGGACTGCATATTCATTTATATGCTTGTTTTCTTTGCAGTGAGACCAAATTTTGAGGAAGGTGGGACAACAACAACAGGGAGGAAACACGAGTTTATTCGCTCTGAGAGCGAGAACTGGCGCATCTTCAGGGAGGAGCAAAATGGGGAAGATGATGATGGAGGCTGGCGACTGGCTGGGTCACGGAGGGATTGTGAGAGGTGGCGTCCTCATAGTCCAGGTGAGAGGAGATCTGAGAAGGGAGTGGAGCAAAGTAGTTGAAGGAAAAGGGCAGTGAGTGAACAGGGACTGGAAGGCAAAAGGCTTAAGGAAAAAGTAGGAAGAGAGGTTCATGCTATTTTGTTCACTAAACAAAATTTAAGTTTTTGCTATGAACTTCTAAACATACAGCCACATGATGACAAGCTCCAAAGTGAAGGAGTACTTGTAGCACCTTAGAGACTAACCAGTTTATTTGAGCATGAGCTTTCGTGAGCTACAGCTCACTTCATGCTCAAATAAATTGGTTAGTCTCTAAGGTGCTACAAGTACTCCTTTTCTTTTTGCGAATACAGACTAACACGGCTGTTACTCTGAAAGCTCCAAAGTGTGTATTTTAAAAAAAAAATACGCGTGCTTGTCTCCTCCAGCCACTGAGCTTCATTTAAGAAGGAAACCAGATTTATTCTTTGAGTATGTGTCATTGTGGATCCTACTGTAGGTCTATGTGCACCTCATACACGCGAGATCAGAATCTTTTGAATAGCATTGTCTGGGGTTGAGCATACAGCCTATGCCTCCTTTTGCTCCCATGTGAGGTCATAAAGGTTGGATCAGCCTTGACCCTGCCTGAGGCAACGAGATGGAACTGGGCATGTGTTAGACCTGCTAAGCTTCCTTGAGCTTCAAACTTAATTCCACATTAGTTGTGTTTTGTGATGATTCCTTCTTCACTTCCTTATTTTTCTATTGATTTTAATGTCCTAGGAAAATAAAGAGCAGGGTGGGGAGAAAGAAAAAGCGAGACTTTCTGTTGTACACTGTACAGCAGAGCAAGGCGCTTTGCTACAACCACCGCAGCAGACTCCAAGCCTTCAGGATTTAAGCTCTCTCTAACCTGTGAGGGACTGATCCGTTCATTGATGGGCATAATCAATGCCTTTCCTGTTTGCGGGAAGAGTTGCATACATAAGTATGTGATGTGTAAATCATTCATGTTGAGGACTTATAAGTCAAGGGAAGTATGTCTCAAATGTCACTTGCTGGAGCAATCAATGTGTGTTACCTCGGATGCGAAGGAGACTTCCAACTCTAAGGTACGCAGGAGGGGTCATCCTCAGTGCCCATTGAAGCAGACGTTACACTCAAGGTAGGGAGAAGAATGTAGGAAAGAGAACCTCCTTATGACACCAGTCCCATCGATGCAACTGACTCCGGCAATAACTTGGCGCCAAAGCTGATGCCAGCACCCGAATTTATGGGTAAAACTGAAAGAGAAGGTTAAGCTGAGACCAGACATGGCTTCAAAAATAGAGAGGCAAGAAGAAACACCACTTCTCTAAGGATAAGAACAAGTCCTTCACCAAAGAGCACTGCCAAAAGGACAGACATTGCCGACATCGGTGTTTGCAAAAGCATTGGCACTGACACAAAATTCAGAACCAAGATACCCTCACATGAAATCTGAGGGATCCCCTTCAGAGACAACATCAGCAAGAACATAGCACTGGGCACTGAAATCAGAGCGGAGACCTCATCCCTCAGTACTGCCATTTGAGGAATGCCGTTCCTTGTTAGCATCTCCAGTCTGTGCGTTTTCTCTGGCTTTGAACAGAGAGGCCTCCCTGCTACCATTCACAAGTTACTTCAGATCTGGCCCAGGAAAACCTCACCACAGGGCACTGACCTTACACAGGCATGAATGGCAACTGGTTGACCAGGACATGACCCATTCAGCATGCCACCGTACCAAACTGGCCCTATTGCCAATAGACCTTTTTTTTTGTCACTGCAGACAACCCAAAATGCCAGAACTTTTGCTTTGGGGAGGCCTGAATCCAGAATCACTACTCAATACCTTCCTTCTGCAGTAGAACAGGGGCTTGTTGTAGGCCTTCCCACTGATTCCCTTGATTCCCAGGGTGACTTCCAAAATCAAGAGACAAAGCCGCAGTCATTCTGGTGGTTCTGTACAAAGGCAGATCTGGCTCACAAAGCTACTGTAGTTGTTCATCCAGCTCCCAGGCCACAGAATCACAGCCATATACTCCATCGAGACCTGAAATCACTGCACCTGACTTTGTGGCTGTTCACTGTCTAAGTACCAAGGGCAGACTGCTCCCTGTAGTTTCAAAAAGTCCTATTTCAAAACAAGAAAACATCTATCAGAAGGACAAATTCTTTCAAGTCAAAAAGGTTCTTGATATGGGCAGTCCAAAATGATCTATACCCAGCCCAGGCCTTTATACTTAAGATCATTGAGTACCTAACACATCTCAAGGAGGCAGGTCTCTCGCTCAGTTCTAACAAAGTCCATCTCGCAGCAATTTCAGCTTGTCAGCTGCCTGTTAAGTCACATGGGGGGTCTTCTCTCACCTCATTGTAGTGAAGTTGCTGAAAGAGCTACTTCATACATATCCAAAGAACCCACTCCTGTCTGGGACCTCAGTGTATTTTTGATCCCTGCACGCACCACACTCTGCAAACAGTCTTCCTAGTGGCTATCAATTTGGTCAAAACAGTGAGTGAGCATCACATGCTCGTGGGTGACCCTCCCTGTACAACATTCCACAGGGACAAGGTAGTGCTGAGACCTCCTCCGAGAGATGTCCATTAAGGAGTTCCAGAATTTCTCCTAAATCAATCCAACTTATGTATTGACTTCCCAAAACTATATTTGGCACTGGGAGAAAAATTACACATACTAGATGTATCCAGTTGTCAGCACTGGATCCCACAGCCCACCCTCCATCTCTCCTGTTGGGTGTCTTTAGCTATCATGGGCTTTCAACTGGGAGGATCGCGACTGCTTCGCCCTTTAATGCCCTCACACAAGAGCTTGAGGAGGCACATGAACTGTGTGACCCCAGTGTATGCTGCTATTTTTAAAAAAATCCAGTCTTGTGCACATGAAACACACACGCACTCCAGTGGCATCCACATTGTTTACAACATCTCAAAAAATGACGGTTACTGTAGGGTAAGGAGCCATTCTTGCAATTACTACACACTCTTCTCTCCCCTCCATTACCTCTTCCCTTCAAACTATCTGTTTGTTTTTAGTAGTTAGTAATAAGCCTGAGGTTAGACTAACGTATTATCAGATGTTTTCTGTTACGTGGGTGGAGGAGAAAGAGTTTGTTTGTCATGGAGATTGATTCATCCTGTTCTTTCCTCAGACATACTGTTGCTTTGTTGCACAGTTCAGTTTTAATTACAACTGCTAAAACAGCACCTCAGGACAATCGGATGTGAGGTGTTACCCAGGATAGGCTTGCAATATAGGTGTACTTTAATCTCGTATCAATTGGTTACTCTTATAAAGAAGAAGATACGGACCTTATGAAGTTAGAAGTTCAGAAGTTTGTGTATGTCAATTAGTTCCGTAGTACACAAACTCCATAGAAACCTTCTGGAAGTTCCCTGTCGTTCACTTACAAGAAATCTTATTGCCTGTTTGAATTTTGATCTGTATTGTAGATTGCTGGCCAAATAATTATAGGTTAATCTAGTTATAAATACTAGATAGGTATAAAATCTGTGATTCTTAGAATGCTTCATACTTTGAAAGATCCTCTAGCATTTGAGATGAAATTGCCAGACTCCTGACATAGAAGTGGATGAATTAACAGGTATACCACACTGACGTTTCAGCTCGGATGGCTATGGTTTTGTTTGAATTTTTCTCTTAATCAGTAGTAGGTCACAGGCCCCTGAAAACAGTTTTAATACCTTCCTGTTTTTGCACTGAGCAATCTGTTTAAATCAACAATGGTGTAACCTGGTTCCACTTGCCCATTTCAGAGTCTTTAGACATTACCAACCATATGTGCTACTAAAAATAATCAATGAAGCCCTTCCAACAACTTGCCTGCTTCCATTTATTTAGCTCAGCCTTTTCCTTTCAGAATGGTCTCTGCGTATACCCACATACTAGCATGTATGTACCTGACACCCTTTTATGGGTTTAGAAAAGTGTCAGGCCACACTGCACATGAATTTATGTATGGCTTGCTCTTGCACAGGATAAGCAGCCTGCAGCTGTCCCAATTTCTTTTTGTTCCTTTTGTTAATAAATAGTGGGTATTTAAAATCCAAATCTTGTTTCCTAATCTTATGAGTTTATTTTTTGTACTATTTGAAATACTTTTTTATTGGTGGTTAACCCAGTGAGGGGCAGTTGCCTAAGGTCTGCTCAGCTTTTGAGACTTCAGGCAGGCATATTGGGATCAAGAAGACAGGCCAAAGTTACTGCTGTTAAAGCAGTCTTTTTATACCCACAGACTTATCTTTTAAGATCCTTGCTGGAATCTGCTTCATTGATTCTGAAGTTTTTAAGTCCCATGAATCCAGAATCATAGGACTGGAAGGGACCTCGAGAGGTCATCTAGTCCAGTCTCCTGCACTCATGGCAGGACTAAGTATTATCTAGGCTATCCCTGACAGGTGTTTGTCTAACACGCTCTTAAAAATCTCCAGTGATGGAGATTGCATAACCTCCCGAGGCAATTTATTCCAGTGCTTAACCACCCTGACAGTTAGGAACTTTTTCCTGATGTCCAACCTAAACCTCCCTTGCTGCATTGTCCTATCCTCATTGTCCTATGCCCCTTGCTTCTTGCCCTATCCTCAGAGGTTAAGAACAACAGTTTTTCTCCCTTCTCCTTGTAACAACCTTTTATGTACTCAAAAACTGTTATCATGTGCCCTCTGTCTTCTCTTTTCCAGACTAAACGAACCCAATTTTTTCAATCTTCCCTCATAGGTCATGTTTTCTAGGCCTTTAGTAATTCTTTTTGCTCTTCTCTGGACTTTCTCCAATTTGTCCACATCTTTCCTGAAATGTGGCGCCCAGAATATTTGAAATAAAGTTCTTTATCATCAGACTTTCATGTCACCCTTGCCACAATTGGATCAGTGCGCAGTTCTCTCTCCCTCTCCTGGAGATACTGAAGCTGGGACCATACTCTGTCTTGATAGTCAGCTTCTGTGTCTATCTCTAGATTTCCAGTCCCAGTCTCTAAGGACTCCTCCCAGTAATGCACTGCCATGGCTTTCCAACTATTCTTATTGTTGAACAGAATCCGAAGAGAGCTCTAAGTGTCATACTTCAGACAGTCATGGGCTTCCTCCAGATCCCATTCTTGCACTCTCAGACAGCTCTATGAGAAGAGTAGAGCCAGAGATTGGAAACCATGATGGAGAGACAGCTGGGTTCCAGCACCATATCCGTTTCCTCATTGTCTATATTTGATGCCTTGGGGGATGCCCCTGGCATCAAGTTGAACATCTCTGCTCCCTTATAGAAGCAGATCATCTAGAAGAGAGGCTTCTCTGTACAGTTGCAAGAGGTCTTTTGTTGATACTGATCAACCTGCTTACACGGATTAGCAGAACTAGCTCGATCAGCTTCAGAGCAATGAGCGACCTTGGCAGTGGAAGACCAACTTCAGAAGATTTCTTCCTTGTCTCCTTTGAATACATCATCCCTATCACCAGATGAGGTTTAGGTACTGGCGGTGTCTTCCTCTGTACTTGATGGCTTCAAAGTCTACAAAGAGCGCCTCAGAAGAATGACGGCTTCTCTTGGTAGAATTCTCACAAGCTCATTGACATTCTGCACCCAGCTAAGGCAGGAAAGGTAGCTCCTTCTGTCAGTGAGGTCATTTTGTAGCCCATCAAGACCGTGGGCAAACCCTTTTATCAATTCCACCAATAGCTAAACTTACTGAATGCAAATATCAAGTTCTATCCCAAGGGTTTGAGCAGGTTGATTCATAACCTGTGGTAGGTTCACTAGTAGTAACAGCAGTAAAAAAGAGACTGTCAAGACTGGGTCAAAGTTCTACCCCCAAAGAAGGGGGTGTCCAGAAACTAGACTTTGTTGGGGGAGAGATGTATTCAATGGTGAGATTACAGCTGGACATTGTCAATCACCAGGCTGTATTGGCACAGTATGACCATTCTAATGGGGAGGCAATGTCAGTTTGCGAGTAAATTGCCAGAAACCTCTAGGGAACCAGTTCCAGTCTCTTGTCGCAGAAGGCCATCAGGCCTTTCAATCACCTCTGCAGGCTTCCTGCGGTGCAGTAGATTCAACAGCCAGAGCTATGGCAACAGCCAGAGCTATGGCAACAGCCAGAGCTATGGCAACAGCCAGAGCTATGGCAACAGCCAGAGCTATGGCAACAGCCAGAGCTATGGCAACAGCCAGAGCTACGGTCCTGGGGCCGGTTTTGTTCAATATCTTTATCAATGATCTGGATGATGGGATTAATTGCACCCTCAGCAAGTTCACAGATGACACTAAGCTGGGGGGTGAGATAGATACGCTGGAGGGTAGGGATAGGGTCCAGAGTGACCTAGACATATTGGAGGAATGGGCCAAAAGAAATCTCATAAGGTTCCAACAAGGACAAGTGCAGAGTCCTGCACTTAGGAAGGAAGAATCCCATGCACCGCTACAGGCTGGGGATCGACTGGCTAAGCAGCAGTTGTGCAGAAAAGGACCTGAGGATTACAGTGGACGAGAAGCTGGATATGAGTCAGCAGTGTGCCCTCATTGCCAAGACGACCAACGGCATATTGGGTTATATTAGTAGGAGCATTGCCAGCAGATCAAGGGAAGTGATCATTCCCCTCTATTAGGCACTGGTGAGGCCACACCAGGAGTATTGTGTCCAGTTTTGGTCCTCTCTGTACAGAAGGGATGTGGACAAATTGGAAAGAGTCCAGCGGAGGGCAGCGAAAATGATTGGGGGCTGGGGCACATGACGTATGAGGAGAGGCTGAGGTAACGGGTTATTTAGTCTGCAGAAGAGAAGAGTGAAGGGGGGATTTGATAGCAGCCTTCAGTTACCTGAAGGGGGGTTCCAAAGAGGACGGAGCTAGGCTGTTCTCCGAGGTGGCAGATGACAGAACAAGAAGCAACTGTCTCAGGTTGCAGTGGGGGAGGTCTAGGTTGGATATTAGGAAACACTGTTTCACTAGGAGGGTAGTGAAGCATTAGAATGGGTTACTTAGGGAGGTGGTGGAATCTCTATCCTTAGAGGTTTTTAAAGACTGGCTTGACAAAGTCTTGGCTGGGATGATTTAGTTGGTGTTGGTCCTGCTTTGAGCAGGGGATTGGACTAGATGACCTCCTGAGGTCTCTTCCAATCCTAATATTCTATGATTCTAACACCGTGACAGCAATAACTATGTGCCGTTACTTGTGGTTTTAGTTTTGGATTCCTGAAGAAGTACAGCTCAGGATTGATTGACTCCTTTTCAAGGGCTGTGCCTTATTTTCATCCAAGATGGATGAGGCTTTATATGCAATAGGATTCTAGAGCAGTCTTAAAAGTCTGTAAGCCTCTACATGCTGGCCACACAGGGTACGTCTATACTGCAATAAAAACCCCGCAGTGCCAAGTCTCAAAGCCTGGGTCAGTTGACTCGGGCTTGGGCTGCAGGGCTAAAAATTGCAGTGTAGATGCTTGGGTTGGAGTCTACAGGTACTGCTAGAGAGAAAACTCTCCTGCACTGATACACAAGATTTGCACGCACACACCTACAGAGTAATCGGCATATATAACACATCTTGAAGAACAGTTTTGAGTAGTATTTTCTACTGCATGAATCCGATGAAGTGAGCTGTAGCTCACGAAAGCTTATGCTCAAATAAATTTGTTAGTCTCCATGGTGCCACAAGTACTTCTTTCCTTTTGCGAATACAGACTAACACGGCTGCTACTCTGAAACCTCTTTTTTCCTTGTGCTTCTGTTTTGCTGTCATATCTAGCATTGTTGGTTCTTCACTGAATGGAATTTCCTTCTTATGGTTAAGACATAGTTTTAGTTTAGTGTACATTTGTCATTTAGTTGTTTCACTCAGGTTTTCATTCCTCATCATTTTAGAGGGACTTTCAAGTTTTGAATATTTCCTTAGTCTTATCAGGATGTTGGAATGTTTTGCTTTAAATTCTGTAAAAATGTTCACAAATAATATAAGAATTCAACACAAAACATGCCGCTTCTTATAGTCTCTACCTTTTCTTAGTTTACCATTTAGAAAAATATTTTTACGGTTCCTTTCCAGTTACCTGTATGTTTTAGGCCTCATCAAGAGTGTTAGGACTTGCTACTCTCCATCAGAAAGGATCTGCCGAAGAGATGTATTTATCAAAGAGAAAAATATCTGTTACTGGAGTTCTCTGAAATATATTTACCCCATTAATCCATTCTTATTGCATCTACATCTTTGCTTAAGCATTTCTAGAGATTTTAATCCAGAATGAAGGCTTCTGAGGGAACAGGCTCTAAGTTCTTTAAAAACTGTTTTACTTTAAATCAGAATACAGAAATGAAATAGAACAGACTTTTGCATCAGAATACTGTAACGGTTGTGTCAGAATATTAATTTGCTATATTGCACAATCCATCTAATATATGTTTTCAAGATATAAACAGAGCATATTAAGCTATATATCTAACAAAAAATAGGAAAAAATATATATATACAATATGGCTGAGCCAATATTGGAACCTTATCCTTTTGTATTTCCTTGTTAAAATGTAATTTTAACAGCTCCACCTTAATTTTCACTGACTATTGTTTACATTAAATTTCCTGGATTTGTAAATGGAAAATAAAGAAAAATAAATTTTGCTTAATAGTATTAGCACTTAATTGGGCAGTTTTTAAAATTGATACCTCAATGGTGGGGAGAAGCATAGAAAGCAAAGGAAGCATTCTTCATTCCAAGAAGTAACTGTTACTGTGTTGCTGAAAGTTTTGTTTTGTGTTTTAAAAAAATATATATATCAGTCACTGATGGGCTAGTTTGGTTATCCTACTGAATCAAATCATGCCTAATTTTGTAGGTCTCATTTTGGTGCTTTGGCTACATTTCATGACATGTAACTCCTTTTTAGGCTGTTTTTTTAACAGTGACTTCAGATGTGGGGCTTTATAGAAGGAAATAGTCTAAGAACTCTAGCTATTTTTCTTTAAAATGCCCGGCTAGATTGTACCCTATAGTGGCATTCTGAATTTTTGTCACTATTTGTCCTCTTTTTTTTTTTTCCCTACCCCATCACCCTTCCAAATAAGTTTTTTGTCCTGTGAGACTGTCTTGTAAAGTTACTTTCCCCCTCCTTTAGACGGTCCTCGTTCTGCAGGCTGGCGCGAACCTATGGAGCGACGGCGAAGGTTTGAATTTGATTTCCGAGACCGGGATGATGAGCGGGGTTACCGACGAGTGCGGTGTGGTAGTAGCAGTATGGAAGATGACAGGGACAGTCTCCCTGAATGGTGCTTGGAAGACGCAGAAGAAGAAATGGGAACATTTGACTCATCTGGGGCTTTTCTCTCGTTAAAGGTGAGAACCTTCCTTGTATTCTGTATATGATGTGAATAGATTTCCTGTTGTGGCAAGTAGTCTGTAAAGTTATTTGTGTTTATTGTATTTATAGAAGGTTCAGAAGGAGCCAATCCCTGAGGAACAGGAAATGGATTTCCGACCTGTGGAAGAAGTTGAGGAACATTCTGACTCTGAAGGGGGTCATGGTGAAGAAGCCAAAGAGCTTGAAAAGACAACCAAGAGGGAGGGGGACAAAAAAGATACAATAACAGCAGGTAAGAATGATTTCTTGGGTATCCATAATACACCGCATTCTTAGATTTCAACCTCCTAAATTAAACCTAAACTTTCAAATGTTACAGAGGCAGCAGAAGAAGCAGTCAGAGCATCTTCACCATCTACCCGGTCAGGTACTCCACCAAAACTCCAGCCACAAGAACCACTACAGGCCAGTGTATTTGAGAGGAAGGAAGAGTGTATCCCAGAACGAACAGAAAAAATGGAAGATAAAGAGAATCAAACGGCAAACACTCCACCATCCAAAGTGCCCAGTAGAGGAGAAGGTAATAGAGTGAGATACATATGATGTTTGGTATCCCTGGGAGGGAGTACTGGTTAGATTATATCTTCAGAGAGATGACAAAGGTGGGTATTTGGGGCAGAAAACTTGCAGAGTTAATCAGCTGCTCTCATAAGGTTTGTGGAAAGTGCTTCCAATTTTTATTAAATTGGCTGGGAGATCTTTATTCTAGTGCTTACAGGTTACTGTGTGTTATCTTTCTCAAATGTTTAACTTTGTAAGAACCATTTTCCTATGATCTGTATGTACGTTGTATGTGTCAGAGGAATTTCATGGCCCACTTTTAATTCTTTCTCTAGATCTGACTTCTGCTGTTCAACCTTTGCCACAGATCTCTCCAGCTACAGTTTCTCCTGTTCATCTTTCTCCTCCTCTTTCCAATACGAATCCTGCTCTAAAGCCAGTTCAAACATCAGTCTCAGCTGCTCCAGGCATGGGCAACATTTCTGCTGATCCAGATGATGAAGAGGGTCTCAAACACTTAGAGCAGGTAGAATTTCTCTAATTTTTTTAAATTCCTCCTGTGTTTACAGAATATCAGAAAACAGAAGAACACTGAACGAATGAACCGTTTCTGATGGAACTATTAAAAAAAATAGAGCAATGTAACTTGTAAAGTCCTTTGTGGGCAATAGTTTTTCAAGTCATTTCATACTCAGGCTACTTCTGTGCTATAGTCATTATGTTGAGAAAAAAATCAAAGCATGTAGTTCAGTTTCTCAATATTTGAGGTTCCCTCTGGCACTGTCTGATTCCAGTGGAGTTCAGGTAACAATTTATTTCTTTAGTAAATGTCAGAAGTCAAGTCATAAATCTGGCAATCAGTAACCCTCTCTCACCAGTATAATCTCTTACTAGAGATTCTGTTCAGTAATATATCATGAATTAACCAAAGTATCATAGCCTTCAAGTAACAAATAGACTTTCTGTATGCCCAGATCATGTGATGGAGCATTTTAGAAATCATATAAGAAAGTTTCAGATATGCACGTTTTCCTTGTCATGTGTAAACTGCATTCTAGAACAGCTGAATAAAAGAGATCATAGTAATTAGTAGTAGGTGAGGCTTCTCCCATGGTAGCATATCTATTTCTGTGTTCTGTTCCTGACTCTGTTATTGGTTGTATGAGACCTGTTGGGCAAATCCCTTTAATATCTCTTTGCATCAGCTTATCCATATGTAAAATTGGGCACAATATCTAACTCACAGGGTTATTGTGAGACTTCAGTGTTTCTAAAGCCATTGGAGAGACTTGCACAGAGTTGTTGTAGAGGTGTGGAGTACGTTATTAAAGGTGCAGTTCTCCAGTCTGTTAACCCCCTTGTAGCCCACCAAATATGGTTTTTGAGCTTTCTAGTCCTGATGTTTGTGATCGACACCAGGCTGTTTCGTTAGTTACATCTTATGCCATCATGTGTGCGCGCTAATTGTAATACAGTATTTTCTAACATGTGTCTTGCTCTCTACTGCAGCAGGCAGAGAAAATGGTGGCATATCTGCAGGACAGTGCTTTGGATGATGAGAGACTAGCAGCAAAACTTCAAGAGCACAGAGCAAAGGGTTCCTCCATGCCATTACTCCATGAAGCCATGCAGAAGTGGTACTACAAGGATCCGCAAGGAGAAATTCAGGGTAGGTCTGTGCCCTTTTCACTTCCTCTTTTGCTTCACAGAACTGTTAAGAGAAGTTGACAACAAATTTATTCAACCCCCAAAATGTACCAAAAGAACGCTGTGCTACTGTGTAGGGAGAAGAGCCATTGGTGCAGGGATTTCACAGTTCTAGTGAGAGATTTAGAAGAGGTATCCCTTTACCCAATACATCCCATGTCCTGTAGATTGCCTTTTGGCTCATTAGACTCTTCTATAAGTTTAAGTTAGAACAAATCTTAAATTGTCTTCTTACATGTCAGTAGCTAATCAGATCTCCTGATACCATGGGACCAAAAATCTATAGACCCTTGCTGTCAATATTGGAAAATACTCAATAGACTTGCTGTGACACACAAAAGAGAGGTTTCCTGACATCCGTGTCCCCAGCCAAGCTCCTGAAAGTGAGTTAAGATATCTCCCATCATCTATATATTGAAGATATAGAAACAATGCCATTAAGCTAGAAATATTGTGTAAGTACTTCATTTTCCAAAAGATAAATGGGGATGTGAGAGCTGCACTTGATCTAAATTGATCAACCTATTTGAGGTGAAAAAATAAGTTCATAGTAGAAGCAGTCTCTGTAAGGAACTTACTGATATCGGTAGATTGTAAATTTAACACACCAGCACATAACCCAATTGGGAGAAACATCCCATTTATCTGCATTTCTGCTATCTCATGCGATGCTTCAAGTCCCAGAGTCTTTACCAAAATAAGACTGAGGCTGGGGGCACTCCCATGGGAGTTGGAAACAGGCATTTGACTATTGTAGGATACCTATGTGTTGGAGACCTCTTGAGGAAAACAGTTCATACAGGGCACTAAACCACCTTAATCTTCGTGCAATAGCATGGGTTTCTGGTAGGGATGTAAATAGCAGTTTTAAAAAAAAAAAGTAAAAGTTTAAACTATTAAACTATATAATTTTACCCGTTAAACATTTAACCATTAAGGAGTTCACAGCATCAGCGGGGAACTAGTGGTATGGGGTGGGGTGAGGGGGGGTGCTGCAGCACACCCATGTTTTACATGGTTGTCCCAGCTGCCAGGACTCTGGGTGTGGGCAGACAGCAGAGTTTAAACATTAACCGAATACATTACCAATAAGACTGATGCTTACCGGTTAACCGGTTAACATTTTGCATCCCTAGTTTCTGGTCAATGTGGAGAAGAGCCACCTGTTTCTAATACTGAAGGCACAACACCTGAAAGTAACTCTGGACACAGCCAAAGATCATGTCTTAATTTCCAATGACATGCAACTGAAAATTGCTGACTTGATTCAAAAGTCAGCTACTTTCTGGTCAATAGTAAGCTTCTTAATGCAGCTCCAGGACATGCTAGTATTGTGTGGGCAAACTCTCCAGTGGGCCCGTTATCAACAAGGCCGTTAAAGATTTCTGCTCCCTTTCTTACTTTGTCTCATTCTGTGCCACTGCAGCCTTTGTCAATAGTTATACCAAAGGCATATCAATAACTGATCATGTCTCAGAGGCTTGCAATATGTACAGAGTTGTTTAGTTAATTCTCCATTCCAGGGATCCCAGTCACTGTTATGAACATCCTATTGTACAGGCTATTAGTATGCAAAGGTCTAGAGAGGGAGAAGCACATTCTTACCTGAGAATCTGTATATATCTAGCAATTCCACCCTGTCAAGATTACACTGGAAAAGCTATAGAATAATTAGTTTATTCTCTGAAGTTTGGTCAAATGCCTAAGTAAGTAGCTAACCTAATTTATTGTGAGCAATTTTGCGAACTATCTACTTCAGGTAGATTTTCCAAGAGTGGTCTGTGCCTGGCCCAGACTCAGAGGTATTGCTTGCCTTCAAGCTTCTAGGGGTGATAGGAAACACCTCTGTGAAGTTTCTGGACATAAAGAGTATAGTAAAGGAATTTCCCAGATGAGCTTATTAATATTTTTTCCTTTACATTTGCTAATATAGTAGAGCCTAGAGGCAACAATCTGTCTTAGTTTGTGCTTGACACTGTACATACAACAAAATACCAGTCCCTGACCCAAAGAGCTTGCACTCTAAGCAAAGAGTGAATATATTCTCTAAAAATGCCAACTGCACAGGGGTCTCATTCCTGGGTCTGAGCTCAAAATAGGAAGAGTTCCCCTGTTTCTAAAGGTGTTTAGACCGATGAGGTCCATGATAGTGGAGCAGAGTGCAATTCAGGCCCCTGCTTGAACGTTGCTTACTACTCACTGCCACGAGTACTTGTTGCCCTCTGAATGATTGGGAGTTCGTCCTTGACTGAAGTTGGAAAAAGCTCCTGTGGGAGGCTGTGCCATACTGGATATTGGAATCTGGTGAAGAGCTGGACCATTGAGTATAGTTCATTGTTGTTTGGATTTGGCCTCTAAAAAAGAACACTGTCCAGCTTTTCCTGTGTTTTTCTTTTGAGATATCCCTCATGGTTCTTACTCTACAGGAGAGAGAATCCTACACAGAGGGGAAAATTACTTAGTCTGTAATTCTGCTTCTCTGAAGACATCCTCTTGCAGGATTCTTACTAACCCTCTGTTCTTTCTTCACATTGGAGGTTACCATTTTTCAGGTGTATTTCTCTGCATATTTTTGATCTTATGTTGGCTATCTTTAATGGCTTTGTGAGAGTTTGTCTCCATTGTGTTTGAAAGAAGTGACTGAAATATTCAGTGGATCACATTTATACTGAGTAGGGGGGGAAAGTGCAGCTTCCAGTGCGTGTGGTCCTGCCTCTTTACATCATTACTTTCAAAAATAAAATAGTCTTCAGATCTGAGGGAATTCTGACAGTCTTCTGCTAGGAAGCTAAAACCCAGGAGCAAGAATCTTACAAAATATCTTCAGAGAAGCAGAATTACAAGGTAAGCAATTTTCCCTTTCCTCCACCTTGCTGCTACTAAAATAATATCCCAAAGTGTGTAAATTATACAGAAAAATGCTGTACAAATTGCACCATATAAATCCTACACAGTACCTTTATTGTCAGAAGTGCTGAATTAACTCTGTTATTTGAAGGAACAGATCTAGGATCTGGAATAAATGTGCAGTCCCATAAGTCATTCAGAACAGTAGAGCAAGATGAACTTTGAAGGTGTGAGCCACTGACATTTAGATATTGTATTTATTTTAAGAGTTCCATGCTCTTGGTTCCCTACACACTGGACTTGACTTTTGTGTCTTCGTGTATTGGTTGGTGATATTGCAGGTCCCTTCAGTAACCAGGAGATGGCAGAGTGGTTTCAGGCTGGGTATTTCACTATGTCCCTGTTAGTAAAGAGAGCATGCGATGAGAGTTTCCAGCCACTTGGAGACATCATGAAAATGTGGGGCAGGGTTCCTTTCACTCCAGGTCCAGCACCACCTCCACATCTGGTAAGCACTTGACAATCATCACAAGTCAAACAATGATTTTTTTTTAAATGAGAAATGTTGTTATTCTTTGAGTACTGTCATAAATCCTTGATCTTGGAAGTTCATGTGCTCTCAGCATCAAGTTTGGAACCCTCTGGAAAACAGCAGCTCTTGGAGGAGAGGGGAGGGATTACTGCTTTCACTTAATTTTAAGCATATACTTGTGTTTTGTTATATCGAGGCATTAGGGCTTAGTCCTTAGTCCTGATGTCTGATAAAAGCTGTGATACTGCACGATTTTTTGCATGATCAGAAGTTTTGATCAAAATGCATTCTTATCTTTACATACTGTTGGGTGTACCATTTGTCCTTCTTTCCATCACCTGTTGAGAGCAATATTAGAACTTGTAAATATTCACACAGTTAATAGTGGCTTATTCCCAAACACAGGGCGAGATGGACCAGGAGCGACTAACTAGACAACAAGAACTTACGGCCTTATACCAAATGCAGCACCTCCAGTACCAACAGTTTTTGATACAGTAAGATCAACAGTCTGAGATCTGCTAGTGGCTGTGTTCTGCTCTGCAGTTTTAATAAGTCTGGTTGAACTTCTGGACATTGTTTCCCTGGGCAGTAGGGCTGAGAATGCTGCAACTCCAACAGCAGTGGTCTTTCAACCTAGAGCTAGCTACCTCAGACACACTTTACAGTGTCTTATTCCTTAAGCAGTACATAATTACTCTGGTGATATGTGCGCACTCTCTCTTGTGCACGCTCGCGCTCTCTGTCTGTATGGTGGGGGGTGTGTGTGTGTGTGTATAGTATATATAAAATAATGCTATATAGATAGCACCTTGCCTGATCATAATGAATCCTGACCCTCCTTGCAAATGGTGTTCTGGGGATTTGGAGTCGGGTACGACAGAACATCTTCGGTGTTATGAGGAACATAGAAAACTCCATTTAGAACCCTCTTTTCCTCTGTTGACTCATTGTTTCTTGGAGATATGGGGAACTATTGAAGACTGTAGCGTGATATCAGTTTTTGCCCAGTGAGGTGAGAATTGGAGTTCCTGGGGTCTGGCCCATTTCTAACAGCTTGTATGGGAGGAGGCTATAATAAAGAAAGCAGTTAAAGATCGGATAGCTTTTTTGATTGTGCTAAAGATGTATGCCATTTTCATGATCTTTGAATGATGGCTGTTAATATAGGATTGCTAAAGTCAAGAGGTCTATCATTGTAATAGGAATGTGGACATGACTAGATATTTTACAGCTAGCTGGACAATTACAAAAGTAGGGTCAGCATATGAATTATCTTTGTATCAATTTTGGGAAAGCGAAGTGCAGAAGGAGGTAGGAATGGTACAAAGTATAGAATTGCAAATTAGAACGGAATAGTCAGATTGCATGGTTGGAAGTGAGAGGGAGGAAATTTTGTTCTGCCCACATAGGCCAGTTTACTGTGGTTTTTATATCCTAACTCTTCTCAGATCCCATTTTGTGGTGTCCTTCAGGAATCAGTGTGAGTACATATAGATTGGTTTATTGGATTAGTGGGGATTAGACTGGGTGGAGACTGAGGATAATGTGGGACTTCCACAAACTGGATGTTACATAGTTTGATAGTTAACAAATTCCATTGGCTCTCTGCTTCTCTTTTGAAGACAACAGTATGCACAGGTGTTGGCACAGCAGCAAAAAGCAGCTCTCTCATCCCAGCAGCAGCAACAACTGGCTCTCCTCTTACAACAGTTCCAGGCCCTGAAGATGAGGTGAGTTTTCAGACCTTTACTGATTACTGTCCATGTTAGGCTGTGGTTATTAGTGTGATGTTCTCCTGTTGTCTATATGTGTCTGTTTCAGAATTACTTGGTCATATCTAGGGTTGTGCGTTCAACTTTTTTCCAGGCAGTGTGGGTGTGAACTATTTAAAAAAAAAAAAAAAAAAAAAAAAGCTGTGGATATTGAATACCTTTTTGTCCCTGGCTTCTGTTTGGGAGAGAACTTATGAAAATGAGAAGACTCTTCCAGTTGAAGTCCTGGCTTGGCACTGTTGTGGGGAAAATTGTCACCAAAGTCCTGGTCAGCATTGGTAAAACACTGTTATAAGGACACACAATGTGCTGGTATTCAACTAGCAGAGGCAGGTCAATTCTATAATTTCAGATGCCATTGAAAATGGTAGCCTGTGAACTACTGCTTATAGTATCATACTGGGAGACTAACCCAGCACTTGACAGAACAGTCTTCAGACAAGAGAGAACTTTCTGCGTAGTACTGTCAGCATCAGGTTTTTTTCTTAAATAAAGGCTTGTAGGGAGGGGAATGAAGGAAAATGCAATGACATGTTACGGAACTAAAAATTTCCATTGTGTGTTCAGACTAGACCTGTCTTTGGAAGTGGCATGTTGAATCTTCTTGTTTGTATTACAGAATATCTGAACAGAACCTGATGCCATCTGTAACTAGGTCTGTGTCAGTGCCGGATGCTAGCTCAATCTGGGAGCTTCAGTCAACAACCTCACAGCCCACAGGTAAGAGACTACTTCTAGGAAAGTCCCTAGGTCCAGAACCAGAACCTTACTTTTAAACTATTGCATCTCTTTTTGCCACTTGCAGGAGGTGAGATAGATCAGTGTTTGGGTATGTCCGCTTCCATTAGAAATGAAAAAACAGGTCTTCAACTCACCTCATGCTCGAGGATAAATTCCATTTTGAATGGCTAAGGAGGGCAAGGAGATAAAGCTGTGCAAAGAGACGTAAAAATGTAGCAAACTTCATTTTGTCCGGGATTTGGTGGTAAAGCCCAGCCTAGACCCCTCACCTTGGTGCTTCTGTGCCTCCCAGAAAAGTGTTGGGGTGATCAGGCCTTGCTCCCTGGGGTAGTAAGGAAGTGTGGCCTCTTACTGAACATAATTGTAAGAGTGTAGCACACCATTATGTTTTCAGTATTTGTAATGTAGTAGTAACCAGAATACACAAGACTTCCCTCTGTAGTTGGCTTCTGCTAGTCTGCTTACTGTTGCTTGTGAATATTAATTATCCTATTGTCTGTATGCTCTTACTTTTCTTTGCTTTCCAGTTTGGGAAGGAAGCAGTGTCTGGGATCTCCCCATTGATACTGCAGCTCAGGGACCTGCTCTAGAACAACTTCAGCAGCTTGAGAAGGCCAAAGCCGCGAAGGTTAGAGACTATCATGCATCTGGAAAAAATGAGTTACACTATAGAAGGACCCTGTTGGTGTTCTAAACTAATAGTTATATTTTTATACTTGTAAATAAAACTTTCCCAGACATCTCTCTAGGGTCTTAAAGTGGGATTATTTTGATTATTGGGTCAAACCTAAACATTCAAATTAAATTTCCCCCTTTGCAGTCAGAAGTGGGTAGGAACAGTAACTGTCAGACCTCACTGCTACTCTTAATCCCAACCTCTTCTTGCACAAATCAGTTTAGGGAATAGTGAGTGCTAATTGTTGGGGCCATTCACAGATATTCTAGAACCTTTTTATGAGTCATGGTACAAAATGGTGTAGGAAGTACCATTTGGGGATAACTTCACAGCAACTCTTCATAGCCTCTTAATTCAGGAATAGTTTTAAGGAGTGGCATAGGAGAACTGATTTGGAGAACAAGAAGTTGTGGTAGACCCCCAAGAAATCACTGTAAAGAATGTTATAGGAACTCAGATCTAGCCAGGTGATTCCCAGGTGGTATCATCAACAAAGAATGGTGTTGGTGCATCATCTTTTAAGATACTGTAGTCTCAGAAGGAATCACTATAAAGAATGGTGTAGAAGTGCTTTACCTACTCTAGTCTTGTATCTAATTGTAGTTTTGTATAATTGTAGCTAGAGCAGGAGAGGAGAGAAGTGGAAATAAGGGCCAAACGAGAAGAGGAAGAGAGGAAAAGACAGGAGGAACTTCGAAGACAACAAGAGGAGCTTCTTAGGAGGCAACAGGAGGAAGAGAGGAAACGACGAGAAGAGGAGGAGCTGGCGCGAAGAAAGCAGGTGAATTTTTTTCAACACAGTTTAAAACTAAATCTGTGTCAGTATTACTGCAGTTCTGTAGGAAAACCCACCTCCAAAATCTTGTGCAGTCTGATCTATCTCTAAAAAGTGTGTGTGAAGACAGTTTATAAGAAGTATTTTTACCAGGGGTAAGTTGCTGAAATGTATTTCCTTTTCAGTACTCTGTCTTAGCATGAGAAACTTGCCAGAGATTTCAGAACTGGGTTTTTGTGTGTCTGACCGTTCCAGTTCAAATTGGGTTCTGCTTTTTTGTTCATGAGTTAGGTAGGCTTATTCTGTGTAGGATTATGTAGTGATTCTCCAAAATGGCTCATAATTAGGGTGTCTGAATTTAGGTTTTAATTGTTTACAATACAGTATATACTACTGTAATGAGGAATGTATACAATATACCTTCCTCATTATGGTATATACCAGGAGGAAACCCCAATCAACCCTGATTTTTGGACATCAACATAAAACTCAAAAAATGCTAATTTCATTTAGGGGGGTTGATTTTTTTTAATAAACATAAAAAAAGACACCCCCTAATTATAATTTTATGTTACATCTATACTCCCCTTGTCATAGTTGAATTCCCATGCTGGGGATTAGAAATGTGTACAGTTTACCACTGCTGTCATATTCACTTTTCTTCACAGAATATTGACATCCCAGTAGTTTACAAATGACTTTACATGAGCTAGTGAATTTATTTTCACAAAATTGGAGTCCAGCTGTACTTACTAGTTTTGTTAATGAATTAAATAAGAAAATTAATAAAATGTCACATTTTGAGTTTACCCAATGCTGTACACCAAGAGTACACAGGCCTTGGTGATAAAGATTATTGGTCAATCCCTTGTACTTGTGAGGGTGAAAAGTTTCCTGTGGAAAAATAACACTGGGGAGCATTGGATTAGGTATAGTACTGGGGTTTGGAGACATGGGTTCTGTTTGTTGATCTGATCTGTGTGATGTAGGGTAAGTCATTTAACCTCTCTGCATTTTGTTTTCTCCTCTATAAATCAGGACGTTTTTCCTACTTCATCTGGAGGCTGCAGTGATTAGTCAACATGTTTTACAGTGCTTTAATTTTAATTAGTACTATTACCCAAGCAAAAATCTGCATTGAACTGGAGCTGAGACGATTACATTTTTGGAAAGTGTCTCTATTTTTGCAGTTCATATAAACAAAAACAAAACTTTGGAAAGCCTAGAAATCCCAAATATAGTTTTTACATTCCAAAAAGACATTGTAAGGTATGGAAATACAACGTGAAGGTTACTCAAACAAGCTTTACTCTTCCCCTGAATGGTTGCTAATCTTCCATCTTCCACCCTCCCTTATTTCTACTTTGTCATATATGATCTTTTTAGGCTTTTTTCCTAATTTAGATGAATTTTCATTTCATGAATTTTCATTTCTTCTTTGAGTGATTGCTCATGTGTATTCCACAATAGGTGTGCGTGCTTGCCACATGCACCGGTGCTGGAAGTTTTTCCCCTAGCAGCACCTGTAGGGGGAGCACCCCAGTGACCCCTGGAGTGGTGCCTCCATGGCACAGTATAGTAGGAGCTGCGTGCTCCCCTCACCCTCAGTTTCTTCTTGCCACCGGTGAAGGTGCATCGGAACTGCTCTGCTCCAGCTTTGCTGTAGCTCGTCCCCAGAATTTTTCGTTCATTCAGTGCTAGTACCTGTAGTTGGTTAGCTGTTACAGTTAGTTCATTTAGTTAGAGTACCCGGGCCGGGGCATGCGCCGCGTCCCAGGTTTTAAGGCGTGTGACACTTGTCGGTGATCTATGCCAAGGAGTGATCCACACGCAAACTGTTTACGCTGTTTGGGTGAGACCCATACCGATGATTGTTGCAAGATTTGCAAGTCGTTTAAACCTCGGACTAAGAGAGAAGGAGACATTAGGCTCTGGGCCATTCTCATGGAGTCGGCGCTGACCCCGGCTCCGGCACGCCACTCCGAGTCGGCGCCACGGCATCAGTGCGCGGCGACCTCTTGGTGCCTTCAACTAGTCGGCACCGCTCCCCGTCTACGGGGCATAAGAAGGCTAAGGAAGTGCCTTCTTCGCAGCGGCACCGAGGTAAACAAGAGGCAGAGACTAGACCCATGTTGGGCAGTCCTCAATCCCTTCCGGCCTATAGGCCTCCGACTCATGTTGAGCGGAGTAGCCCGGCCGCGTTGGATCAGGCCTTCCTGGATGTCCGGATGCCTTCCATGCCGGAGGACCTGCAGGCATCCAGAGATGTCATGACCATGCCGCTACCAGGAATGCCGCTGGTGTCGGCCCCCCGCTCCCGAGGCAAGCCACTGCTGGGTTCTCCACATTCACCCCCGGCGCGGGAACGTTCCTGATGCTGTTCTCCACCCAGCGACCATTTGGGGTGCAGTCCACGTGGCTCGTCCTCTACTCACACCAGACTGTCTGGTTAAGTACCGTCTGACTGGGACTCCCAGCAGAGCTCCACGCCATGGAGTGATTACCGACAGGACCGAGGCAGACATTGTCAGAGGCCTTCGTCTCGCAGGGGTTGCTGCAGCCGGTTGCGGCATGGATGTCATCACCGTTCCCACTCGGAATCCCACTCCAAGTCTCCACCAAGGCACCGTCTCCACAGCCCGGGTCATAGGTAGCTGGCACCGCGCTGTCGCCAGTCCGCCCGTTGGAGCAGATCGCGGAGCAGCAGCTACAGGCGATACCGGTCCTCCGCATCAAGATCACGGTCCCATGGGCGATGTCGCTCCCGGCACCACTGTTCCTCCCAGTCCTGTGACAGCGGCAGGTTGTTCGTCAGCCCAGACTCCACTCAGTCACCCTTCCATGGGCCAGGCCGAACAGTCAGGGCCGTCGGTGCCACAGCAGGTGCAGTGGCACTGGGCCCAGTGGCCAGCACAGTGGTACCAGTGGGCACCATGGCCTCCGATGCAGCCCCCAGTGGGGGCCCACTTGGTAGCCGGAGCCTCAGAGGCACCGTCAGCCTCTCCCTCCAGGCCCCTGAGGAGAGGGTCGGTGGGACGTATGTCCTTAGCACCGTGCCTGGAGACCGACCAAGTGGTGAACCCTCCAGTGCCAGCGGATACCAAGAGCACCGTACTGGCTTCCTCGCCCTCCCTGGATGAGGCAATAGCGGCCCTGCCCCCCTCCATCCCGCAGGAGGATTTTAGGGCCCATCAAGAACTTTTAAAACGGGTGACATCAAGCCTTCACCTCCAGGCAGAGGAGCTGGAGGAACCCTCGGACTCCCTGTTCAATGTACTGTCCTCTTCAGCACTGGGCAGGTGGCTTTGTCCCTCCATGAGGGGGTGGCAAAGATTTCAAATGCCCTGTGGCAAATGCCAGCTTCCCTGGCTCCCATCTCGAAGAAGGCAAAACGCAAGTACTTTCTACCCGCCAAGGGGCATGAGTACCTCTACACCCACCCGGCGCCCAACTCCCTGGTGGTCAAGTCGGTCAACCACAGGGAGCGGCAGGGCCAACCAGCCCCCAGTCCGAAAAATAAAGACTCAAGGAGGCTGGACTCTTTTGGCAGAAAGGTTTATTCATCCTCGAGGCAAACCACCAGGCTCTCCTGGGCAGATACAAATTCAACTTGTGGGGTTCACTTCCCAAATTCGAGGACTCCCTCCAGGAGTGCGATTAAAAAAAGAGTTCAAGGTGCTGGTGGAGGAGGGTGCAGCTGCTGCCAGGGCATCTCTGCAGGCGGTGTCAGATGCAGCAGACACAGCAGCTTGATCCATGGCCTCGGCGGTGTCCATGAGAAGGGCGTCGTGGCTCCTGTCCGGGCTGTCCAGTGAGGCGCAGTCAGTCATGCAGGATCTTCCGTTTGACGGCAAGGCTCCGTTTGTGGAACAAACAGATACAAAGCTGCATGGCATGAAGGACTCCCGCATGACCCTGCAGACCCTGGGTTTTATGTTCTGGCTCCAGCCAAAACTATGTTTAAGCTGCAGGAGGCCCCTGCTCTGGCTGCCCAGCCTAAGTACAAGGCTGCCTATAAAAAGTCGAGACTATAAGAAGCGCCCTCAGCGGCAGTCATGGCCTGCCCTGCAGCCTGGGTCCTCTAAGGACAAGCAGGTGGGGAAAAGGCCGTTTTGATGGGACACCGGGGGGCATCCTGACAGTTCCCAAAGGGGGTCGCCCCTCAATAAAGCTTCCCTTCTGCAATCGGTTGTGTGCTTTCCTCCCAGAGTGGTTGTGACTAACCTCAGACTACTGGGTCCTCAACACGATCTCCCAGGGCTACATGCTGCAATTTGTTTCACCTCCGCCCAACCATCCCCCACCCCTGTTCCTTCTGGGGGATCCTTCGCACGAAGCCTTGCTAGAGCAGGAGGTGGGGCGGCTCCTAGACCTGGGAGCGGTGGAAATGGTGCCCAGGGAGTTCAGAAGCAAGGGGCTCTGCTCCCGCTATTTCCTTATCCCAAAGGGGAACTCAGGCCCATCCTGGACCTATGTGATCTAAACCAGTTTATGGTCAAACTCAAGTTCTGCATGGTCTCCCTGGCCTCCATCATCCCCTCCCTGGATCAAGGGGATTGGTACCCTGCCCTGGATCTGCAGGACGCATATTTCCACCTCCACATATTTGAGGGGCACAGACACTTCCTCCGTTTCCTGGTGGGACAGAATCATTACCAATTTATGGTCCTCCTGTTTGGCCTATTCACTGCCCCAAAGGTGTTCACAAGATGTATGTCGGTGGTAGCGGCGTACCTCAGGCACCGGGGGGGAGGGGGTCCAGATCTTTCCCTACCTGGACAATTAGCTGGTCAAGGGCAGCTCCTGGTCACAGGTGCGGGATCACGTGACGCTTCTACTGTCCACCTGTGCTACCTTGGGCCTGTTAATAAACGACACCAAGTCCACGTTAATCCAGGTCCAGCACATAGAATTTATTGGGGCGCTCCTGGACGCCTCCTCGGCCATGGCCTCCCTCCCACTGGACAGATTCGAGACCCTAAAGGGGCTCAGCAACACGATCACAAAGTTCCCTGTGACAACGGCCAGAGTGTGCCTCCAGCTCCTAGGTCACATGTCGGTGTGCATGTATGTGGTCCGCCATGCCAGGCTCTGAATGAGGCTCCTCCAGCTTTGGCTGGCCTCTGAGTTCTCCGAGGCCAGGGACACGATGGATAAGGTCCTCACCGTGCCTGACCCGGTGATCGCCTTCCCTTCGGTGGTGGTCCACCCTGAACAACATGCTCCAAGGGGTCCCTTTCTGGGACGGGGTCCTGTCGTTGGAGCTGGTGTCCGATGCATTGGACCTGGGTTGGGGGGCTAATGTGGGGACCATTCACACCCAAGGGCTGTGGTCTGCCCCAGAGCTATCCCTACACATAAATGTCAAGGAACTCAGGGCAGTGCGTCTGGCATGCATGGCCTTCTGCTTGCACTTACAGGGCAAGGTAGTCAGTGTCCACACGGACAATATGGCCTCGATGTTCTATATCAACAGGCAAGGCGGGACCCGATCCTCTGCCATCTGCTGCGAAGCCCTCAGACTGTGGCACTTCCGCATAGCCCACGACATCTCCCTGAGGGCCTTCCACGTGCTGGGAGCCCGCAACACATGGGCGGATCGCTTGAGCAGGGACTTCTCCCAGCACGAGTCGTCTCTCCACCCGGAAGTGGCTCATCAGCTCTTCCGAGTGTGGGGAACTCCCGAAGTGGACCTGTTCGCGATGAGACAGAACTGGCGCTGCCCCCAGTTCTGCTCCAGGGGGTGGTCTGGGAAGGGGCGCTATCTCCGATACCTTCTTCCTGTCCTGGTCAGACCGGTTTCTCTATGCCTTCCCCCCTGTTCCCTCTCATCAGCAGGGTCCCGGAGAAAGTAAAAATGGATAAGGCACGGGTCCTTCTGATTGCCCCGGCAGGGCCCCGGCAGCATTGGTACGGGACCCTCATGGGCCTGGCAGTGACTCCGTTGCAGCTGTTGCCGCTCCGCCCGGACCTGCTCTCCCAGGACGGGGGCCACCTCCTCCATCCCAACCTAGTGGCTCTCCATCTCATGGTGTGGCTGCTCAGTGGCTAGGCGGGGAGGAGTGGACGTGTTTGGAGGGGGTCTAGCATGTCCTCCTGGAAAGTAGGCGTTCCTCCACACGTTGCGCCTACTTGGCAAAGTGGTCCCAGTTCTCCAGATGGACCGCCGAGCAGGGTGTTTCCCCAGTGCCCCCTACTCCCCACCCGTCCAACCCCCGATCCAGCTTATCCTGGATTACCTCCTTCACATTCGAGCCCAGGGCCTGGTGCCCTCGTCAGTCAAGGTGCACCTGGTGGCCATATCGGCCTTCCATCTGCTGGTGCAACGACACACTGTGTTCTCCCATGCTATGACTGGACGATTCCTTAAGGGATTGGACCATCTTTTTCCATATGCTAGGCCCCCTGTCCCGCCGTGGGAGCTGAACTTGGTGTTATCCCATCTCACGGGGCCCCCGTTTGAACCTCTGACCATGTGCTCCTGGTCTCACCTCTCGTGGAAGGTGGCCTTCCTGGTTGCTATTATGTTGTCCAGGAGGGTCTCGGAACTCAGGGACCTGGCCTCTGAACCCCCCATACACGGTTTTTCATCAGGATAAGGTTTAGCTCCGCCTACACCCCGTGTTCCTCCCTAAGGTGGTCTCCGTCTATCACTTGGGCCAGGACGTTTTCCTCCCTGTCCTCTGCCCCAAGCCACATGCATCCAGTGAGGAGTGCTGCCTCCACATGCTCGTCGTGCGTAGGGTCCTGGCCTTCTACCTGGAACGGACTAAGCCGTTCAGGAAGTCCTCTCAACTGTTTGTTGCCTCAGCTGAATGCATGCGGGGTCGGTAGATTTCCACCCAGCGCCTCTCCCACTGGATCATCTCTTGCATTTGCACCTGTTATGATTTGGTGAGTATTCCCCCACCACCAATTGTAAAGGCATACTCCACTCAGGCCCAGGCCTCATCGGCTGCCTTTGTGGCCCACGTCCCTATCCAGGATATTTGTAGAGTCGCCACTTGGTCTTCGGTTCACATGTTTACCTCGCACTATGCAATTGTCTGCCAAACCAGGGATGACGCCAGGTTTGGCTGGGCTGTACTCTCTCCCAGGGATCTGTGAACTCCTCCCACCTCCAACAGATATAGCTTGGAATCACCTGTTGTGGAATACACATGAGCAATCACTCAAAGAAGAAAAGACAGTTACCTTTTCTGTAACTGGTGTTCTTCGAGATGTGTTGCTCGTGTCTATTCCACATCCTGCCCTCCTTCCCCTCTGTCGGAGTTGTCTGGCAAGAAGGAACTGAGGGTCGGGGGAGCACGCAGCTCCTCTTATACAGTGCCATGGAGGCGCCACTCCAGGAGTCACTGGGGTGCTCCTCCTACGGGTACTGCTAGGGGAAAAACTTCCGGCACCAGTGCACATGGCAAGCACTCACACCTATTGTGGAATAGACATGAGCAACACATCTTGAAGAACATCAGTTACTGAAAAGGTAACTGTCTTTTTCCTAAGGGCTTAAAGAAGTCCATAGCATATGCCTGCAGACATCAAATATTGGGAAAGTCCATTGTATTTGTGGAGTATAGTATACTTGGACTACAGATCATTTGGTTTTTACATGTCTTCACTACCAACTGATCTTTCAAAACCGCACTGAGTGCTTGTCTACACAGTGGGGTAATGTGCTCTATATGGGTGTGATTTCTAAATTGCCCTAACATATTGTGCATTAATTGGTCCATCTAAACCCTGGTGGTGTGCACTAAAGGTTCGCTAGTGTGCTTTAATGTAGTACTCTTTCAAACAGCACTATGTTCAAATGCATCAACAGAGTCTACATGGGCCAATTAATGTACAGAATGTTAATGCTCTTTAGCATTCGCACCCCCACAGAGCACGTTACCCCACTGCATAGACAAGCCCTAACTTTTGTTTTGTAAGTTAAGATTGAGGATAGCATATTTGTATCCATAGATACGTTAACTGGTGTATCTAACTGGTCATGGTGATTCTGTAATTAGCAATTCTTACGGGAACAGTGGGGCATGATTGTCCGTGGTTGACTATTTTTGCATCAGGAAGGGTAAAGTAAGATTTTGTTGTTGATTATGGAAACAGTATAGGTTCTGTCTGAGGCCTTATTGCTTAATGGCAAATTTTTGCCATTTCAGTCAGGTATGGGCCAGAACTAACAGACCTGTTTTAGAAATGTATTCAGAAAGACTACCTGGATTTAATCTTCAGCCTTATCTTATCTAATAAAATTAATTCCTCACAAATCCTTCAAGAATTCAGGCATTCTTAGCAACAGCTCCCAAGTTCTGAGATCTAAGTCAGTGACCCCTTAATCACTTTCCCAGTGCATCTGGGGTAGCTGTTCGAGATATTTTATACTTCAAAAGCAGACAAGGTTGAAAAATTGATCAGTGAGTGTTGATACCCTATGGCAGGGATCGGCAACCTTTGGCCCGCGGCCGGGCAGGTTTGTTTACCTGCTGTGTCCACTATTTCGGCCAATCTCAGCTCCCACTGGCCGTGGTTAGCCGCTCCAGGCCAACTGGGGCTGCGGGAAGCAGCGTGGGCTGAAGGATGTGCTGGCCATCGCTTCCCGCAGCCCCCATTGGCCTGGAGCGGCTAACCACGGCCAGTGGGAGCTGCGATCGGCTGAACCTGTGGATGCAGCAGGTAAACAAACGTGCCTGGCCCACCAGGGGGCTTATCCCGGTGGGCCACGTGCCAAAGGTTGCCAATCCCTGCCCTATGGAAAGCTTCCTTTTTTAAATCAAGAAATCTCCTGGCGTCTTCCATGGAACGATTTTGTAAAGCTTTTTCAGAAAAGCTCATTAATTCCTACTGCATACCAAACTGGTGTGATCCTTGTGTCAAAGGGCAAGTATGTGAAAATAAGGATTCTTGCCCGTCAGATGTTTCACAGTCCTGCTGGCTAGACTTGAAGAGAAGAAGTGGCAGCTGTTGAATATTCAAACTGCTGGGAGGTAGATTTGACAACTGTGACTCCTGAATTGCGGTGAAGGGGGGCATAAAAAAGAAGCAGCCTTCCAGAAGCAGGGAGTGAGAAAAGTTCTTAAGGAGAAAGAAGAGCTCCTCTCTAGTTTCCTCTTGTCCTGGGAGATTCATTAATCATCCCCTGGCTAGTGGATAGGAATAACTGGAGAAATAACTGACATTGTTGCCATGGTGAGAATTGTCTTTTTTTGCTTTGCTTTGGTCCATCTGGACCATTGGCTGAAAGAAGCAGCCTTGCATTTTGTTTCATTTAGACCTACAGCCAAGGAGCCTCCTTGTGACTATTTCATTTCCCTCTGTGAATGGAACACGTTTTTTCCTCCTTTTTGGGGTTTAAATTAAAGAGGACATGACTCTAACCCCCTCTAGGTATCTAGTAGTCCAGTTACACTTAATTTTCTCTTGTCTAGGTTGACCATTCCAAAACTAAGTTCAGCCTCCTTTGTGCAGTTGAAGAAGCAGGACCGTAACTGCCAATAGAAAAATGAGCCTTGCTAGAAGGGAAATGTCCAATATCAAAATTCTCTTTGGCGTGGTATTTCCCTTTGATACCTGCAAACCAAGTTTTTGCCCCAGTGGGACCACCGGGAGGAGAGCAGATCTCTGATCCTTTACAAGCATATTCTTAAATTCTTGGGAAATATCTGCTGGCAGAAGCCCCTCACAGACCACCTGTTGAACAGAATTACAATAGATGTGAGCTTTATCTGGGGAGCTCACATGGGAAACCTGTCATGTCAAGGGGGAGAATCTCATTCCAGGATCTGCCTTTCCATCAACCTGTTGGAGCTTAGTGCAGAAGGTGTGTAGATTCTTACCAAGTGGACTCTTAACGTTTAAACTTTTTTAAATAAGGAAGGGCTTGTCCCCTTCATTTTGAGAGGACAAGTAATCTAAATCAGACTGGAAAATAGAGAACTTACCTATCCACCTGCATATTACCTGTAGCCATAAATCAATCTCAAGACTAAAACCACAAATTATCGTCCATTTCTAAAAATGAACCTCAGCTTAATACTGAAGGCTTTTTCTTGTGTTCTTCACACAAACCTCTCCAAGTAGGCTTCAATACTCTTTACCGTCAGAGTAGTCTTTTTAATGGTCCATCACTCTGGTAAGAGGAATCCGTGATCTTGGTGTTTTTTCTACTTTAGAACTGTACTTTCAGCTCTTCTAAAAGAGTAGCTTTTTCATGGATATGTTCAAGGTAGACCTCAAACTCTCAAGACCTGGATTAGAGTGCAGGGCTTGATATATTTAAATAAGATCCCCACATTATAGGAGATTTAAATTTTGCTGAAATTTATTTTTAAAGATTTAAAATCTAATTATGCACATAGCCTGTGTAAACTTATGCTCTTATTTCCTCTCATTGAATCTCATCTTTGACTGTAAACTCTTTGTGGTAAAGACCTTGTCCTCCTCTGCGTGTGTGCTCAGTGAATAGCACAGAGTTCCCTAATCCTTACTTAGATGCCTCTGATCAATACAGTATACTCCAATGCAAGTAGTAATTCATGTCATGCTTACTCAGCTATTAAAAGTAAAGGAGTACTTGTGGCACCTTAGAGACTAACCAATTTATTTGAGCATGAGCTTGCGTGAGCTACAGCTCACTTCATCGGATGCATACCGTGGAAACTGCAGCAGACTTTATATACACACAGAGATGTTGTTTTATGATCTCTGTGTGTATATAAAGTCTGCTGCAGTTTCCACGGTATGCATCCGATGAAGTGAGCTGTAGCTCACGAAAGCTCATGCTCAAATAAATTGGTTAGTCTCTAAGGTGCCACAAGTACTCCTTTTCTTTTTGCGAATACAGACTAACACGGCTGTTACTCTGAAACCAGCTATTAAAAGTGATTGTGAGCTACCCAATATCTGTGAGCTTAAATGTCATACACAAATGGCAGCTTTTCTGGTGGCAGATGGTTTAATCAGGGAACATCAGGTCGTAACAACATACTCATGATGAATTTAGAATAAGTTAAGGTGGTTCTGCTGATACATCTTAAATTCCTACCAAATACATATTTTGAAGTGATGGTTAGTCAGTCAGTCATCTTCCCAGCCAAATACAGGCAGTATATTAGTGTTGCTAGTCTGTACAGGAAGGGTGAATATGGATGATTAATCTCTTTAGCTCAAAATGGGATGGTGGGTTTTTTGGGTTTGGTTTTGTTTTTTTTATTGTATATGAGAAATGAATAATCATAGTAGGAGATAGGTATGTAGAAGGGTTAAGTTTCTGGTCTGTTCAGATGATAAGAAGGAAAACGTTGGTATAACTATCCCATAAAAGGTGTGTGGTGCACTGGAAGATTTTCTGTATGTAAGTCTCTGGACCATATACAGTAGGTAGGTGGTATAACAGAAGGGCTTTTGGCTCATGTTAGAATTTTATGTCCTCAAGGATGAGTAATTGTAGGAGGATTTCTGATTTAAAGGCTGGGGCGATGTTGAGGTTGGCTGTGAAACCTTGATTAAAAATTTCCTCCCTTCCAAATACTTGGTTTTGGTTATTTATGACATTCAAATAAAACTGTATTATTGTGACCTATAACTCAATTTTTATGAAGGGTTTTTTTGTATTTTACCATTCTTAATGCATGTGATCTTTATGTAGATGGAATCACTTCAGTTTGTAATGGCGAGTAATTGGTAATAGTAATAGTTGAGTAATTGAGTAATAGTTGGGGACTGAATTCCTGTGGCTGGAAAATGCCAGGGTAGACTGTAGCACTCAAGCAGTAGAGAGTTGTTTCATACTCATTTTTTGTAATAAATAACTTTTCAGTTGTCCATTCTGTGTAATGCACTCTAGTTCTAACTGTAGAGCTCCTAGGCCAGATTATTTCCGACATATACAATGGCAAGAATGGTAAACTTTTGGAAATAAAACGCCAGTCACTTTCTGGCTTTATCTCTGAAATGGCCAGTCATATCCACTTTGGGTTTGCACAGAAATGGTCACTTTTGGCAGGATATTACCAATATGGAATTTCACAGAAAAATGTCTTTTTTTTTTTTTTTTTTTTTTAATTTGAAGGTGGAGTGGGAGAGGTATCAAAATTGGTCTTATAGTGGAAAGTGTCTTATGTTGACTATGGAGCTGTTACCATGGCTCCATAATTCTGAAAGTCAGGCAGAATTACGTTTTTTTAATCTTTTCACTGGAAAGAAAAATGTTACGTTCATACTTTTAAAAAATCAACAGAATAACCAGGCTAATCTTGAAATCTGATTTCCATACTGGAAGGAATTCTGGTAACTAATGACAGACTAATCAAAGATAATTAGCACAGATTTATAGAGGGGATAATGATTAACAAATTAATTAACTTCTTTTGAGGAGGTGACAGTGAGAGCTGAGAAGGGTGAAGCTGTAGACTTATTCTGCATGGACTTCAGGAAGGCTTTTGATATAATACTGCATAAAAGACTAGTATATAAGGTTAGTAAATATATTATTGATGGTGAACTATAAATTCATTTTATAAGAGAATTAAAAGATACTAGTAAACGTTGCAGGTTATGTAAGAGGGAATTCCATGGTAATACATGTTTAATCCAGTCTTGTTTTTTCACTACATTGTACAACAGTGAGCTGGATCATGGATTAATGACCTGGATCATAGTTTCCCTGAACTATATCTAAAATTGTCCCCCTTTAAAGTCCTGTCTCCAGGGTATGAGATCCCAGGCAGATTGGGAGATCTGTAGACCTTGCCAGTGCCATCTTCAGGCTGTTTTCAGCATTGCAAGCATTGTAAATTTCAGGTATTTTTAGTGAACATTTTACAAAAATGACAGGTTTCAGAGGAACAGCCGTGTTAGTCTGTATTCGCAAAAAGAAAAGGAGTACTTGTGGCACCTTAGAGACTAACCAATTTATTTGAGCATGAGCTTTCGTGAGCCACAGCTCACTTCATCGGATGCATACCGTGGAAACTGCAGCAGACTTTATATACACACAGAGAATATGAAACAATACCTCCTCCCACCCCACTGTCCTGCTGGTAATAGCTTATCTAAAGTGATCAACAGGTGGGCCATTTCCAGCACAAATCCAGGTTTTCTCACCTTCCACCCCCCACACAAATTCACTCTCCTGCTGGTGCTAGCCCATCCAAAGTGACAACTCTTTACATAATCAAGTCGGGCTATTTCCTGCATAGATCCAGGTTTTCTCACTTCCCTCCCACCCCCATACACACACAAACTCACTCTCCTGCTGGTAATAGCTCATCTAAACTGACCACTCTCCAAGTTTAAATCCAAGTTAAACCAGAACATCGGGGGGGGGGGGGGGGTAGGAAAAAACAAGGGGAAATAGGCTACCTTGCATAATGACTTAGCCACTCCCAGTCTCTATTTAAGCCTAAATTAATAGTATCCAATTTGCAAATGAATTCCAATTCAGCAGTTTCTCGCTGGAGTCTGGATTTGAAGTTTTTTTGTTTTAAGATAGCGACCTTCATGTCTGTGATTGCGTGACCAGAGAGATTGAAGTGTTCTCCGACTGGTTTATGAATGTTATAATTCTTGACATCTGATTTGTGCCCATTTCTTCTAATCCAAAGGAGTCATGTGAACCTTTTGCCATAAAGTTAATTGATGGGGGGGGGGGGGAATAGCTCCATAAATTATCGAGTTCCAAAAGGCTCTTGCCTCAGACCCTCTAAAACTGGAAATGGCCAGTCAGAGTGGTCTGTGTGTGGTGTATGCCTCTCTATTGATCCCCTGTTCTTAAGTATGTTTGTGTGACTCTGCATATGAAGACCCTGTAACGGCTGGGAAAGAAACATCAAGGAATAAGTATCTGAAAATCTGGGAGATTGCATTATTCTCTCTTGAGTATGACCCTGTTTTATTCATCCAATTTAAGATTCTCTTTTAACAGCAGAGTCCAGTTGATCACACCCAGGAGTTCAAACCACCTGGCTCCCAATTTTTCGTGATCTGGATTATTGCTTTCATTTGTTTATAAATCAAACCTACTTATTATTAGCACTCTTAAATAGATCAGTTCCCTCCTCACATCCACCCCTTAATTTTTCAACTGCCCATGATGCAACAATGTCTCTCCTTTCATAACTGTGGAATGAAGGAATCTCTCTACTCTTGCTACATTTGCGCTCTCCTTTCTACAAGGGAAAGTGGGGCAGTGGTATTAGTGATCTGTTGACTTGCAAGAGGGACCCAGTGGCTCCTATGTCTTTGGTTCATTTTCAGGCAGTGAGTGTTGAGCACTAGTCATTGACTGGGAGATTGTGCCTGTCCATAAGTCTGGGCAGGGAGATGTTCTGTGATAAAACTTTGCTCACATTCCCCGAACAAACAAAATGCAGTTTGTGAGCCCTTCCCCATAGACCTAAGAGCCACATCAGAAAGTCAGAAATTGTTTTGAGTCCCTTCCCATTATTGCTGGGGGCAGGGGAAGTGCTTGTAATTGAAGATTAGGGCCATCTTTTATCAGACAGATGAAAAAGCAGCTGCTGCATCCTTCTCCCTTCATGAGTGAATATATTTTAGCTGTAGGCATTGGCTTCATAATTAGCCCAGACAGTGTGTTACGCGTGCCCGTGGGCCGTCCCTAATATGCCATATCAGCGTTTAAATAAACAAAAAGAGAAAATGGTCAAAGGGTCATCATTTTTTCTCATACTGGTTGGAAACCAAAGCCATTCTCCTGGAATAACAGTTATGTTAGGTAGGATAACAGAAAGCATATAAACCCTTATGTTTCAGGGCATTTAACTGCTGGGGAATATAAAAAACTTCCCTTTTGGCAGGTCATTCCATAATTGTCCATTATGTAGTTTCCTGTAAGCATCTGTGGTTACTGTTGTCCCGGACAGTAAACTGGTCCATTGGTTTGATCTGGTATGGCAGTTTGTATGTTTATACTTCATTTATGCAGTACATATATGATGTGGTATAGGACTGTTGATAAGGGCAATGGTTTTAGCGTTCCCTTGATTCACCAGAGCCCAAAATTAGTGTGACCTTTGGGGCATGCTGCAAGATGTGTCTCTTTGATGTGTTATGATTAAGGCTGTGAGTCTGTCATGGAAGTTACGGATTCTGAGACTTTCCATGACCGCCGTGATTTCTGCAGCAGTGGGTGCTGGCTCAGGGGCTGCTGGAGCCAGGCAGCCCCAGGGCCAGCAGCAGCAGTTTGGAGGTGTGGGAGGTCACTCAGGGCTAGGGGCAGGGTGTTGGGGCCAGCGGGGAGCGCTTACCTTGGGGTGGGTAGCTCCCTGGGTATCACTGGTTTGGCTACCCTGCAGCTCCTAGGTGGCAGAGGGGCCGGTGTGTGGTCTCTATGCTGCCCACAGGCCCCGCCCCCGCAGCTCCCATTGGCTGTGGTTCCTGGCCAATGGGCTCTGCGGCAGCCAGCGCTTGTGGCTGGAGCAGCGAATCCCCTGGTCCCTCTGCCGCCCAGGAGCTGCAAGGATGTGGAGCTGGGTAGGAAGCCCCTACCAGCTCCGCCAACCCTTCCCCCCCACCCAGCACCAACAGGGGTGCCGGGCCGCATGCCATGGCCTGGCATCCTCTCCCCCCCCCCGCCCTTAGTACCAGCTGGGAGACCGACCATTCCAACCTAAAAACAACCAATGTTTTCATCAAAACTCACTTGTCTTGGGGATGCATGTCCTACCACAATATTTGTTAACCCATGGCTTTGTATTTTTGGGATTCTAGGATTTTTATAATATGCTTTGTGTTAACACTAACACACCAAAAAAAAAAAAAAAAAGGTTGGGTGCCCAGGTTTCCCTGAGACAACTCCTGTGGCCAGACCACCTTGTGTTCCGTTTAGTGAATTGGTGTGTATCACTTTTGTTCCCATCTTTAGGAAGAAGCCCTGAGGCGGCAGAGAGAGCAGGAAATTGCACTAAGACGACAGCGGGAGGAAGAGGAACGACAACAACAGGAGGAAGCACTTAGAAGGTTGGAGGAGAGGAGAAGAGAAGAGGAGGAAAGACGTCAGCGAGAAGAGTTGCTTCGTAAACAGGTGAAAATGAATGTAAGGGATTTACCATGCTCAGGCATGGGAGATGCTGGAACTGAGTGAACACAGAGACTTAATAGTAATACCAGCTGAGGAGAGGATGAGCCTTTCTGATCAGGATGGGAATCTGGTAGTGGAACTGCATGTGGGCAGAATTAAACTGATTGAACATGGATTACATTTTCCTTTCAACCTGGTAATAAGGATGAACAAACTTTGTGCTGTGGGAAGCCGTCACAACTTTTTTGTTGAGAAGGTGGAGTAGGTAGCAGTTCACATTCATCAGCGGAGCGCCTCCGTGCACCATGCCATGTTGCAGGGGGGGTTGTCTCTATTGCCCCCTGCAGGCCATCTGTCTTTGCATGCCACTCAGTTCTGGCTGAGAAGTAGCTAGTTCTGAGCCCTTCCAGATTATCAAAATGTCCAATGTAGTTCAGAGTCCCAAATAATCAACTTATCTTCTGGGCCTGGTTCTCAACCCTTTCCTAGCATTCCACTGCCTTTCACTGTCTCTGGTATCAAGCACTGTCCTGCCTAACATAAATCTTCCTGAAGCCACTATTCTCCAACAAGCATTGGTGCTTTGGCCCTTCACAGGAGCCAGCCTGCCTGTTTGTTCTCTGTGGCTTTTTCCTCTAGCAGGATTCCCCGTACTGCCTCCTTTCCCCAGGGACTCCAGCAATTTACGTCAGAAGTCTCCCTACTCTTTACAGGTCCTATCTTTGGCTCCACCCCCCAAGAACCTAACTTGTTCCCTGTGAGCCTCTTCCAGCCTGACTTCACTTAGCCTCTCCCAGAGAGGAAAATCCCCTTGTTCCACTCTCTCCTGGGTCTCCTCTCCTGAGTTCACAGATCTGTTTAAATAGTCCTCTCTCTGATCTTCTGCATCTTTATCAATCATCAAGTCACTATCACACTCAGCTCAGTGGGAATAGTTTAAGGGGCCAGCCAGCCTGTGACAGAGCTATATTTGTTGAATGTTTTACTTTCCATTACATATTTGACTGGGGCTCCAGAATATGTTGTGGCCTAAGCTTTCCAGTCTGTGGTCATTAATTTAAAAAGGGGGGCAAAATGTTTATAGTATTCTACCATGATAGTGTAAAATATTTACTCTGTAAGATGTAGTGTTTTGGACATTACTACAGAATACTGTATAATCCTTGACTCTTCTCCCACAATGCCTGTGTTTGCCAATCTACCTGACTCCACTCTGCCAAGTTTGCACTCCTGCTTGAAAACCTTATCCATACTCTTTCATATCCTCTTGCCTTGGCTACTGTAACTTCCTTTTTTTGTGGCCTCCTAAGTTCTAGCTTTATAGATTCCATTATGTGTCCACTCCTTCTGCCAGCCATCTTACACTTTTTTTTAAAAGTGGTCAGGGTTCCTTCCCCACTCTGAACTCTGGGGTAAAGATGTGGGAACCTGCATTCAAGACCCCCTAAGCTTGTATTTACCAGCTTAGGTTAAAAACTTTCCAAGGCACAAATTCCGCCTTGTCCTTGAACAGTATGCTGCCGCCACCAAGTGATTTAGACAAAAAATCGGGGAAAGGACCACTTGGAGTTCCTATTCCCCCAAAATATCCCCCCAAGCCCTTACACCCCCTTTCCCGGGGAGGCTTGAGAATAATATCCTAACCAATTGGTTACAAAGTGAACACAGACCCAAATCCCTGGATCTTTGGACACTGAAAAAAAATCAATCCGTTCTTAAAAGAAGAATTTTATTTAAAAAAAAAAAAAAGGGAAAAGGTAAAAATCCCCTCTGTAAAATCAGGTTGGAAGATAACTTTACAGGGTAACAAAGGATGCACAAAACACAGAGGGAACCCCCTCTAGCCTTAGTTTCAAAGTTACAACAAAACATGGATAAATCTCCCTCCAGCAAAGGGAAAATTCACAAGTTGAGAAAACAAAGATAAACTAGTATGCCTTGCCTGGCTGTACTTACAATTTCTGTAATATGAGAGACTGGTTCAGAATGGTTTGGAGGACATGGATTGATGTCTGGACCCCTTAGTCCCAAGAGCAAACGAACACAGAAAAAAAGAACCCAAAACAAAGCCTCTCTTCCCCCCCGCCCCTCCCCAATTTGAAAGTATCTTTTGTCCCCCTTGGGTCCTTTGGTCAGGTGCCAACCAGGTTATTTGAGCTTCTTAACCCCTTACAGGTAAGGAGCAATTTTAGGCTACCCTTATAGTTATGACAAGTGTCTTCATCACATCTGTCCCCAGACAACTTCATTGTCTCCACATTAGCTTCAGAATCCACTTTAAAGTTGCCCACTGTTTAAAATTCATAACTTCCTGTCAGTGTCTGTCTCTGTTCCTCTTCCTACTCTAGCAATTCATCTAGCAATACTTCCTTCATTATCCCACCACATAATCTTGTGCTTGTTGGTTTAAGAGCCTTCTCCTTTGCTGTTCTAGTAGTATGAAATAGACAAATCTTATCTTTTGGGTGTTAATTTCCCTCCCCCTCATTTCTAATCTGATCTGCAAACCTTGTCTCCCTTTTTTATTCTACTTTTCCTCGTTTCATGTGTTCATGGCAGCAGCACTTCACTGAGAGGGCTAGTAGCAAGTAGTAGAGGTGCACAGTAATAATATGAATAAAAATCCCAGAGAAAAGGTGGGGCAGTATTTGGTTTTCCCTCTGTCCTGTCTGACCTGTAGCTAGCTTTCACCATAAGGAAAGCTTCCCTTCTAATTCAGGGAGTATTGTGAAATCTGTATTTTGAAGGACAATAGACCAAATTATTTTCTCAGCCTGAAAAGGATAAAGTTGAATAAATGTGTTCTTTACTGACCATATTTGTACAATTAAATAAAAAGCTTCCAAGTATCACGTTTCATGAAGTAATTTAGATCTTCTGAGTCCTCTTAGAGACTTTACTGTTCTTTGTATCCTGGGAAGGAAGAGGAAGCTGCCAAATGGGCACGTGAAGAGGAGGAGGCCCAGCGTCGACTAGAGGAAAACCGGTTGCACATGGAAGAGGAGGCAGCCAGACTACAGCTCGAAGAGGAAGAGCGAAAGCACAAGGAGCTGGAACTCCAGCGCCAGAAGGAATTATTAAGACAAAGGCAGCAGCAACAGGAGGCTCTGCGCCGGTTGCAGCAGCAGCAGCAGCAGCAGCAACTTGCACAGATGAAGGTAATGCTCTTCCACAAGTTAACTTCCTTTCCCACTCAACTGATGTGTCAGTTAAAACGTCCCCATAGTGTAGGACCAATGGAACTAGCTTGGAAGGCGTCTAGTTAATTGGACTGAATCAAGAGAAAGGGAACTGAGTGGTGGAACTGTATGATGAGGAAGGAGAAGGGAAAGCAAAGAGTTGTTGGGGAGGAAGAGATGCTCGATATTTGGTGAAGGATGAGAGAAACAAGGGGAGAGTAAATTAAAACAAATGGAAAGGAAGGAAGAGAGAGCTCAGCCAGCCAAGAAAGGTTGCCGGAAGAGAAAAATAACATAATTTTTTTATTCCACTTCGAGGAGAGTCATGGCTTGTTTTTAAGGAGCTGAGTTGTTGATGGAGACCTGAAAGCATGTGGCTTAGTTTGTCTGGTGGAAAGGTGGCATCCCTTGGTCCACATAAGAGTGATCTCTACATCACAGGCCCCAACTCACCTTGCAGCTAGCACCTGCAAGAAGTCTTTTTTAATTCCTCCTTTTTGTAGTTCTTAATTTGAAAAACATTTATACTGTTTGGCTTTCAGTTGTTTTAGTAGCCTCCAGTGTGAGGTAACTGAGCCTTAAATATGCTTCAAGTAAATACCATGCTGTTTTTGAGGAAAAAAAAATGATCAAAATGGTTTATGCATTGTAACTAATTTTTTATTCGACAAATGCACATGTTTTAGTCCCCAAAGTTGTTGCCATTTTTTTGAATAACAGTTTGTATCCTATTACGTAATTGTTCATGGGACACAGCTAGCCCTGACACTGCCTTGCAGCTGCAAGCACATATAACAAAAATATGACTGCACTGAAAAACTGATACCTTTAAAGCAGACCTTTGGGTATCTTGTAGTATCCCTTCTATTCAGTGGGATCAAAAGATTTGTCTGTATGTTTGCAGTTTCAGTAGTGTTCACTTCAGAGAATTTGTAATTGTTATTATTTCCTACTTTTTCCCAGCTCCCTTCTTCTTCAACATGGGGCCAGCAATCCAGCTCAGGAGCATGTCAGTCCCAGACCACATTATCATTGGCAGAAATCCAAAAGCTTGAAGAAGAGAGAGAGCGGCAGCTTCGAGAGGAGGTAAATTCAGTTGAAGTAGGTTTGAGGTCTGTAAACTATGTGTTGGAGTAAAATTAGCTGTGTTTCTACTTAGCTGTTGATCAAGTGAGTAAATATAAAAGAAAAACAGTAATAAGCAAATTTTTAAATAGGACCAAGTCATCTGGGCTGTTTTGTCTTTCAGGTGAAGAACCAGGTACTTATTTGAAACTACAGAGCTAATTTAACCTGTAGCCTAAACTGTATTTGAATGCAAATATCCACTCCCAGCAATATATTAGAGATATGTGTTCAGGGGACATTCAGAACTTGAATAACAGGTGCATTGGTAAATTCTTGTTGACACTCAGTGCTGGAACACAGAAGATCAAGGTGAGATGCATTTGCACAACTATATTAAGTGAGTGTTGGGGAAATGAAATTCTAAGAGAACAAAGCAGGTCTTCGTAATGTAGAAAAAATGTGGGGATTGAGATGGACACTTCATAAAGCTACTCTTGGGGTGCTTCTTGAGGGCTGTTGATCCTTACATTATTCTTGTTATTGACCACCCGCAATTTTTGTTCTTTTTGGTTTTTGGCTGTTTTTCTTTTGCATATGGAAGAAGAAAATTAAAGTGGTAGAATAACTCTCCGGATTGGTGGCTAGGTTGACTAGCCCCTTGATCTTCTTTGGCCTAGATTGATTTCATTTGCCATGGCTAAAGACAGTGGAGTCTTGGCAGTATTATCAGCTATGCCATATATATTAAACCCCAGGTATAATGTCTCTAAATGGCAGTTGAGGAAAAAGCTTGCTTAGCTGTGCCATAGAAGAGCATGCAACAGCTAGAAGCAAATCTTTCTGAACAGGCTGCAAATGTGTGTGTGGGACAGTACCAAAATATGGGTGGAGCTGTTGTGGATCTTACCTACAAGTAGTACTCTTAGAATATATCTACACAACCTGCAGCAGTGAGCCCAGAGATGATCCGTGTCTGTCAATAGTGTGGGAGGGGAGGTGGCAGAGTGAGGGCAGCTGGCTTCAACAGTGTTACTGAGCGTGCTCAGTACAAGCCAATCAGCAAGTTTGGGGAGGGGGACACATGATCCCACATTCCCCCCCCCAGCCCCTCCACAAGTTGCCTGTGGGCAAGCCTCCAGGGAGGGAATGTGCTTTCAGAGCCTAAGCTCCAGCCCGAGCTGCAACTTCAAAGCACAGTCTACACATCTATTTTTAGAGTGCTAGTAGGAGCCTTGGAGGTCAACCGGGTCTACGAGATTCACTGCCATGAACTATGTAGACTTATCCTTAGTTATTTTTTGTTCATTTAGGCAGGTTTGGGTCCTGATGTTCCTTTTGTAAAAACAGAAATAATCTTCTTTGGGCCAAAAATTCTTATCTTCCCTTCCATGTCTGATGTCCAGAAGCTCAATACAGCAGATGTTTTTATAGTAGAAACAAGTTCAGAGTGTAGAACTCTTTCTTTTTCCCTATGGGTATCATTAAATTCCCAGGTAATGCTGATCCTGTTGATAGTTTTCCAAATAATAAATGCTACGAGAGCTTGAAAAATCCTGCACCAAAATATTATGTGGATTTACATTCAGAAAGTGGTATAGAAGATCAGCAAAGTAGAAATTTGGAGCAGATGAGAGTTTGAGATGTGGGTATTATAACTACTGTAAAACTTTAATCTGAGCATCCCTTGGTGTTTTCTGTAAGCATCCTGGGAGGTCTTATAAATTTTCTGTATATTTACTTGGCCGGTTAAAAAGTTTAAGAACTCATACTGCAAATATTGGGTCTCATGGCTACAGGTGCGTTCATGGTACTGTATCCATAATATCTGAAGAAAAGCTCTGTGTAATCTTGGTGCTCTCACTAGCAGGAGTTGATCCAAAAAATATATTACCTCACCCACCTTGTCTCTAACATTCTGGGACTGACATAGCTACAACAAAACTGCATACAATAAATTATCAAGATTAGGAACTGGGCAATTTCCCACTTAGCACTTTAAGTTGTCCACTTCTGACAGAGAGAGCGAAACAAGAGCTTGTACTTAAAAGGTCTCTTTATCAGAGGGAAGACAACCACATTGGGAGGTAACCTCTACCAGTTAGTAAAAAAAAAACAGCCCTCTCCTTTGCAAGTAGTCTCTGGATTGGGAAACAGTTCACCACATTCCAAAACACAAATTTAACAGTAACTTAAACGTGAATCTCAAAGAAGATACATATTTTTGCATTCATTGGTGAAAAGCATTGATGGGTAATCTACTACATATGTTTCTACCTTTCTTACCCTTTCCTGTAGCAAAACAGAAGACATGTTGCATGATTGTCATCGTCTTTAGCAAATGAGAGAAATCCATTTTCCATTCCTGTTTTCAATCCCGGGACTAGGGCACTTCAGATACAACTCATAGGGCTTGTCCACATTTCAAGTTACTGGCGGCAAAGTAGGGTATGACTCTACAGTGCACCAGGTTGCCATTCAGTAACATCCCACGTGGACAGTGCAGTGGAAGTCCTGGAGTGTGGACGAGGGAGTCACTAGTTCTGCGTCTGGGTTGAAATAGCATGGATCCTTTCATATTATCTTGACATCCTCTTAGGATTCACATGGCTGCTATTTTGTTTTACCGTTAACATCTGTGGGTATGTCTACACTACTGTTAACCTGAGTAAGAGGTTAACAATTCTAAAGTAGGATTTAGATCTTCAGTTACTTATTTATTAAAGAATGTTAATCTAGTTCAAAATTGCCCAGGTCCTAACCATAGCCAAGCTATGCCACTGACACATGGAAGGCTATCACACGTTAAACCCAAAACAAAATATACAGATGATAATTTTGACACAGTTTGAATTTCTCTGAAATTTCATTAGTACCATAAGCTCTTATGACACTTTAACCAGAAGTTCAGATAATGGTAGATTCTTTAGTTTTCATGCCAGTTCAAAGCTGCTGCCCCCTTTTGTCCAAGAAGTTGTCAGTTCTCTTGACTACAAAAATCAAGGATATATTTGAGAGACATAGATGGTATTTTCATCCTCTGACTATTGTTGTGGCACAGGTAGGACGTGGAGTTTTTACAGCATGTTAGGGGGGCCTCAGAAAGAAAAAGGTTGAGAACCCCATATCTGTCTGACATGCTTTAAAGGCTGAGGCCTACATTGTGACAGTGCTGCTCATGTCGACAAAAAACAAACAAACTGAAACCAGTATCCCCAATAGTAATTATCTTCAGAGAGTAAGAAAGGCATGTTGTTTCTTTTTGCATGCAACAGCAAAGACGTCAGCAGCGTGAACTGATGAAAGCCCTTCAGCAGCAACAGCAGCAACAAAAAATGTCAGGTTGGGGTAATGTCACCAAGCCAACAGGCGCTACCAAATCTCTCTTGGAAATACAGCAGGAAGAGGCGAGGCAGATGCAGAAGCAACAGCAACAGCAGCAGCAACAGCAGCCGAACAGAGTCCGCAGTACTACGGTGCATATCTTATTTACCTAACCAGAACATGGAGGATTGTTACTTGCATTGTTCCCCTCATCACACTCCATTTTGGTTTTCTGAGACATTGCTGCTGTTTCTCCAGACCTGATGCTAATAACCAGGGTCTCATTTCTGTTCTGTTTCAACAGCATTCTAACCTGCACAGCAGCATTGGGAATTCAGTGTGGGGCTCTCTAAACACTAATCCCACCAGCCAGTGGGCATCTGATCTAGTCAGCAGCATCTGGAGCAATGCTGACACCAAAAACTCAAATATGGGGTTCTGGGACGATGCAGTGAAAGAAATGGGGCCTCGTAACTCAACCAATAAAAACAAGAGCAATGCCAGCCTCAGGTAGGAATCGGGAGGAATTTGTTTTTGGCAAAGGACTGCTAGTATTGCACTCATATTTTAACCAACTATAGCTTCATCACCTCTGGTTCTTGAAAATTCTGTACCACTGTCTTAAAATAGTGTTTAGCAACAAACAGCTTATAGGCTGTCCACAGAGTCCCAATTTCTTTGATTTTTCTTATCCACTAGGAAAATAAGTTGACTCTTAAACATTACTGGCCCTCTGTAAATCCATGGGCTTTTGTAGGCTATGCACTGTTATCTTAGATAATATTGTCTAAGATAATCGATGGCTGTTTCAGGCATAGTATGCAATATTTACAATTTCTTTGTCAGTAAATCCATAGGAATTACGAGCAGACAGAACAAGAAGGCGGAAGAAGAGGAGAAGCTGTTAAAGTTGTTCCAAGGGGTTACTAAAGCCCAGGATGGATTCACTCAGTGGTGTGAACAGATGCTTCATGCACTCAACACAGCGAACAACTTAGATGGTAAGAAGCGGGAAAGAATGAATGTTATGCTTTGTAACAGTATATGAAGAACAACATCACATTTGTACATTTGCACACATGAAATTCTGTGGATGATGACTGCATTTCTACCAAGGTGCTATTTGGTTCATTCAGCAAGAGGGCATAATTAGCTGGGAAATGGCATTGCTATAAACTGCACTGCATTGTCTTCCCTCTTTGGGTAAAATATTGCAGGTAGAATGGAATTGGGACTAATTCCAGACTCTCCCACTCTCACCCATAAAAATGGTTCCTTTTGGATGGAGGTGACAGGTCACAGATGAATGAGAATTTAGCCTAGTTCTAAATACATGCAATATTATTAACGTTGTAACTCTCTAAAGCATTTTTGGGGTACAGTTTGAATGAACTATGCTCTGGTCTGATGCTTCAGTCAGTAAAATTGTATTGATTGCGGCATAAGAGCAGAGGATTGTTTATGGTCCATTTGAGCCTGGGGTTCACTGAGCTTCTGATATTAACTCTGCTGCAAAATGAGTCAAGTTAGGAACTGTTTAAGAGTAGCAGCCGTGTTAGTCTGTATCTGCAAAAAGAAAAGGAGTACTTATGGTACCTTAGAGACTAACACATTTATTTGAGCATAAGCTTTTGTGAGCTACAGCTCACTTCATCGGATGCATGCAGCTGATGAAGTGAGCTGTAGCTCACAAAAGCTTATCCTCACATAAATTTGTTAGTCTCTAAGGTGCCACAAGTACTCCTTTTCTTTTTAAGTTAGGAACTGCGAGTCATGAAGCAGTGGTTCATTTGCCCTCGTGGTTGTACACTTAATTTTCTTGCACATCACAGTGGGGTGAGAGGGGACTGTCTCCTTTTCTGTACGTAAAATAGTAGAATGTCTGCCACAATATGTTCTTCGAGTGTTTGCTCATGTTCATTCCACATTAGCTGTGAGTGTGCTGCATGCACTGTTGTCGGAGATTTTCCCCTCAGTGGTATCTGTCAGGCCAGTTCTCGTGCCCTCTGGTACTGCATGCTTATGCACCAATATAAGGGGCAGTGCTGGTCCCACATGCTCTCAGTTCCTTCTTACCGCTTTTGATGGTTGCTGGAACATCCCTTTTTGTTTCAGCAAGGTGTTTTCAATGGTTTCTTCTCTTTAGCTTAGTTTTACTCTTAGTATAGTATTAGTGTAAACAGTACTAGTGTAGAAAGTTAGTCCTTCTCCTTTAATGTAGAGGGGCTCCCTTTGACCCTGGGCTCAGGCATGCCCCAATCCCTGGGCTTCAAACCTTGTGCCTCCTGTGGCAAACCTGTGCAGGTGAGCGACCCACACTCTAGTTGTCTGAAGTGTCTGGGAGAATCTCAGGTAGGAGAGCACTGTCAGGACTTTAAGCCTCGTACAAAGAAAGACAGAGAAGCTAGACATTGGGTGGGGCAAACTTTTAGGCCTGAGGGCCAAATTGGGGTTCCAAAACTGTATGGAGGGCAGGGTAGGTAAGGCTGTGTCTCCCCAAACAGCCTGGCCCCCTCCCATTTCCCACCCCCTGACTGCCCCCCTCAGACCCCACATCCATCCAACCCCCCCGCTCCTTGTCCCCTGACTGTCCCCCCTGAGATCCGACCCCCTATCCCAAGCCCCTCTCCCCTGACTGCCCCCTGGGACTCCCTGCCCCTTATCCAACCCCCCTGCTCCCTGCCCCCTTACCATGCTGCTCAGAGCACCAGGACTGGCAGCCTCGCTGCCTGGCAAGAGCCAGCCACGCCACCACGCAGTCTAGAGTACCAGGGCAGGCTGGCAGCTCTCACAGCCGCGCTGCCTGGCAGAAGCTTGCAGCCCCGCTGCCCAGAGTGCTGGTGACACAGCGAGCTGAGGCTGCGGGAGAGGAGGGCTATCCTCCCTGGCTGGGAGCTCAAGGGCTGCCAGGATGGTCCCGCAGACCATAGTTTGCTCACCTCTGAGCTAGACTGAGGGCTATCCTAACGGAAGTTGCTGTTAGACCAGCATTAGAGCCAAGCCACTCGGATTCGGCACCGAGCACTTCAGCTTCAGTGTGACACGCCTTTCTGGCACCACGCTCTTCTCAGCACCATTCTCCATCTCTGGTGGTGAGAGAAAAAAGGCGAGAGAGGACACTCCTCTGTGCCAAAGAAAGGCAAACAAGGGGAAGGCAGTGGAGTGCATCCTCCACCCCCGAACCTATGATGGCACAGTCGACTCCACCCTGAGGGCCTTTGAGTTCAGTGTGGGACCCACCCCCGCTGATGCCAGGAAGTCATTGTGGCTCCAGTGTGATAACAGTGCCTTCTACCCTGGAGGCCTTTGCAGCCACCAAGGACTTATCTCTCCCGGTATCACCAACCCTGATGGGACAATCACCAACTCCAATGAACAGGAGAGAACATGGTGCTCCAAGCTCTTTCCCAGCACCTGGGCCCTAGATACCTTCCAGAGGCAAGCTGGCCCTTCCTTCCTTCTGCAAGGTCATCCCTGGTCGGGCACTGGTTCCCAGACCCTTGGCACCAAATGGCAGAAGCCATGGTCACGTCAGAAGGACTCTTTTTCGGAGTCTGCGGTGGAGCCCTATGCCCATCCCAAGAGCTGCAGCTGGTACCCATTCTACATGCCACTGGACCCGGGTATGGGTCACCCACTGGCAACTGGTCAGGAGGATAGTGGTCGATGCAGTGGCTATTTTGGAACTAATGGAGGTTTTCCTCTGTACCAGGACCATTGTCCACTGGTCCTATGGTTGCATCCGAGAGGCGGGCTGCCACATAGCTCCATTCACCACCATACCCTGATTCCAGTACCGAGCCCAGTACTGACACACACATGATGTGGGCCCAATGGAGGTAATAAGGGCAGAAGATGAGGTGGAACTCCTTCTCTGGTACAGGTCTCTTCCTCCTCCTCCCCAGGTGAGGCCACCTTGGAGCCAAGTGGCTCGCTGTTGCAAGATGATTTTGGAGCCCAACAGGAGCTTCTAAAGAGAATAGCTGCTAATCTGGGGCTAGATGTTGAGGTGCTCAAGGAGTCTTTCCATAGCCACATTGACATTTTGGCTGCAGTAGCACCATCAAAGATGGCCCTATCCATCAACGTAGCTTCTTTTGGATCTAGTCAGAACCCTGTGGCAGACCCCATCTTCTCTCCCTCCCACTTTGAAGAGGGAAGAGAAGAAATACATGACAGCCAAAGTACTTATACTCTCACCCTCCTCCTGGCTCCAGTGCCGGCCAATGAGAGGGACAGGCAAGGCCAGGCAAGCATTACCTCCAAATAAAGACTTAAAGAAACTAGCTCTGTTTGGCAGAAAAATGTATTCAATAGGTAGATTGCAGCTGCATATCTTGAAGTCCTGCTGGGGAGATGTGATCGCAACATGTGGGATTCTTTGATGAAATTTAAAGACTTATTGCCTCTGGACTCCAGGCAGGAGTTCTCCACTCTCTTAGAGGAGGGAAAGAACATAGCTAGAGCCTCACTCTAGTAGACCCTGGACGCAGCCAGAACAATGGCTTCTGCAGTGGCCATGAGGTGATGCTCTTGGTTGCAATCTTTGGGGCTACCACAGGAGGTCCAGCAGTCAATCCAAGACCTTCCATTCAAGGGTATGTCACTGTTTTCAGATAAAATGGACATAAAGCTCCATGGGCTGAAGGAGTTAAAGGCTGCCCTCAGGTCCCTGGGCCTCTATGCCTCTGCTCTTTCGAGGAAGCATTTCAGGCCTCACCAGCCAGCTCGCTTCTCGGCGCCACTGCCACGATGGGACCTGTTCAGGAGAAGGAGCAAGGGTTACAAGTGTTGTCAACCGCTTCCATCCACCTCAATCTCACTACCGGGATTGCATAGATACTCCAGAGGCCCCAACATTGAAGGTGCGCTCAGGGTGCTATACCCGTTTCCCTCATCGGAGCCTATCCCCTTTTTGTTTTCAGACCGACTTTCCCACTTCAGCCTGGTGTAGTCTTTCATCGTATCAGACTGCTGGGTTCTAAGTACAGTGGTGGACAGTTATACCCTTCTGTTTTCCTCCACCCTTCCCTCCCATCCCTGTCCTTCTTCAGGGACGCTTCTTATGAGCAACTTCTAGCCCAAGAGGTGCAAACCCTCCTACAGGTGGGGGCTGTGGAGGAGGTGCCTTAGAAATTGAGAGGAGAAGGGGTTTTATTCCCAATATTTCCTAATCCCAAAGAGCCAGGGTGGTCTTCGACCCACATGGTTCCACATGGTCTCCCTGGTCTCCATTGTTCCCTCCCTGGATCCAGGGGACTGGTACACTGCCCTCGACTTGAAGGATGCCGGTTTTCACGTTTCCATCTTCCAAGGCCACAGAAGAAACCAGACCCTTTACCAATTTACCACCCTTACCTTTGTTCTGTCTGCAGCCCCCTTGGTTTTTACGAAATGCATGGCAGTGGTCGCAGCCTTCCTCAGAAGGCAAGGGGTCTAATTCTACCCATACTTAGACAACTGGCTGATGAAGGGCTATTCATGTGCTCAAGTAAAGACCAGCATCAGCCTGGTCCAAGCCACCTTCCAAGCATTGCGTCTGTCGATAAACAAAGTCAACTCTCATCTCAGTACATAGAATAGATTTTATTGGGGCAGTACTAGACTCAACCAACGCCTTCTGTCCAGAGGCCCATTTCCAGACAATGTCAGATCTGATATGCAGGGTCAAGGCATACGCCATCACAACAGCCTGGGTTTGCCTCAAACTTCTGGGACACATGGCCGCAAGCACTTACTTGGTATGGCATGCAATGCTGCACCTCAGATCCCTGCAGACATGGTTTGCTTCAGTGCACTCACCAAACAGACAACACTTGGACTTGGTGTTTACTGTTCCAGACCCGATCTTCACCTCCCTTGACTGGTGGAAGGACCCCCAGTCGGCAACGGCAGGTGTTGCCTTTGTCATCCCCCAGCAATTCATGTCCCTTGTTTCAGTCGTTTCCAATCTAGGATGGGGAGTCCACCTCAGCTGCCTCAGGACAAAGGGCCTGTGGTCCCAGGAAGAGGTCTCCCTACACATAAACATCAGGGAGCTCAAAATGGTCCACTTAGCTTGCCAAATGTTTCTTCCACAGATCATGGGTAAAGTAGTAAAAGTATTTACAGCCAACACAGCGGCCATGATCTACATCAGCAAGCAGTGAGGAACATGCTTCTCTGCCCTGTGTCAGGAGGCTATCCGCTTATGGGACTCCTGCTTGAAGCTTCCCATCTTCCAGGAGCCCAGAACGCCCTGGCAGATCACCTCAGCAGATCTTTCTTCTCTCACCACAAGTGGTGCCTTCACCCAGAAGTCACCAGGTTCATCTTCCAAAGGTGGGGGTCTCCTCAGGTAGACCTGTTCGCAACCAGGCAGAACATGAAATACCATTAGTTTTGATCTCTATGTGGACAGAGCCCAGGCTCCCTTTCAGATGCCTTCAATGGACAGAGCTCCTATTCTACTCATTTCCTCCAGTTCCTCTAGTATACAAGATCCTTCTGAAAATCAAGTGGGACAAGGTTAGAGTTGTTGTTAAAGCTCTGGTGTGGCCATGCCAACAGTGGTTCGGCATGCTGTCAGTAGCACCCCTGCTACCGCTCCCACTCCACCTGGACCCAATAGCACAAGACCATGGCTCTGTACGCTACCCAAACCTCTGTGGCAGCTCCATGGTTGAACCTGGAGAAGAGAGCCTGTTCAGAACAAGTCCACCAGATCTACCCATTTACTAGGGCTACCTACGTGGCCAAGTGGAAGCATTTCTTGATATGGTCTTCCCAACGAGGTCTTTCTTCAACTCCGGTCTCCCCTTCAGTCTATATAGGATTTACCTGCTCTACCTAAAACAACAAGGTCAGGCTCAGCATCTATCAAGGTACACCTAGTAGTGATCTTAGTAGTAGTAGTAGCCTTCCACCCACCAACTGGCGATAGGTCAGTTTTCTCTCACAAAAAAAGATGTCCATCTCCTTTCTTAAAGGGTTGGAGAGACTTCATCCTCAGATTCCTGAGCCAGTTCCCCCATGGGATTTAAATCCAGTCCTGTCAAGACTCATGGGCCCTCCCTTTGAGCCACTAGCATTGTGTCATCTATTGGCTGTTTCCTGGAAAGTCGCCTTCCTGGTAGTGATTACCTTGGCCAGAAGGGTCTTTGAAGTCTGGGCCCTTAAATCAGAACCACTGTACACAGTGTTCTTCAAGAGCAAGGTTCAACTGTGCCCCCAACCAGTTTTCCTTCCAAGGGTGGTCTTGCAGTTTCATAGCAACCAAGCCATTTTCCTGCCAGTTTCTTCCCAAAACTGCACAGGAATTTGGAAGAGCAGTGGATTAATTCGTTGGATGTCAGGCGTGCCCAAGCCTTCTACATTGAGAGGACTAAGCTGTTCTGTAGATCTGTGCAACTCTTTGTGGCTATAGCAGAGAGGATGAAAGCCCTGCTGGTTTCAGCCCAGAGAATCTCATCCTGGATAATGTCCTGTATTCAGGCATGCTACAAGGAGGTGGACCCCATCCTCTGTCAAAGTTAGCTGGCGAGAAGGAACTGAGAGGATGTGGGGCTGGCGGTGCCCCTTATACCAGTGCATAAGCGCGCGGCATCAGAGGCATTAGAGCCAGCCCAACATACACCACCAAGGGAAAAATCTTATGGATGGGTTGTGCTGTATGCACCGTTGCCAAACATGGAATCGATATGAGCAACACATCTCAAAGAACAAGTTATGGAAAGGTTAGTAACCGTTTTTTGCTGGGGCTATATTATGGGGAATTTAACAGGAGAGGCTGTTTACAATGGTTGATAGTTTGATAAAGAATATTAAAGTATACAAAGTTTGTTTGGTTTTTGCGCACACACACTCCTGCATCAGCACACGTCTCTCTCATGGTCCATCTTCTTCCCCTCGTATTGCAGTTCCCACGTTTGTTTCTTTCCTGAAGGAAGTGGAGTCTCCATACGAGGTCCATGATTACATCAGAGCCTACCTTGGAGATACCCCTGAGGCCAAGGAATTTGCCAAGCAGTTTCTAGAGCGCCGTGCCAAACAAAAAGCCAGTCAGCAGCAGCAGGTACATATTTGCTTGTTCTTTGCTTTGAAGGAGGATCTTGAAGTACATTGATAGTATTTCTGGAGAGGGTAGCAAAGGCTCAGTGACAGTCTGCATTTCTGTATTTAGCTCTTGGTGGTGAAAGGGGTAGATTATCTAGACTGGGGGGAGGAAACATATTTCAGGTATTCCTGTGGAATTGTACAGAATCTATCTGTCCCTTGTTAGCTGTGTAACTATCTGAGATCTTGTGTAAATAACTTTATAGGGAGATAATTTTATGGTGCAGGATTAGTTCTAGAAAAGAGATAAATTTATTGGATAGGTTAATGGATATTCTACTATCCATGTCATATGGAAAGTGACTTGGTGTCATCTGTGTATTTCCAGTGAGCAGGCAACGTTTAATTCTAACTTGTAATCTAGAATTGGTTTGTTTCAGGATTCGGTGTGGGGGATGAACCATAGTGCACTGCATTCCGTCTTTCAGACCAATCAGAGCAACAACCAGCAATCCAACTTCGAAGCTGTGCAGAGTGGCAAGAAAAAGAAGAAACAGAAAATGGTTCGAGCAGATCCCAGTTTGTTAGGTGAGTTTTGATACTTGAAAATGAGCATCTTCCTCTAAGTGGCTTATTTGGGATAGAGGTCATAATTTTTGTTCCATCTGCAAAGTCCTTTTTGGGTCTTTCGTAAGTCCTAGACATTAATACATCAAATATATGCAAGAAAGATGGAGGGAAGCCCCTTTAGAGTAGTCTGTATTTTAAAATTATTTACAACAAATTCATTGCATTTTTGAAGGCTGCTCTGAGACTCTGCCAATCCAGTACTCCTACCACTGCTACAGGTGATGCTGGGTGTGTGGTGTACAATATATATAATACAATTATATGCTTCTGAGATGGTTTAAGGAGGTACCTATGTTCATGCTCAGTTTATCACTTTACCCAAACAGAGGCAGAAAAACAAGATGGGGGGGCCTTTTAGACAGGTACATCTGCGGTGGTTTTATCAGGAGTCAGTATGATGAGCAAGGCATAATCCTGAACGTGTTCCCCTCTGGCAGTTACAAACAGATGGAAAGAGCCAATTTAGCAGATTTTTTTAAAAAAAATTATTTTTATAGAAAAGGAAAAAATATCAGTTTGGAATCAATTCTTCCTGTAATTTGTGGTCTTGAGGAGTTGGTTGACCCTTAAATGTCAAACTTTACCCGATTCTGAAATTACTCACCTTGAAAATAGGTTGGAAGAATCCAAGCAAAGCCTTGTGGAGATAGGAAGAAAAGACTTCTGGCTGTGGAAGTGGAGAACAAATGAATTTACATGGTGTCAGGGTTCCTTCCCCACTCTGAACTCTAGGGTACAGATCTGGGGACCCGCATGAAAGACCCCCTAAGCTTATTCTTACTAGTTTAGGTCAAAAACTTCCCCAGGTACAGACTTTGTCTTGTCCTTGAACAGTACGCTGCCACCACCAAGTGTTTTAAACAAAGAACAGGGAAAGAGACCACTTGGAAACGTCCCCCCCCCCCCCCCAAATATCCCCCCAAGCCCTACACACGCCCTTTCCTGGGGAGGCTTGAGAATAATATCCTAACCAATTGGTTACAAAATCATCAAAGACCCAAACCACTGGATCTTGGAACAATGGAAAAATCAGTCAGGTTCTTAAAAGAAGGATTTGATTAAAAAAAAAAAAAAAAAAAAAAGTAAGAATCATCTCTGTAAAATCAAGATGGAAAATACTTTACAGGGTATTCAGATTCAAAACACAGTGGATCCCCCTCTTGGTAAAATCTTAGTTACAGAAAACAGGAATAAACTTCCCTCTTAACACAGGGAAAAGTATCTTGAAAGTATCTTGTCCCCTTATTGGTCCTTTGGGTCAGTTGCCAGCCAGGTTAGCTGAGCTTGTTAACCCTTCACAGGTAACAGGATGTTGCCTCTGGCCAGGAGGGATTTTATAGCGCTTTATACAGAAAGGTGGTTACCCTTTCCTTTATATTTATGACACAAGGGTATTTTTCATTACGGGTAAACTGTTAAAATGAAAAATTGAGGTTCTATACGATTTTAGCTAAGCATCAGATATACATATCTTGGGCATCTCTTTGATGTGTGAAGAGGAGAAGCTGATTCTGTTTTATTGCTTTTTAAATTAATTGAAGTTTGGTCTTCTACTTTAGATATCCTGGATCTTTAAGGATATTAAAAGAAGGGTTAATAAGTCTCTTCAGCTAAATTCAGCCTTTTTCTGATATAGTAAATATAATCATGAGAACAAATACTGCAGTTTGGGAAAATATAGAAGGATCTTGCATAATAAAAATTACATTTCCTGACATTTCAAAAGCTACCCATAAGAATCTGTTCTTTCTTAAGACAGAATTTGCAGCATTGGTTTTCTGCTTCCATTTTTTAACTTTCCATACCTAGATTTAATTAAAGATTAAAAATGAATATTTATTTTTATGACAGTAAGGCCTCTGACATCTCAGTTTAAACGAAGATATCACTAATAATTTTGCAGTGATTCAGGATGTTGATCTAACTGCCACCTTAGGGTTTTTGGAAGGAATTCAGTAGTGCCTATTTAATGTAACTTTTTTACATATAAAGCAAATTTAACTATTAGATGGGGATATTATAAAATTAAATCTTTTCTGTTCCTTAGGCCTCAAAAAGGTCCATATCTTTTTAGATCAAATGTAAATGATGGATTGGCAATACTGATGTTTGGAGAAATACTTTCTTTTGCAAAAAATCAAATGTCATTCTGTGAAAGCACAAATATATTTTAAAAAGAAATTAGCAAAGCTGGTCACCTGTTAAGGATCACAGACATTGTTTGAGTTCAGGATTTGGCATCACGAACTCCAGAGTTCTAATTCTGGATCTGATACTGACTCCTTCTGTGGTCTTGATTTTTGCCTCAGTTTCTCTTTGTAGATGGGGAAGATTCTTTCTTTACCACGGCAGGATTGATGTGAAGATGTCTCTAAAGTGCTTTGAAGCTGAAAAGCATTAAATAAGTGCTAAGTTTTTGTTGTAATATTAGAAAAGAGTGAGAAAGCAGGCATCTGTGCAGTACTGGTATGGGATGAACATATCCAGGTCTGTGCGATGATAAAATGGAAACTAAAATTCCAGCTTCATATAACTCCTTCAGTCAGCTCTTCTGTTCATATCCCCTCTCCCCGTGACGAGGGGCTCAGCCTGTCACTTCTCTCTCTCTCTCTCCTCCTCCTCCGTCTGTAAACCAACTTTATATATCGCATATGTACCATCACTTTCATAAGACTATTGCTTCATCTACCAGAACTCTTACTCCTGTTACTGTCTCTTGACTGCTGTAATTTCTCCTTTCATGTCTCCCTCAATTACAGCTCTTCAAAATCTGGAGCCTCATCTCATTTCTGTCTCCATGTTTGAAACAGCTTCATTGTCTATGCCTCTGATGCACTTCTCCCTGGCCTGTAATTCCTTGTGTTTTCTATCCCGAAGCCATGAAATACTGAAAGCCCCTTCCAGTTTCCCCTTGATCATTTTCCCTGAGACTTGGTCTTTTTACCTTTCTGTACACCTTCACCACAGCTAGGGATTCTATCCTGTTTGCTTGGTTACTGTAACTACTCTGCATACTTTATTCATACATATAGACTGTGATATCCAATGAGGTAATTGATATTTTTGATGAACGAGGTCTGCACAAACATACATGTGTTCCCCAGTCCCACCCATTCCTTCCCATATTTGAATCTGTTAACAGGACAGAGTTCATGAATCGAAGAGTGGGAGCTTCACAGTTCCCCTAATTGTCTTGTTTAAAAGGGTCATGTAGTGGGCAAAATCTTTTATAATCTTGTTCTTTTTATAAACCTTACATCTCTAGCCAATGGGCAGTCTTCTTGTTCTGAATTGCCTGCTTTCATAAATAAAAATGGGGGGAAATATTTCAAAAGCTGCATTGTGGTTTAGCCACATAACTCCCATTAACTTCAATGAGTTTGCTGCTACCTTGTAACTTAAGGGATAGTATTCACTAATATTTTCGTTCAGATGCTACTTGTTAGAGGGCTTTCCCTTCACCCTCCCACTTCCCTGGTTTTTGTCACACAGACATCAAGCAGCAAAAGACCAGAAGTCCGAAGTGCAGACAATACGATGTTTATTGGGGTTAATTTCCAAGCAAGCATATTCCGAAGCCCTTCACACCAGTGGGGCTTATCTCTGTATGCTGTTAGTCTGGTCCCAGCTCTGATGCTGCAGAGAATTTACCCCGTGTTCCCCTTCCCAACTCTGATGCCGCTAAGTGATAAAAATACACCTAAGTTCTTAAAGTATAGGCCTTTACAGGCAGGCCTGAATATCTATATTCTAACACTGCTGCTTTATTATTTTTTAAAAATAAAGATGAACATATCCATCCATATTACACATTGGAAGAGATTTTAATACATTTTAAACCACTCCCTGAAAACAGTACTGTGATCCTCAAACTATATTAAAATCAGCATCCTTATCCACTAGATTGCACATACTGTTTTCAGCAAAATAAGTATTTTCATATTAGAGTTCATACGCACATTTTTATATGAAAACTGCAAACACGAATTCAAACTTACCTCTACATGCCCTTTGCTTCCTTCCCCAGACCTGAAGAAGAGCTCTGTGTAGCTCAAAAGCTTTTACCTTCCACGAACAGAAGAGGTCCAATAAAAATATTACCTCTTCCCTTGTCTGTGTACATGCATGTCAAATGACTCTGTTATGGTTATTTAATTGAATGGTTAAAGTCTACTGATATATCAGTGATGTTAAATTGAGATACAGAATTTTAAATAAAATTATTTGTAACAGAGCTTAAATGTATAGCCTTTTATTACAAGGACTTTCCCAACTAGAAAACATTTTTTTCAAATTATAGGAATTAATATACCATCCAATGGAGCCCACTTGGCTTAGTAAATACCTTAAACATATCCAATTTTTAAAAAGTGGATATAATATGCAGCAAATTAAATTGCATCGCTATCACATATTAAGCTCTCTGAATACATATACTGTCTAAAGAAAATAAAGCATGGTTCCTTGTAGCTTCCTCTCTCTTGGTGTTCTAATAAGATCTGTACAAAACTGACAAGTTCCAAAGTTTAGAATGGATGTGACAATACCTTTGTATCCTTATCCAAATCATTCTTCTACAGATACTGGCTTTGCATTGAATTTCTAACATTGGTGTGCATTCTTTCCCTTTCAGCTTTCTTTAGTACATCTGATCTTCAGCATTTATATGATTTAAAACTTGGGGGTTATTTTTTAGTGTATATTGGATTTCCTGAATAATAGTTAATAGATGAAAAGCATGTAGGGATTGAAAATAGTACAAACATTTATGGTGCTTTTAATCCTAAATTTGTGCCTATTGGTACATCTGCATGCTGTCTCCATCAGGCTTCTAGTTGTAAAAGTGGTTTTAAACGGGAAGCTGATACCACTTCAGACTGAAAGTTCATCAAATCTTCAGAAGCTAAGCAGGGATGAGCAGGGTCAGTCCTTGGATGTTAGATCTTTGCACCAGCCAACCCTGCTTCCTGTACCACCTAAATACTCGACTGAAGAACATCTTAGAAATACTACTGTATTGTGCTTTAAGCATTCTTCCTTCTGAGACAGTACTATCCGTGGTGTTCAGGCACAGTGATGCTGAAGGTGCCATCTTCTGAGAGACTCAGGACCAAGCTGTTAATGATTAATCACTAAAGATCCTATGGCACTTTGTCCAAGTCTATGCATGACAACCCTGGTGTCTTGGTCAAATTGCAGTTTGGGTAGTTACAGTCTGCAGTGAATTTCTCCCACAGTTTAATTAGACATGTATTCTCCACTTCCTCCTTTAAGCAGTAGTTGCATATAATAAATAAAACTGATTATATCATACTTACACATGCACAGCCAGACTAAAACATTGCTTCTTTTGTTTTACAGGATTTTCAGTGAATGCCTCATCAGAGCGGCTCAATATGGGAGAAATAGAGACTTTGGAAGACTACTGATCTTGTGCAGATTGACCAGCTTTTCCTGTGTCTGTTAACCATGGATTCTCCACCTTTGGACACCGTCCTTTCTCCAACTTGCATTTTTCTTCGCCTTGCAGTTACTTACAGAATCAATCATCTCAGGCTGCTTCTTCTAGCCCCAACAAAATCTTTCTGCCCCAGGTTGCACAGTCATTGTCGTCTCTGTCAGCCTATAGACATGTGGACTTTGCTCTGTCTCCTAGGTGGGTGGGAGATAGGACCCATTCCCAAAACGGCTGACTGCAGGCAGCACGCGTTCACTGTGCTGTCATTTCTTCTGCTGATTTATCTGGAAAGTCTACTGGGATTCTGCAAATGGTATCTTCCTTTCCCCGGTCATGCTTATCACATCCAACTTTTGCAATCATGGAGAGAGTTTGTGGTTAACAGAGATTGGTCAAAACCAAAATGCCACACAGATACTGACTTAAGTGCTCCATCAGGACAAGAGGTGCTCTCCAAATCCAGGAGTTGCATTCATAAGCTAACTTTAGAACTGGCAACAGCAGGAGAGGGTGGTGGTGGGTGGAGTTTAACTTGGATTGGTTTGATGTTGCACACCCCCTGCCAGCCCCTCTCAGCACATTAATTTTGGAGGGAAAGCTTGAGTCTGTCTTCATCAGGTAGTGATGATAGTTACTGGAGTTCTCCCGCCAGCAACCTCCAGCCTTCCTGGACAAATGGGAATGTATAATGGCGGTAGCGGAGGGTGTATTTCTTCTGTTCAGGTTGAAATTACTCCCTTAAATATTACTTTCATAGGGATTGGACCAGTTTATTGGAGGCCCTTCTGCTGTGAATTTGTCTCGTTTAAGAGACAGCTACAGTCTTGGGTGGGGAAGGACATTACTTTCCAAACAAGTATCCCCCACAGTCTCAGCTGGGTTCCTATGGTAGTGATTCAGTTTTGTGTTACAATTGCATGCAAGTTAAGGGGCAGAGACCATCCTCTTCATAATGGAATGAGATTTAAAAGAGAACCTGACTGTAGGCAGCATCTGAACTCCTATAAACCGTGGAGAGGGAGAAAGTGAGGTGTGAGGCAATGGCACGGATTCCCTTCTACACCTTCAATTGCTGAACATCCCTTCAATTCCGATCCATAATAATTAAATATTTATGTAATCCCAGCTCTCTCTGCAGAAGTTTAAAAAAAACCTGAAACTGCAAAATGCACTTAATTTGACCCCCCGATCCCACCTCCCATTCCCAGAGGGCTGCAGTGTGCTTGTGCGGGGGGAGAGGCTGCCATTTGGGTGGAGCTGTGTAAAGGTGTCTGTCTTTGTCATCACTGCCTGAAGAAGGCGGCTCGAGTTACTCCAGAGCAGTTTGGCTTTGGGTTTTATTTCATTTGGTTTATTCATTTTTGGGGGGTAATCTTCCCCTCTTCCTCCTCTCTCTTCCTCCTCCTCCCCCCCCGAACTTGTACAGTAACTATACAGAGACTGCTGCAGACTTGTATATAGTTTTTGGATCTAATAGCACGGAGAGACTTGGAACTGTTGCAAATCTGGTCTCCCTGTCTCCTTTGCTTTGTAAAGTCATAAAGGGGGGGAAGAGGGGTAGTTAAAATGTTTACAAAACTTTAAACTCCCTCTGAACTTTTGCCAGTGTGCGGGGGGGGAAAAAAGAGAGAACTTAAATAAAACCTGGTTGTATTATATCTAAGAGCGCATTTTCTGCTTGCTTTTGTCTAAGATGATTTTTGAGATTATTCCTGGTGCTAAAACCGACCTGAAGCTTGACCTTCATCAAAGTTTTCATCAAGAAACATCAAGCAAATACACAGGATGTGGAGCAACAGCTGCTGCTTTATTCCTGGTCTCCTGTGGAATGTTGCTGGTTTTTCTACTTGATAATTTTAGAATTCAAAATAAACATCAGTAGGCCGAGATTGGAAAACTCTGCCACACAATCTTCACTCCCCTTTCCTTCCATACACGCACACATGCATTTACAGTCACCTTGTTTATGGAGGAAAGATCAACCCCTTTGGCTCGTTTTCTGTTATGAATTTCAAACACACAAAGAAAGTATCTGAGTAAACCAGCAAGCACCCTCCCAGCCCAGTTATCTTTACTAAAGAAGGGAGAGGTTTACCCTGAACACTTCAGCTTGGGGGAAGGGCTCTCTGAGGGCATTCTGTACATTTACCGTTTTTAGACAAAATCATGCTTTTACTTCTCCCCAATCCAAATACTAGCTGTCGTTTGCTGCTGCTTGTGTTTTGGTGAGGAAAATCCTGCTAAAGTTTGAGGACATGATGGAGAGGTAATTGGTCCTTTACCGTTCACATGTTAAAAAAAGGATTACATTGATTGATGTTACTTTGTTTCCTACTTATCTCCAGGTGTGCTCCCACTTCATCCCCAGTGTGCTTTAGCTCAAAATTTTCCTTCGTTTAAAATATGCTGTCTGGTTGAGGGTATCTTGAAATCTTTTTTGTACATAATTCTTAAATATCCCAAAGTAGCCACTGTGCATGTGACCTGTTCATGAATGCTGCCCTATTCCCTTTTCCAGTAGCATTTAATTTACAAAAGGTAATTCTGAAGCTGTGATTTTGCCAGAACATAAGAATGTAAATGAAGCCACATTAATTTCCAGCTTAATAGGAACATGAGAGGTAAGAGGGGAGCAGTGCTTGCTAAATAGAAACAGCAAAAGTGTATGGAGAAGGGAATTTTGCATTCCCTTTAAGGAGGACCCCATCTGACTCCTATGGAAGTCTATGGAAAGGCTCCTCTTAACCATAAATAATGGGGTAAATTGGAATGGACACTGCACACTATCTCTTGAATTCAAATATTTTGGCATCCTGCCTCTCCCCTTTTAGGTTGGTGCTACAGTGGAGTGAATGTCTTCAAGTGGCAAAATTGGTTCCTTTTATATTGTGAGAAGATGGCATGAGCCTCAAGAATGGTCAGGATCACCTGTGTCAATATTTGGGGTGAAAAAGAGGAACTATAGTTCTTGTCAGTTTGTGGTGGGTGCAGTCCGTGTACAGCTATGCCAGTTCCCAGTTTGCTTTTCTAGTAAGATATGGAACTAGAGTCATTCTGGCTTCTGTGTAGCAGGGAATTGATAATGTTGAGTGTGGTGCAAGAGGCATTTGAGGCCTCTTTTCACAAGTGATTTCTGAAGCAAGTTCTGCTTCCTAATATCTCAGTTGCCTAGGGTGGCAACTTCCAGTCCACTCTGTCCTTCCTACATCTGCCAATTTCCAGTTTATCTGGCATAGGATTTAGCCTAGCAAAAAAGTGTTGTAAAAGGAAACCTGAATCTGGGTTAGCATCCCTGCTTGATTTAAGAATGTATTGAATTACATATCAAAGGAAAATGGCTCTAAGGAGATCCTGTAACAAAAAACTTTTGAATCTGAAATCTAAGACCAAAAAACCCACCTAATTCACTACATCTTCAGAGCATAGAGAACTGGGTACTGTGATGATTATATACTCATATTGTGTATGGATAGCTTTCTGAACTATAGTGCTTCTCTGAACAGAAATTACTCACTTCCTTGCAGTTTAGATGTTCAATCTTCATACCAGTTTTAAAAAAAAAATTCTGGACTCACTGAGAGAGAACATGATGAAACTGTCTCATCCCTGGTAAACTGGAAAGCTCTCCTTTTATTGAAGATTAATTCTTTCCCAAATCCCTTTATCATTTGAGGTGCTTGGGTCATCCTAGTTAAAAAATGTGCATTTTTTCCCTCTGCTGTTTGATCCTCTTTCTCGAGCATGTTTGAGGGAAGAGAAGAGGGGCAGGAAAATGCCTATGGTCAGGTTAAATCTGATGTGTGTCTGTGATTTAGAAGATGCTTCTTGGTAGACAGTTGTGACCCGGGGTGCGGGGGGCGCCACGTGTGGTCTTTATTGTAAATCTACCTTTATAGTTTTATGTCCGGAAAACAAAGATGCCAAGAAATTGCTCTGGCTTGATTTCAGAGCATCTTTAACCCTAAAGTTGGAGGCCCTTGTTCATTGATGCCAGCCCTAATAAAACTGCCCCACACACAGGAGGGTAAACCATTGAACCATATGCCTGTTTTTGGTGTGGCTTCTGTAATGAATACTGTTGCATTCTAATTTCCAGTATGACATGGGATGGACACCCCAAAGGTAAGCATTTCAAACATAGTCCTGAATCCTGTGGGGGAACTCGGCCAACAACCACTAGTGTGCACTCACCAGATTGGGAGGGGTAACTGATTTCCAACGGTCCAGCTGTACATACGCTGTGGGAGGAATTTTTAGGCACAAATTTTAGAGGGTGGAGCTGTTCCTGACTTCAGGAGGGAGGTCTGCCTGGAAATCGGTGTCCGTGAGTCTCTACAGTGTTTGCACTCTGTGTGTGTCTGCGTTCCCACATGAAGGGGTTTGTGATCTGACTAGACAAAGTTTCATTATACTAGTGAAGTTTCCAAGCCTTTTCTACTTAGAAGAGTTTTTAAAAATTCCTTCTGACACTCTCTTCCTGGAGAAAGAAATGCCCTATCACAGCGTTCTTCACCTGGTCCTGCTGATGCTCTCTGGAGTCGTGGTCCCTGCTGTCCTAAGAGGTAAGCATCTTTGTTTGGATTTACAGTCCCAAAGCACAGGGAATCTGTTACTTATTAACCACCTCCTCCCACTTTTGCCCCATCTCTTCAGTCTTCCCAAAAGATTTTCATAAGTAACTAGAGAGAAAGTACCCCCTCCTCATAGTTCAGTAAGTCATCTTTGGAATTCAAGTAGCTAGTACAGGGGAAGGGTTTGATCTGCTGCTTGAGACAGTGAATTCTGTCTATTGTATCTCTTTTAAAAATGACTACAGGCCTAGTCTCAAAAATAAGAATTACTGAGAATTTGGATTGCATCAAGCAGGTTGCCTCTGCAGCTGAGAGGAAGAGTTGTATGCTCTGAATCCTAGCAGAATTAAGTTAAAATCATGTTTCAGTTCTTTTCGTTGGGTTACTACTTTCACACAGCTTGGACAATGAACAGTAGATGAACCAGTTTCTGGTTATTCATTTTCTGTCTCCCATGCACAAGTACAATGTTGCAATGTTTGGGTCCCAAATAGTAGAGGAATTTTTAAAAAGACCAAGCTACATAGGCAGGGTTAAGTTATTGAGTTTTTTCTTCAAAACTGTGTATAGCCCTAAGAACTGGGGTGGGAAAGCACTGAACTATGACTGAGGTTTAGTAAAGCTTGGTCAGGCCCAAAAACAAAGCAAAGAGGGTGCAGGGGGAGGAGACTAATCAGTAGGACTTGTGCTTGCTCTCTAAGGTCCCATCTTGAATGGGACTGTTACAAACAATTTTTCAATTGCCATCTCACATGGTTTCAGTGCAGTTACACTGGCCAGTGCATATTAAGGGCATAGCCCTGTTCCACCAATTTAAGAATTGTTCTAAAGATTGTCTGTCTAGTCTTTAATGATTTTTATGAACAAAGAAATAATGTTATGCCCACAGTCCTCTCCACATGGGCTGGCCTCAGTGTATTGCAACCATGTTACGGAACTGCTTCTCTTAACAGACTTCCCTCTCTAAGTGTAGATGGGACTGTGTTTGAACATCAAGTGGATGGTTCGGAGCAAGGTAGGAGGTGACTGTCTATCTGATTAAACACATTGCTAAGCCTTTATCTTGTATTCCAAACATTGGAGGTCTTGGAGCTACATTGGCTTGTGATGTACACTGCAAATTTGTTCCTGCACAATTCATTTTGGCATCTTGCATATAAGGATTGTCCTGACCATTTGCCTGGCAAATTGCTGTACAGTTGATCTAGCCTTTTCTTTTTTGGGGAATTTCACACAAGAACTTTAATTCTGTAGAATATCAAACCACAATGTTTATAGAGGCAAGTGAAAAGTAAAGGTATCTAATATTTATTTCATGAAAAGATCTTGGCTGCTAGGAACTCTTTTTAAATAACTAAGAAATACAGCATCTAATTTGTGACTGCAACCCCAGTGTTCTGATAAGATGATTTATATATGTAGCACACTAAACATTTGAATCCTAAATTCCAGTTTGTAACTAAAGTACAACAGTGGCTGATCTCTTCCCCCAAAGAATAGTTAAGCTTGTTGGAATCTTCCCCACCATGCAAGTGCATGTTAGTTATTTTTCAGTGGTGCCTTAAACTGCTTCCTCACTGAGCTAGAACCTCACATGGACACAAGAAAGCAATGTAGCTAAGTCAATACAATATATACAGGAACTCAGACTTACCATGCAAAAACTCCCATGGGATAACCAGTAGGTCTGGGATAAGGAGCATGTTGTACTAACCCAACCACAATAGGGTTTTCACTTATATTGTACCTGACCATCACCTACTATTCTGTTACTTTCATCTTCATAGTATACTTTGTATGAAATACTCCATCCCTAGCTGACTAGAGAATGGACGGTTCATTGAATGATGCCTGTACTGCCGCAGAATGCGTTGTGTTGGTAGGATGTATTTTGTAGCAGTGTGTCTTTACTTTCTCTCAAATACATTTTCTCTTGCAGCTTTGAGCCCCTGGTGGGTTAGTTCTTTTGGTATCTAAAACTGGAGCATCAGGGAACCAGTTTGCATTAAGAATACGAAAAGTGTAAAAGATTTATTTTGCAGCACTAAGTGTGAAGGGTTCTCTCTCCCTAAATCAAGTCTTTTAATGCATGGTGGAACTTTTTCTGTATTTCATTCTATCATAAAAGGGAAGTTTCCCGCCTAGCCCCAACAGAGGTGAAGGGGTACAGACAGTCCTCTGGTCTGCATATACTTGCACACGGCCCCTGCCTTTTTGTAAATGAGTTTATTTAACATTCAGTCTAACCACAGCACTCTGTGCGGCTCCACACTTGAGCTCCCAGCATCACAGGCTGCCCTTTGTGCTTCCTATGAAGGGCTCTTTTCATCTTTACGCTGGCCACATGCCCACTGTGGCTACCTGGGGCCGGACAGCCCATTGCGGGCCTCAGAGTTCACCCAGCTCCTGCCCTTCTGTGTTAAGGCCTCTCGCTTCCCATAGCAAAGCCCTTGAAAGTGGGCAAAATGAAGCCAGCCTCGGACCAATGTGCAGATGTTGTAAATCCTGCTGGCCCAAATATCCTGGATGACTCTTGTCCTCTGATGCTATATATAACAGGAGAAGCACCAGAGAACAAGGTGTATATATGTTGGTTTGTTGAAGCATTGCCTTGAAAACCCTTATGGAGCATAAACCTCCATTAATTGCAAATTAAGAGATTAGCAAAACAGAATAAAGAATCGGATTGTTTCTGAGGGTTTTCAACACCTGCATAGAGCTCATTGCACACATAAAGGGTCAAAGGATTAGCTGTTTGGGATCAGACCACTTGCTCATCTAGTCTGACTTGACTTCCTGCAGTGGTCAATATTTCATGGTAAAGAAGAAGGCAACCTCAAACCCAAAGTCCTAGCCCACTGTTCTTAGAGTGCTTGCTAGTGTCGATTCCAAGTAGGTGTGCGCGCACTACGTGCAGTTGGTACCACCCTAGTGGTACCTGTCAGGTCAGCTGTGGAGCCCCCTGGAGTTGCGCCTTCATGGCAGTGTACATAGATTCCTGCCGACCCGCCGCCTCTTCAGTTTCTTCTTACCACCAGTGATGGTCGTTGGAGCTGTGTCTGCTTCTTACCTTGGCAAGCATTTCCCCTAGTGATTGGACTTTTGATTATCCTGTAAATAGTTCATTAGTTAGTGTTAGTCTTAGTAAGTTAGTTGGATAGAAATGGGGGGCTTTCTATCCCAATTCCCTCCCCTCTTGGGGTTCAGGGCATGCCTCGATCCCAAGGGTTTAAGCTGTGCAGGACCTGCCATGAGCCCATGCCAATGGGTGACCCCGCCAGCCGAGACACACCTCCAGCACAGCAAGGTGTGGTGCAGTCTAGAGGCAAACCCGCAGTGATGAGGCACTGTTATCCGACACCATCCCGCTCAGCACCACCGTGGTCTCCACACTCAAGGTCCATGGTGGATATATTAACTCCTGAGTGGCCATCCAGGGTGGCATTGCCACTCAATAAAACGTTTCAAGCCACTACGAAAACCTTGTGGCAGATTCCTGCCTCCATTCCCCCCTACAGCAAAGGGGGCGGAGAGGAACTATTTCATCGCCTCTAAGGGGTACAAATAGTTATTTACTCATACGCAGCTGAGTTCACTGCTCGTAGTGGCAGCAAATGAAAGAGAGAAATGGGGCAGCAGGGGCCAACTCCAAAATCCAAGGACTAAAAGAAGCTGATACCTCTTCAGCAGGAAAGCGTACTCCACCGGTGGGGGAGGTGGTGTCCTGCTTCGGATTGTTAACCAGCAAGCAATCTTCAGTACTTACAATTTCAATTTATGGGACTCCATGATGAAATTTAAGGAGTTGGTCCAGTCAGACTCCAGAGTGGAATTTGCAGCCATAATAGAGGAGGGCAAGGCAGTGGCATGGACCTCCTTTGCAGGCCTCACTGGACGTGGCTACACAAACCATGTCCTCTGCTCGTGAGAACGAGCTCATGGCTCCAGAGGTCCAACTACCAATTCAGGACTTGTCCTTTAACAGCATGGGGCTGTTCTAAGAGCAGACAGACTCCAAGCTCCATAGTCTAAAGGTTTCGTGGGCAGCATTGAAATCGTTGTGCCTGCATACCTCCACTACCCAGCAGAAACACTTTAAGCCCCACCCCCTCCGCGCTTCTACCCTCCCCAGCCTAAGCAGGACTTCTCCAGGAAGCGGGACAGGAATGGCCAGCATAAGTCTCCCCATCCACCACCCAGTCAAGGCCAGGGCTTGGCGAGGCAGTCATCGGGCTCTAAGCAAGCCTTTTGAAGGTGCGCCCGGGGACGATGTACCAGTCCTCTCGATGGATCTTTCGCCCTGATTTCTGAATCTTGTCCCACTTCTACTGTGCTTGGTCCCAGATAACCTCAGATTGCTGGTTCCTTCACCCTGCAGAAGTGGGATATTCTCTCCAATTCTTCTCCTCCCACCCCCCCTTTCCTGTCACTCTTCAGGGACCCGTCTCATGAGCAACTCTTCCTGCAGGAGGTTCAAACACTCCTCGCCGCAGGAGCAATGGAGGAGGTTCCTCAGGAGCTAAGAGACCAGGATTCTACTTCCAATATTTCCTAATCCCCCAAAGCCAAAGGGGGGGGTGTCAGACCCATCCTCGACCTGCAAGGCCTCAACAGATTCCTGAAGAAGTTGACGTTCTCCATGGTCTCTTTGCCATCATCCCATCTCTGGATCCAGGAGACTGATACATTGCCCTCAAACTCAAGGACTTGTATTTCCACATACCGATAGTTCCAGCCCACAGATGCTTTCTCAGCTTCATAGTGAACCACAACCATTATCAGTTTACGGTCCTCCACTTTGGCCTATCAGCAGCCCCTCAAGTTTTTATCAAGTGCATGGCAGTCATAGCCGCCTTCCTGAGAAGAAGGCAGGTGCAGGTCTTCCTGTACCTCGACCACTGGCTGATCAGGGGCCGTTCCAGGGCACAAGTGGAGCAACACGTCAACTTGATGAGATCCACCTTCAACAGGCTGGGTCTCCTGAATATACACAAATCAACTCTATCCCCTGCTCAGAGAATAGAGTTCATTGGGGCAGTGTTGGACTCGGGTCAGGCCAGAGCCTTCCTTCCAGAGTCTCATTTTTGGACAATGTGAGACATCATACAAGGCTTCAAGCAATACCCCACCACCACAGCGAGGAATTGCTTGAAGCTCCTCAGACATATGGCAGCTTGTACATATGTCGTGCAACACTCTCTAGGCCTGGCTGGTGTCAACTTACCAGCCAGGGCGTGACAACCTGGAAAAGGTGGTTACGCTCCCACTGCCAGTTCTCGGGTCTCTCCAATGGTGGCTCAGACCACAGGTGGTATGTCCGAGGGTCCCCTTCACCAAACCGCAGACCTCGTTGGCCCTGGTCAAGATGTGTCAGGATTTGGGATGGGGAGCTCATCTGGGAGAATTCAGGACCCAAGGTCTTTGGTTGCAAGAGGAGCTCTCACTTAACATCAACGTCAAAGAGCTGAGAGCTGTCTGCCTGGCAAGCCAGACCTTCCAGGCCCATTTGCAAGGGAAATGTGCAGCGGTGATGACAGACAACACGACCGCAATGTTTTATATAAACAAGCAGTGCAGAGTTCTCTCCTCTCCCCTATGTCAGGAAGCCCTCAAGCTGCATTGCCCACTCAACTCACCTGGAAGCATCCTACCTCCTGGTTTCTCAGAACAAGCTGGCAAACTATCTCAGCAGAGCCTTCCATAATCACAAGTGGTTCATTCACCCGGATGCAGTGAACAGCATTTTTCAAAGGTGGGGGAGTTCCCCAGATTCACCTGTTTGCCACAAAAAGCAACAGAAAATGAATTTATCCTGACCACACCCTAGTGGTGTAGGGAAGCACATTATCACAGAGACTATACCACAATGCACGTGGGGGAGAGTCTGTTGGTCTCTGTGGTGGCTGACCCACAGCAATAGACAGGAGTCAAAAGCCATGCTGTTAACTCTGTCAGCTGCTTTTGATACTGCTGATCTTGTGGTTTATTTGACATGCCTGCAGGGTGCCTAGTGCCTCTGTTTTGGAAAGATCCTATATTTGGTTATCCTCAAGGGCTGTGATTTGTGGGATCCATCTCCTCACCCCATCTGATTGCTGTGTGAGAGGCATGGCTGTCGTGTCACACGTTATTCGTACTGAACCTGGACACCGATACTTCCTAACCTTCATAGTGCCTGGCGGACTGAAGACTCTAAATGGAGCAGAGCTTCCTTAAGCTCAGACCTGGTAAGATGCAGGTGTGGTGACGGTAGGCAAGGGCTGAATGCGCTTGGGAGCATAAGCCATACTCATTGAGGAGGTGTGGTTACCGCAGTATCCTCTAGGTCAGATGCACTGAGAAGCACCTAGCTAAGGACCAAGTGTATTGATCCCTAAGAAGTATGCATATTTCTGTGTAACCTCACTTTAAATGCCAGAGCTTTTGGGAAACGAGGCTAATGAGTCATTATGTACATGGCTGTGTTTACCTACCTTCATGATTCAGAATCCTCAGCTAATTCAGCTTCCTTCCTTTCACTACGCAGCCCAGGTGGTGGTTAGCAGATGATGATCCTAGGGAGAGCACACAATACTGAGAGATCTTCCCAAGTGGAGGCTGACTTAGATCCCTACCAAATACAGTCATGGCCACTTGGCCATTCGTAGGGAGGTGACATTTTTTTATTCGCGTAATAGTTACACCATTTTAAGCCTTAATACTTAAACTTTTCTATCAATGCTGCCCAAGCATGTTGTATTACATTCACCTACCTGGTAGATGATAAACTGCATTTATACCCAATCGGTCCTTCCACATGGTGGCTCGAGAAGTGGATTAGTATAGTGTGGGTTCTTGTCAGGTGATTTTATGGAAAAGTGTATGAAGCATGCCAAATTCTCTTACAACCCCAGTGAAATGCCCAGGGGCTTCAGGCACCAGGTTCCATTGGCTGGTTTCAGTGGGGTTACAGTGTAACAGAGAAATGTCTCTCATAAAGTAACATTCATAGAGGACTGCATATCACTTAAACCCTATTTTGCTGGCCCCTCAGCAGACCAATGGATTTCACCCATAGAGAATAAATTGTCATGAACTCTTGGATGTAAGGCTGTGTTTCTAATGGGGATTTCTAAAGACAATACAGACCACAAGACTGATGCTTGAGTAGTTAATACATAGTGCCAGAACCCAGAGAAGACTACAGGCTTACTAAGAGGTACAGTTCGGGTGTATTTCATGCAATACTTGGATGTCTAAAAAGACAATATCCTGCCCACTCTCTAAGCCTTCTTCATAAATGGTTTGCGTCCCTTACAGTTTTAAATGCGTTTGTTTTACTTCACAGATTTAAAGAATGTATTTGGGATTTCTACAGTGCCTGACACAAAGGGTTGCCAATTTTGGTTGGATGTATTCCTGGAAATCTCATCACATGACATAATCTTTAATTAAAGATTAATCTTTAATTCCTGGAGACTCCAGGCCAATCCTGGGGGATTGGCAACCCAGTGGCACAGTGGGGCCCTGATCCAGGATTGTACGGTGGTAGTACATACAAGCCCTGCTTAACTACTAATAAACTCCCACAAATGTTGGTGGCATTCTTGTGTTAAAATAGTGAGCTGAGGACTTTATTTAATGTATTTTTCTGCAGTGTAGCAACCAAAACCTTCTTTTTACACATTTAGTTCCACGTGTGACATCAGATCCTGTACTGCTTAAGTTGCATCATTAGTTTGCGGCTTCACAATGTCAACTACACAGCTAGAAAAGCATGCAACTTAAAAAGCTCTGTCAGGTGTGTGCACTGCAGAGAGACTAATAGAAATCCTAATTTCTCCTTTGGTTCTTGGAATCTTACACTTTACTGTAAACATCAATTTCATCAACCTCAGACCCAACACAAAGTCAGCATGTTTGGGGGGTTATAAAAGAAGTGAGCCTAAAATGCTGTTTAAATACTGCTAGCTAAGGGCCTGCTTGTGTTGGCTAAAGCCAGAACATTCAGTGTTAACTCCAGTAACAGTGTAAAAGTGGATAGAATCTGAGTAATGGCCACTTCTCGTTTTTGTGTGGTAAATGACTGTAGAGACACATGGGCCTGGATTGTTCAGCCTTATTTCAGAAGAGTGGGAACAGGGGGCATCTGAAGACACGGCTGTTAGTTGGGATGGAAAAAGTGAGGGCAAGTCATGGAAAGCAGACTGCTAGTTTAACACACGCAGTTAGTACTTTGCTCAGGAGGGATAAACGAGGCAATGTCCTCTCTTGCTTCTGACTTAGGCTATGCAACTTTTAGTGACAGTGCTGTGTTGCTACAGTGTAGCCATAGTTTGTCAGTTCTCCTGCTGACAAACTTCCAGCCCCAATGAGCAGCGTTAGTGTTGACAGCAGGAGAGCGCTTCTGCCAACAAAGAGCTGTTCTCACCGGTGCTTGTCGTCAGCAAAACTTGTCTTTCAGAGTTGTTAAAAAAAAAACAAACACCCCACGCCCCTCAAAAGATCATTTTTGTCATTCAGTCGCCAGTGTAGACATAGCCTTAGTTTCCCCTCTTGTGTTGATTAGTGCAGGACTTTCAGATAACTGCATAATCCTATGGCATCTTATCTCCAGAGTCGGCAGTTAAGGATGATATGTTAAACAGTTCCAAGTGGCGGTAGGTCTGTCAGACTCTTGATGTGTCTTTGACATGGCTACTTAAGTTCGTGTGTGTGTAGGTTTTTGTATATACTCTAAACTGACAAGTATTGTTAATGTCACTTCAAAACAGGCTGCAAAGAGGTTGCATTTTTCTTTAGTAATTAAAACTCTGTTAGAAACCACAAGAGCTCAAGGCAGAAAAATCGTGTGGCGCATGCACTGTTAATCCAGAATCTGTCAGATTATATCAAGGCTTAACAATCACTAGAGGGTGTAAAAGTGCTTTAAAACCACAGTCAAAATCAGTTCTTCCTTCACTTATCTAGCACTGAGTTTTGCGCAAGTCCTGCAGTGGTGAATATCCTTAGTGCAATGAATGCAGTTCCCAACAGTGTTCCGTGTGCTAAAGATGCCACCAATGGCCACAGGAGAGACGAGACATGTAGCACTGCGTTCTGGTGTGAATATATAAAGCACCTTTCTATTACCCTCTTAGCGTATGGTTCATCAGAAGAAACAAACTGTCACACAATCACTTTCAGAACGTTCCCTGCTATGAAAACGCCAGCGACTGAGCATGGTCCTGAGGAATGGTTTGCTCCAAGCAATGAGCCCATTATTTTAGCTAACATCTTAGAGCCTGATCAGCTGGAAGGCGTACGCACTGCTATATTGGCTTGAGTTCTCATGTAATCAAATAATTCTCTCTCCTATTTCTCGGTTGGAGCCACTTGTCTTTGCTAGCCAGTGTTGGTCCTGGCACTTGTTGTGTTAACACAATGAGTGAGGTCATGACTTGGGCTGTTAGTTCCCCCATGCAACCAAGCAGTTTAGAAATGGGGCTCAGAAGTTTCGTACACATTGGTCTATTCTGAAACCAATCGGCTAGTAGTGCCAGCGGCTAATCAAATAGCCACAACTCTGTTTGTTTTGCACCTTTACCTGCTGACTTGCCTAACTTCATCACTAAATCTCTCCTTCCTCTTGATTTGTGTCTTGGTAGCTGAAACCCCAGGCTCTATAACAGGAGTGGCCAAACTTACTGATCCTCTGAGCCGCATGTGATAATCTTCAGGCACCTCCTGTGGGGCTGAAGCTCCTAGACCCCCTCCCCACTGGGCAGGAGCCCCTAGCCCCACCACCCTACCACAGGGCAGAAGCCCTGAGCCCCCCTCTACCCCCAGTCTGATTGGGGGAGAATGGGGAGGTGGGGGGGGCTCCGCGAGCTGCGCTTCAACTGTAAAAGAGCCACATGTGGCTTGTGAGCTGCAGTTTGGCCACCCCTGCATTATAATAAGAAATGTGTGTAAGTGTAATCAGTTCATAGATCATGTGCCAGTAGATGGTGACCAGACTATGTAGCATTGTTAACTGGTTTTGTACTGAGCCTGTGAATGCTTTGTGTGTGTAGCTTTGACAGATAACACTGGGTTTCCCTCCTCCACACACTGCCTGTAATTTGCATATAGGTGCAACCTACTTAAAGTTGGAAGGATTAGATTTTTATCAGTAAATGTCAATAAACGTCAATTTCACTGTGTACAAACCGATGAAAATGTGGTTCTAGACCAGTGATTTTCAACCTTTTTTTTTATTTGCAGACCCTTAAAAATTTCAAATGAAGGTGCGGACCCTTTTGGAAATTTTAGCCTTAGTCTGTGGACCCCCGGTTGAAAACCACTGTTTTAGACAGCCGAGCTCTGCTCTCAGCATGCCCCAGCCCATGGGTGAATTCCACTGAAATGGAACTCACTGTTTCTGGCTGGCTTCTGTTGTGTGGAACCTTGAGACACCCAGATGTCTGAGCAGGAGCCTAGAATGAATCTCTCAACTCAGCCCAATGCAGAGTTTTTAGTTTATCACTGTTTATAGCAGGGGTCTCAAACACGTGGCCCATGGGGTTATTTTTCCGTGGCCCACCAGCTCCCTGCAGCGCCCCCCGTCCTCCCCCCCCCCAGTATTTACCTAGAGCGGCTCCGGCCCGGCGCACACTGGGGACAGGGCAGGCTCCCTGCCTGCCCTGCCCCCACGCCACTCTGGGAAGCGGCCGGGACCTGGGGGAGGGGTCTGCGTGTTGCTCTGGTGGCTCCTCTAGGTACCTCCCCCGAAGCTTCCATTGGCTGTGGTTCCCCATTCCCAGCCAATGGGAGCTTCGGGCAAGGTACATGGAGGAGCGGCCAAAGCAACACACAGACCCCTGTGCCCCCCCAGGTCCTGGCCACTTCCCAGAGCAGCACAGGGGCAGGACAGGAAGGCAGGGAGCCTGTCCTGCCCCCGGTGCATGCTGGGCCGGACCCGCCCCCCAAACCCCTCTTGCAGCCGAACCCCCTGCCCTGAGCCCCCTGCTGCACCCCACACCCCTCCTGCACCCTGACCCCCTGTCGCACCCCTCCTGCACCCCGATCCCCTGTCCTGAGCCCCCTGGTTTATAGCATGCACCTAGTTAAAGGGTCTCTGGGTGCATGTATCTTAACTTACATATCACATGACAGCCAACCCTCACCACTCTGCCATGGTGGGCCAGCAATGAGACCTGCCAGGGTTTAGTGAGCATGTGAGATGCTGTCATTCTTTAACAGAATCCCCGCTGAGCAGTTGCCCTGGGTATGGCCTAGATTTTCTCAGCCCAGGAAGCTGGGCTGTTCTGGATCCCCGCCCTCAACTTTTTCAGCCTAGATAGCCAGAGTGGCCGTTGAGATGTCCCTGGCCTTGGCTGCTCCGCTAGATTTTCCATCTCAGTGTGACATTCCCAGTGGTTTCAGCAGGGACCTGTGGAATGTCTCCGTTTCTCACTGGGGCCTCTGGGTTGTCCCACCTGAACAAAATGAGCATTGATGCAGACTTCTGGACCAGCCACACGTAAACAGGAAAGCCCTTCTCAGTCCCAGCCGACCCTGCTGGGAAAAGAAATAACAGGATGTGAATTGCAGCCTCAAACAGAATGCAGTTTCTTTTACTCTTCTCCCTGGGCAGCCCCAACGGGCGCCATCTGGGGAGGGTTCAAGTCTCTGAATGCTCCACTCTGCCATGCTCCCAGGGAATGTGTCCTATCCAAACAGCTGCTGCTACTGGTAGGAGGCTTCTGACTCCCCCTGCAGAGCTAACTGTGTTCAGGCAGAGGACTTAGGTGTGCAAAGGCCCTGTCAGCACTTAAACCTTGATTGCTTTTGGGAGAGGAAAATGGCCAGAAGCTGAACAGCCCTGGGCTAATGTACTTTGCTTTCATTTTCTGAGTTGCAGTGAGTTGTAAATGCATCCAAGCAGCGACCTCAGTACAAACACTTGTCCTGATGATTGCTGAGAAATGTGGCTGCTAGGAAAAATCACCATTGGGAAAACTTCCTTGTAGGCTTAGACTTGGTGTTTATGGTTTCTCATGTTTATACACAGCTTTGTGTTTGGGAGAGAAGATGCAGCAACAGCACTGGATCAGCGCAAGGGCCTGGAACAAACAGGGTTGTACTCTGGTCCAGTGGTTCTCAAAGCCGGTCCGCCGCTTGTTCAGGGAAAGCCCCTGGCGGGCCGGGCCGGTTTGTTTACCTGCCGTGGCTGCAGGTTCAGCCGATCGCGGCTCCCACTGGCCGCGGTTCGCCGCTCCAGGCCAATGGGGGCTGCAGGAAGGGTGGCCAGCACGTCCCTTGGCCTGCACCGCTTCCTGCAGCCCCCATTGGCCTGGAGCGGCGAACCGCGGCCAGTGGGAGCCGCGATCAGCTGAACCTGCAGCCATGGCAGGTAAACAAACCGGCCCGGCCCGCCAGGGGCTTTCTCTGAACAAGCGGCGGACCGGCCTTGAGAACCACAGCTTTAATCAGTGTCCCAGCAGGAGGGTGCTCTAGCACCCACTCCCTAGCCCATGTTGCTGCAAGCGTCTGTGTGAAATGGAAAATTATCTAGTGGAAACTATCCTAGGAGCATGCTCTCCTTAACCCTGACAGGCAGCCCCTTTGCTGGCATAGGCTTCGTTCACCCCCAGCATTAGTCACACCAGGTTTCTTCCTGCCCGCCCCCGCTTACATCCTAGCGGACGGTTTTCTTCCCCAGTGTACACCCTATGGCAGCTGCCTTTCTGCTCATTCACCAGTTCTGATTCCAGCACCTACGGTGAAATTCTGGCCCTGCTGAGTCAATGGGGCTTTGCTAATGATGTCAATGGGGCCAGGATGTCACCCCTAGTCTCTAGTGCTTTTCAGAGACTCCTAGAAATGTCAGGCTGGAAGGCACATCAAGAAGCGATCAAGTCCAGCCCCCTGTGCTGAGGCAGGATCAGTAAACTTAGACCAGCCCTGACGGGTGCTTGTCCAGCCTGTTCTTCAAAACCTCCAATAACGGGGATTCTACAACTTCCCTTGGAAGCTTATTCCAGAGTTTAACTCCCCTTAGAGTTAGTTTTCCTAATATCTAACCTCAATCTCCCTTGCTGCAGATTAAGCCCGTTACTTCTTGTCTTACCTTCAGGGGACATGGGGAACAGTTAATCACCGTCCTCTTTATAACAGCCCTTAACATATCGGAAGGCTGTTCTCGGACCCTCACTCAGGTGTCTTTTCCCAAGACTAAACATGCCCCAGTTTTTTAACCTTTCCTTGTAGGTAAGGTTTTTCTAAACCTTTTATAATTTTTGTTGCTCTCCTCTGTATTCTCTCCAATTTATCCACATATTTTCCAAAGTGTGGTGCTCAGAACTGAACCTGGTACTCCTGCTGAGGCCTCACCACCGCTGAGTAAAAAAGGATAGTTATCTCCCATGTCTTCCAGACAATACTGCTGTTAATGCACCCCAGAATAATATTAACTTTTTTCAACTGCAATCCCATTGTTTACTCCTGTTCAATTTGTGATCCACTACAACCCCCAGATCCTTGTCAGCCGTACACGATCTAGCCAATTATTCCCCATTTTGTAGTTGTACATTTGATTTTTTTCCTTCCTAAATGTCATACTTTGCACTTGTCTTTATTGAATTTCATCTTGTGGATTTCAGACCAATTCTCCAATTTGTCATACTTGTCTTGAATTCTAACCCTGGTCTACAAAGTGCTTGCAACCCCTTCCCAGTATGATGGTCTGCCTGATGCAGCCCGGAGAGCGGCAAAGAAAGTGCCCTCATTAAATGGGGCTTTCCTTACATCTCTTGTGTATGTGGTTTAATTAGACATTTGGAAGGGGTATTTTTCTGTTCTGGGATCCTGGAGGCCCTGGGTCCATACGCAAGCTAGATTGCCATGTAGTATAACTCAGCTGAGGTCATTTACATACGACATCAGTATCAGTGCCTCAGCCATGCCCATGCCATAGAGGAGGGAATCTTTAGCTGCAGAAAGGCCAGAGCTGAGAGCCATTGGGGGGGGAGGGGCGGATTAAGGCTCAGCGCCCCCCACCCCCAAGTAAACACTGGCAATTGTGAGCGGCTCTAACATGTTGCGGAGCAGAGGGCAGTGGTGAGACAGGCTGGCCAGTACAGGCTGCAAGTTGTGACTGGTCCCTGCAGGCAGGAATCCCAGTGAACAATTGCCAGTAGCCCAGTGCTGTAGCGGCATCAGTGGTTGATCGGGGAGTAATTGGGATTTATGCTTGTTCCAGCAGAGTATCCCCAAGGACCTGCCCCCACGCTGTGGAATGAGCCGCCGGAGCTGCCGTCGGGAGGGGGCCCCTTTGATGCTGCCACCACCGCAAGCCACTTCTCGGACTCTACAGGCTTCCCCCCGTACACCTCAGAGTATGAGCCTGAGGACACCACAGACCTGCACCATCTGGATGATAACGGTATGTAGGAGCCTCCCAGGCAGCACCCGGCACCATCTTCTGTTAGAACTGTCCAGCCCATGGCAGGTCAGGCGGTTACACAGCCATCATCTGCACACCCGAGCCCTTCTGTTTGGAGCAAATGTTACTGTGCCTTTAAGAGAAAATCCATAAGGTATTGCTGAGAACTCCGTTATCTGTGTCCTGTTTTCTGTGATCTCAGGGAAAGGGGAAATGAACACTGGCAATGTAAGCCATCCTGTTCTTTATCGCTTGTTTAGCACCATAGATATACATGGCACTCCAAGGGTTGCCAAATTTCTAATCGCACAAAACCGAACACCCTGCCCCGCCCCTGCCCCAGGGCCCCACCCATGCGCACTACATTCATAGAATATCAGGGTTGGAAGGGACCTCAGGAGGTCATCTAGTCCAACCCCCTGCTCAAAGCAGGACCAATCCCCAACTAAATCATCCCAGCCAGGGCTTTGTCAAGCCTGACCTTAAAAAACCTCAAAGGAAGAAGATTCCACCACCTCCCTAGGTAATGCATTCCAGTGCTTCACCACCCTCCTAGTGAAAAAGTTTTTCCTAATATCCAACCTAAACCTTCCCCAGTGCAACTTGAGACCTTACTCCTTGTTCTGCCATCTGCTACCACTGAGAACAGTCTAGATCCATCCTCTTTGGAACCCCCTTTCAGGTAGTTGAAAGCAGCTATCAAATCACCCCTCATTCTTCTCTTCTGTAGACTAAACAATTCCAGTTCCCTCAGCCTCTCCTCATAAGTCATGTGTTCCAGTCCCATAATCATTTTTGTTGCCCTCCGTTGGACGCTTTCCAATTTTTCCACATCCTCCTTGTAGCGTGCGGCCCAAAACTGGACACAGTACTTCAGATGAGGCCTCACCAATGTCGAATAGAGGGGAACGATCATGTCCCTCAATCTGCTGGCAATGCCCCTACTTATACAGTCCAAAATGCCATTGGCCTTCTTGGCAACAAGGGCACACTGTTGACTCATATCCAGTTTCTCATCCACTGTAATCCCCAGGTCCTTTTCTGCAGAACTGCTGCCTAGCCATTCGGTCCCTAGTCTGTAGCGGTGCATGGGATTCTTCTTTCCTAAGTGCAGGATTCTGCACTTGTCCTTGTTGAACCTCATCAGATTTCTTTTGGCCCAATCCTCTAATTTGTCTAGGTACCTCAGTATCCTATCCCTACCCTCCAGTGTTTCTACCTCCCAGTTTAGTGTCATCTGTAAACTTGCTGAGGGTGCAATCCACACCATCCTCCAGATCATTAATGAAGATATTGAACAAAACCGACCTTTGGGGCACTCCACTTGATACTGGCTGCCAACTAGATATGGAGCCATTAATCACTACCTGTTGAGCCCGACAATCTAGCCAGCTTTCTATGCACCTTATAGTGCATTCATCCAGCCCATACTTCTTTAACTTGCTGGCAAGAATACTGTGGGAGACTGTGTGAAAAGCTTTGCTAAAGTCAAGGAATAACATGTCCACTGCTTTCCCCTCATCCACAGAGCCAGTTATCTCGTCATAGAAGGCAATTAGATTAGTCAGGTATGACCTGCCCTTGGTGAATCCATGCTGACTGTTCCTGATCACTTTTCTCTCCTCTAAGTGCTTCAGAATTGATTCCTTGAGGACCTGTTCCATGATTTTTCCAGGGACTGAGATGAGGCTGACTGCTGTAGTTCCCCGGATCCTCCTCCTTCCCTTTTTTAAAGATGGGCACTACACTAGCCTTTTTCCAGTCATCTGGGACCTCCCCCGATCACCAGGAGTTTTCAAAGATAATGGCCAATGGCCAGGGGTGAAAATAAGTTAGAGAACTTACCGGTATGTCAGAGTCCTGAGCAGGGGGCGTGGCCTTAACTGGAAGAGGCAGGACCTTAAATCTCCGGGCCCTTTAAATCTTGATTTAAAGGGCCAGGGCTCCAGCTGCAGTAGTGGCAGCTGGAGCTCTGGGGCCCTTTAAATCCCCGCCAGAGCCCCGCCACCGCTACCCTAGGGCTTTAAATTGCCGTCTGGGAAAGCCGGTCCTGGGACGGCGCACCAGCTCTTACCAGTATGCCGTACTGGGGCATACCAGCTTACTTTCACCTCTGCCAATGGCTCTGCAATCGCATCCACCAACTCCTTTAGCACTCTTGGATGCAGCGCATCTGGCTCCATGGACTTGTGCTTGTCCAGCTTTTCTAAATAGTCCCGAAGCACCTCTTTCTCCACAGAGGGCTGGTCACCTCCTCCTCCCCATGCTGTGCTGCCCAGTGCAGTAGTCTGGGAGCTGACCTTGTTCGTGAAGACAGAGGCAAAAAAAGCATTGAGTACATTAGCTTTTTCCACATCCTCTGTCACTAGGTTGCCTCCCTCATTCAGTACGGGGCCCACACTTTCCTTGACTTTCTTCTTGTTGCTAACATACCTGAAGAAACCCTTCTTGTTACTCTGAACATCTCTTGCTAGCTGCAACTCCAGGTGTGATTTGGCCTTCCTGATTTCACTCCTGCATGCCTGAGCAATATTTTTGTACTCTTCCCTGGTCATTTGTCCAATCTTCCACTCCTTGTAAGCTTCTTTTTTGTGTTCAAGATCAGCAAGGATTTCACTGTTAAGCCAAGCTGGTCGCCTGCCATATTTACTATTCTTTCTACACATTGGGATGGTTTGTCCCTGTAACCTCAATAAGGATTCTTTAAAATACAGCCAGCTCTCCTGGACTCCTTTCCCCCTCATGTTGTTCTCCCAGGGGATCCTGCACATCAGTTCCCTGAGGGAGTCAGTCTGCTTTTCTGAAGTCCAGGGTCCCCCCTTCCTTGGTGGCTCGTTCTCCCTCACCCTCACTCACTTTCACTGGGCTGGGGCAGGGGATTGGGGTGCGGGAGGGAGTGAGGGCTCTGGGGTGGGGCTGGGGATGAGGGGTTTGGAGTGCAGGAGGGAGCTCCAGGCTGGAGCGTGGGGCCAAGAGATTCAGAATATGGGATGGGGCTGCAGGTTGAGACAGGTGGTTGGGGTGTGAGAGGGGGTATGGGCTCTGGGCTTGAGGATGAGGGGGTTGGTTGTAGGAGGGGGTTCCAGGATGGGGGGGTGGGGCCAAGGGATTCAGAATATGGGAGGGGGCTGCAGGTTGAGGTGCAAGAGGGGGTACAGGCTCTGGGCTAGGAGTGCAGGCTGTTGGGTGGGTCCAGGGATGTGGAATTTGGGGGTACAGGAGGGGGCTCCAGGTTTGGGGGGGGGCTCAGGGCTGGGGCAGGGAGTTGGGGCTCACGGTTGGGGCACGGGCGTACCTTGGGCAGCTCCCGGTCAGCAGCGCAGTGGGGCTAAGGCAGTCTCCCTACATGTCCTGGCACTGCGCTGCACCCCAGAAGCAGTCAGCAGGTCTGGCTCCTAGGCAGGGGGGTCAGGAGGCTCTGCATGCTGCTCTTGCCTGCAGGCATTGCCCCTCCACCTAGGAGTCGGACCTGCTGGCCACTTCCAGGTGCAGCACAGAGCCAGGACAGGTAAGGAGCCTGCCTTAGCCCTGCAGCACAGCCGACCGGATGTTTAACAGCCTGGTCAGTGGTGCTGACTGGAGTCACCAGGGTCCCTTTTCGACCGGGTGCTCCGGTCAAAAACTGGACACCTGGCAACCGTAGGCACTATCCAAAACAAAGATGGATTCCCTGCCCCCAAATCTATTTAACCTACTAGGGTTAGCAGTGAGATGGCCTAGAGAAGGAAATCAACCAGACTCTGGCATCCTGCAGGGTCATTGTGTCTCATCACAGCACTTCCCGTCCCCACAGGCTGCGCTCTCCAATAATCTAGCCCTCAGTTCCTCATGTTTGGAACCCGATCCAGGAGTTCCAAGGAGCTCAGATGTTTGACCCTTACAAAGTCCCCTGGGTTTATATTGTGTCTTGCTGAATCTTCTTTGGTCCCCTGTTGTAACAAGAACGATGTCTGCAGTAATGGAAAATGCAAATGAGTCTGCCTTCATCATGTGCAAACCGCATGCATTGCCTCCTACACTTCCACCTTTAATGTTATTTCCTTGGGGCTGCGCTCCTCTGATACTGCGCGAGATAGGAGCCTAATGGAATTTGTTTATTCCTATCCCTACTCCCTCTGTGTGTCCTGTACTACCTTCTCTGCCCCTCCCCATGGTGTTCCTGCTTTTGGTGCAAGAGCTTTCTGCTGTGCAGCTCCTGGCCTCCGGAAAGCTGTGCTGTCTTGCTCCAGCTCCATGCTCTAGCTATGTTCAAATAGTGTCTGTAAAGTTCTTTTCCTCCACTGCCTGTCTCTCGTTGTTGTTCTCTTGTCCTTTTGCTCTGTGTCCCTGTTGTTTCCCTCTGTAAGTAATTCTGGGCTCATTTGTCTGAGTGACTCTTTCCACAACACAGCTGTAACATGGGGCCATGCTGAGACTGTTTCCCCATTAGCCCACAAGAATAATCAAACTTCTTCCTCAAAGATTTTAAAGACCAGGGCAGGGCACTGAAATGCCACTTTCCCAACTGGCTTCTAAAGTCTGTAGTGAGTTAACTTGGAAGGTGGAGGGAGGGTTAAAATACGACACGTGTCCTGGTGAATGATCCCAGGAAGGGTCAATTGGCTAGCAGTGTCCTTTGCCACTGTGCTAAAGACCTGTGCTGTCAGAAGGTCAGTTAGCTGATCAGAGACCTGCTCAATAGTGACAGTTCCCTGAGTTGCTGTCATGTGACACAAGGAAGTTGCATTCAGTGATTGTGTTGAGGTGACAGCATTGCTGCCATCTGAACCTCCTGACTGGGAGAGATGGGCACCTAAGCAGCCGTGTGACCCCTGGGTATAATTCAGTGGCTGGGTGGTGTCACAATATCTCTCCTCTGAAAGCTTTGTCAGGATAAACGGCAGAGAGACAAGGAGAACCACTCAACCAGAAACCCCTCCACCCGCAACCCACCCCACAATGCCAATGAGCGTTCCCCTGTTGGAATGAAACAAGCGCAGCTGGCAGGCGAACTGAGAGAAGGCTTCACTGGAAAGACAGTTGGGACAAAGCTGTGTCGATACATTGTGTCTCATGATGGGCCAAGGGAGGTAATGATGTAAGGAGACCACAAGGTCCTGGAGCTATTGCTAGCACCATGATCATTGCTCTCCTGGGCACCTCTGTGATTGTGGCCCTGAGAAAATTTTCTGTCTCCTGAACTCTCCCAAAGGGCAGGACCGTCCCGGAGACCCTGCCTGCTGCTCCAACCATCATGTGCAATCTGGCCACAGGCAATTATCTCCTAGTGAACACGCACCCCTGGGGCTACACAGTCCCTTCCCCACCCAGGTTACTGCACTGCCTTCAAGTCTATAGCAAACACTCAGATCCAGGCATGGCTTTAAAATGTGCTTCCCTCTTTTCTTCCTCCCCCTCCCTGCTTCCCTCCCTTGCTCATTTTCACCCCGCCCCAAGGCTTCCAACCCTACTTTGTCACAGGCCCAGAGCCGCCTGGGTTGCAGAGGGTGGCTTTCATGAGGTTTCCAAAGGGAAGTCAGCAGCAGCACCACTGCTCCTTGGCAGCCTTGCTACCATCCGAGGGAGGGCTGTTGCAGGGCATGGGGATGGAAGCCAGCAGCTGTAGTGTCTGCATGGTGCTTGTCACTCAGGGTGTTGCAGGGGGGAGGGAGGAATGGGGAAGGGGTTTTAAATGAATGTTAATTATTAGTGTAGGTGGTTTGGTTTTATCCCATTTTTCCTTGGAGTTTGCTGGGATTTGGTGGAGGAACATTCATGTTTGAAACTGGCTTTCTTCAATCAACCACCATAAAATCCCAGTAGCCCCGGCCCTCCACGTACAGGTGCCGGGGCCTGCAGTGCAAGCACTTGTTGCTAAATGCACAGTGTGGGGCGGCTCTGTGTAACGGTTGCACCTGTCATTTCCATAGTACGCTCAGCACTGTGTATTTCCCAGGCATGCGGGATTGTGCCCAAGGGCTGTGGGGGCTGAGTATTGCAGGAGTGGAAGATTCAGCCCACCCAGGTGGAGGGGAAGGGCGGAGCGTGTCCTCACTAAATACTATTTCCTGCAGCTGCCTAGAGATTATTGGGGACCACACTGGACATTCCTGCCTCAGCCTTCCTGGTCCTGGAGCTGGGCTGTCTGGTGTGCTCCATGTGCCCAGGGATTTGTGGGTACAGTTTCTTCCACATGCCTTTAGCTCTGAGTGACCTCCAGCTCTTTGTGCTGTTCTGAGCCTTTTTTTTCTCTCGCAGGGTCTCTGGGTCCTGGAGCTATCAGTGCCATCGTAATTGCTGCTCTCCTGGGCACGTCTGTGATTGTGGCCCTGATCGTCATCACCCTGCGAAAATTCTCTGCCTCCTGAACTCAATAAAAGCTTTTTCTTAATACAAGTGTCTTCTGCTTGTCTGTGTGTCTGGGCTCTGGCCTGCTCCATCTGTGTGTGACTGCAAAGGGCCCCATTGAGGAAGCACCTCAATGAGGAGTCTGAGGGCCTTTTAACAGACTTTAACACCACCACTGCCCTCCGTGTACATTTTACTCCCACCTCAGTGGTAAGTTAGAGCCATGTGGGCTGATGCTGCAGGAGCATCTCTGGGTTGCTCGTGCTGTTCCGAGCCACAGAATTATTCTGGTCCTTTGCTGGAAGCTGTGAGGTTCGTGACTCTGTGGCACTTATGCACAGCTGCTGCCCTTGCTTCCTGCAAACAGCCACCAGCAGCAAAGCATTCACAGCATGAGCTTCAGTATCCCCCTGATCCTGGCAGGAGCACATCGAGGGCAGGAATGGGAGGGACTGAGGCAAGGGAACTGACTTCACCATGCTATTGTGGGTTTTGCTTAATGGCTTTCTGATCCACCAACACACCTGTTACACTCACCCCTACGAGCCACTCCCTTTCATTGCGGGGTACGAACTTTCAGATACTCTTCCTGATGCACACACTTTACTTGCTCCTGATCAATACTCAGTGGCCTGTGATACAGTCACAACCACTGCTAGGATTAGAGAGATGCCATTGCCATTCTAACTATTCTGGAGATGTTCCCTTCAATACAGCTACAGGATTGTTGCATTCCCACTCCTGGTCCCCCCGAACTTTTCATATATGGTTGCATCCCTGGGCTGTGATACCTTCATATGCTGAAGTAACTGACTGCTCTCTTGCTCTTGTCATATTTCCTCCTGTTTTCAATATTGCCCTCCAGCGCCATAGGGACTCTTGCAATTTAGTGCCCCTGAGAGATGGTGCCATATTTGAGATGCTACTGGAGAGCTCTGATGCATAGTGGTAAGCATTCACAGGTGGTGGCAGCAGCAGCTGCTCCCTGTCAAAGATCTGAACAGGACCTTCTTTCTCGGTGTGAGACCATATCAAAAGGGCTCTCGCATCCAAAGGTACAAGAGAGGGTGACGATAGCACCGTGAGACTAGGTGGGCAATTGCCAGAGACAATGGATGTCTCTGTTAGAAGCTGAACTCTGAGACTGTCCCACCAGCAACCGCTCTCACTGCCCATCACTTAAATAGGAACATTTATTCCCACCTAGTTACATCGCTCAGGGCTCTGGAAAATTTTGCACCCTGTGTCACACAAGTAGGTTGTTCTAACCTCCAGTGTAGGTGCAACTAGGCTGACAGAAGAATACCACCTCTCAGAGAGGTCCATTAATGACATTGATGGAAAAATCCCTTTTGTTGTAGGAAGCATCTATGCAACAACTGTGATGCCATAGCACTGCTGCTGTAGTATAAACATACCCTTAGTGAGGTGTTTTTGAATGGGCGGTGCCTGCCCCCCAGGGTAGTGATTGCTGGGGCAGACTGTAGTGCTGTATAAATGTCAGATAAGCAGCAGGTGCTATTTACTGGGAAAGGTGTTGAGTTGCTAACAGTAAGAACTGAAATCCTCACTCCACAAAAATGGCACGGGACGGTCAGTGCGAGTAGCCTCTTGCATGCACCAACGCCAACCCGCAGACACTCTTGTTACCCCTGATCTACAGGTCTCTTCAGGTTTTGATGTCGCATGTGAATGGTGTCTCTTGTTAGTGGCCATCTGTCAGCTGAGCTAGGCATTCTAACTTCTTAAACCTAGGCCACCAAACAACTGTCAACTGGTATTAACTCTGTCCCTGGTGCCTGGATCCAGATGTGAACCAATGCTTGAGCTGAAAGGTTCAGTATTGCTTTAGGTCTTTACTGCTTCCACTCACTGACATGCTCATGAGTCTGGGACAGAACTAGGAAGGGGAACGGAACTGACTCCGTTCTGGCTATGCGTTGTTACATGAGCGTGATGCAGGAGGAAAACCGTGGTGATGGTTACGCTCTGGATGAGACAATGAAAACACAAAGAGGGCCAGGCTTTGGAAGTTGCTGGCGCAGTCAGCTGTATTTTCACCACAAGAAAAACAACAACAACAAGAGTTCTTTTCAGTTCACTCAGGCAGCCTGATAATGACCTGGGATCTCAAACCTGTACTCATGTTTCACAGACTGAGCCCATCCACAGCATTAGACCACCTGAAACTGACACATGTTGGACTGTGTGTCTGGAATGGAGGAGGTTAAAAGTGTACATAGAACAAACCCAATTCAGTGGCTGAATATAATGTACCATGTGTGACAGTTAGGAGGCCCCAAAACCACTACAAAGTTACTTAGGTGTTGGCGTAAGTCCAAGGGTTCTGAGCTAGAGGGCAAAGGCCAGTGAAAGACTGGAAACGCCACTCCTCCGAAGTTGGCCATTGAATGATCTCAGCCAGGTAAAATTCATTGCCCCTAGCCTAGGTAGTGACTACAGTATCTTCTTTTTCATTGTAAAAATCATTTTTTGTCCCAGGCAAGTGCCAGGGTTAGGAAATGGTCATGACAATTTGGACAAGGCTGAATGATCTTTAATATGCTTGTATCTATTTGTCTTAAATACTTTTCATAGCTAGAGCTTCCATGTTTTGGCTTTAAACTAATTACCTGTAAACAGCTGCTGTTATGAGTCTTGGCCCCTGAGCTTAAAGTCTGGTTGTACTTAGAAAAATGACTGTACAATTTATTTGTGGTCTTTGTATTTATAGCATCTCTGGATGAAATATGCTCAATTTACAAGTCAAATGGCAATAGTTTTTCTAACTGCCAGCCCCACACACCCAAGCTGGAATCTGTCAGGCAAGCTGAGGCCCTTCTGGTTCACCATCCTGAGAGGTCAGCTTTGCCCTTATTGGAATACACGGGAACACAAGACCTTTGGCATACCCATGACTGGCCCAGATCAGCTGGCTTGAGCTGCAGGGCTAAAAATTGCTGTGTAGACAATTGGGCTCGGGCTGGCGTCTGGGTTTTGGGACCATCCCACCTCGAGGGGTCCTAGAATCCAGGCTCCAGCCAGAGCCGAAACATGTACACAGCAATATTACAGCCCCGCAGCCCAAGCCTGAGTCAGCTGACTCAGGCCAGCCACAGGTGTTGAATTGCTGTGTAAACGTACCCATTGGCACTTGTCTAACTTAAGTCATTCTAAATGTGCTCAGGAGTAAGAGAGCAGGAACTGAATTTGTCAGCAGTTTCTGATGTGCTCCTCATCGCCGTATCTAGGAGTTGAATACAGCAAAGATTCGCATGAACTTGAACATCAACAATTCTGTTCATAGGCAAGCCACAACTGAATCCCACTCACTCTCCCATCGCTGTGTTAGCACTGCAATACTAATGACTGCATTGTACGAAGAGCCTGTCACGCTAAAATACCTTGATGTAGTCACACTGGCATGAGCTTCTGATCCAGGCACGCAGCAGTGAGGTTTATGCCTCAAGACTGCATCAACTGTTATGTGACACCACTGCAAATATGCCTAATGTAGACAGCGTCTAAAGCACATGGTGGTGACTCATCCCTTAGCTGAATAAAAAGGTGCTGGCTTTACACTCATCTTTTTTACCACAACCACACTGACATGATACTGCCCAGTCTGAGAGGGGTGTTAAGCAAGGCTACTAGGGGAAGGCGCAGAGATCAGAAGCAGCACTGCGTGTCAAGAAATGTCTGGAAGACTCTGCTTTACTGCATCACAGAAAGATGCTGAATAACTTAAATTCCCTGATTTTATGTTCATGCAAATAAATTCTCTGGGTCAGTTGCCCTTGTTGTAGCTAACAAAGGGCCACTCAGAGAAGGGGCTGCTCTGGAACTGCTAAGAGCAGAGCAGGCCCAATAGCCAGTCGTTGTTAGGATGCTTATTCATGGTCAGTTTCCAACCACTGTCTGTTCTCAGTTCCCTGCTGAAGCTCTTGATCCCTTGCCCCGTGTTTCATGCGATGTTGAACTGCATCATATAAGGAAATGATTCCCTTGTCCTTCTGGCTACTGAGGACTTTCTTATATAGACAGAGGCATCAACACTGTACACACAGTTCATGCACACAGCTGGTTAGCTGGGTATACAGAGGACGTGCAGGCCCTCACATACCTTTAATAAAATGTCCCCTACCTTCCTGGCCAACTCCAGCTATTTTGCTTGAGTTCTCCTTGTTAGGGATGGGCCAACTACTGCTGCTGGGCTGCCCTTGCATGAGCTGGGTGTCTGAGTGCAGCCCCTCCCTTTGGAAACACATTCCACAGCCCACAGAGCTGTCTGGGAATGTGGTAGAGACTTGTGGAAATGGTCAGTTTACATTACATTCCAAATAGGACCTGACACTGGATTGAGTAAAGTCCTGCAGATTTACAAACAGGCTGGGCCATGGCCTACATTTGAAGCCTCTGGCTCTGCTAGAATATCATCCTTGTGTAATGGTTTGGCAGCTGATATGCCCCATAGTTCCTTTCACCCTATCTGAATGGGGGCAGTGCACTCTGGCAAAGCAAAGTCCATGTCCCGGGGGTGCTACTGTCTTGCCTGTGCTTTCATCTCCTATGAAAGCCATCATGTGTTCCTCTCAGAGTCTGTTTGTGGCAGCAGGTGGATGGCACCCTCTGCTGCTGTTCTGTGGACAGAGAACCTTGCATTTGGTACCCCCTGGGGGTTGAGCCCTAGACACTGGGTTAAGTGCAGGACTAGAGTGGGTAAAGAGTTAGGGCTGCTGAAAGGCAGGGTGGGGTAGTGCATTTGCCTAGAACTGGGTTCAAAGACCAGTATGGGGAGAGGAGTGGGCTCAATAGCTGAACAGCAGGACTGGGAATCAGGCCTCAGAAATCCTGAATTCTAGTCCCAGCTCTGGCCCTGTTTCCCTTTGTGATCTCAGGTGAGACAACTTCTCTGCCTCAATTTCCCCACCTATAAAATGGGGACATAAAGTAACGTAACTCTCAGGGGTGCTGCCAAGCTTAGAGGTTTTGCTAAGTGCTCTGACCCAGAAAAGCACCATGTGCTCCACAAAAAGCCCCTACTGCCATTGTGTTAATTGCCACGTGCCTCCTGGAAGAGATAAATGGCTTCAGCTGTAGTGTGTGTGCACAGAACTATGTTGTGGGGGCGGCACAAACCCATTCCTACAATGGAATCTCTCAGCAAGGGGGGTAACTAGGAGACCGTTTTCTATGGTACGTAAGGTAGAACTCTTCCCCAGCCCAGTTGATTCTATCCATTTATACTAGAAAAGCAACTGAAGCAACCCTTATATATATATATATGACCAGCTGGTATGTTACAGCTGTGGTGAACCTCCTGGGTGGCTCTGGTGCGGTCTTGTCCAGCAGCTCCTCGGTGCACAGGGGAGCACTTGTGCTGCCAACCCCAAACACTGGCAATCCATTACACTGAATAGTTCCTTGAGCTTTAGACAAGTGGCCTCTCCTCTTCCGTGGGTTGGTCTCCAGAGGAATACAAAATGTGGAGGGAAGACCTTAATAAATCGAGAAAAGTCTATTTTTGTAGGTGTGGATGTGAGCAGCATGTTAAGACCAGGCCCTGTGCCCTGGCACATAGTACCTGCACCACCACCTCATTCTCTCAGCCTGCAGCATCTGCCCTCCATCCCTCTCCATAAGCCATTAGGTATTCTTTGTGCTCCAGGGCTTGGGGAGACCAGGGGTCATTGACGATTCCTGCTGCCCAGCTTCCTCCGCTGACTGTCATCCGACTTGTGGACCCGGAAACACTCTTTTAGGTTCTGTGATCGGATCTTGGGGTTCAGAATCTCCTCCCCCATAGAGGTAGGGAACCAGCCCCTTTCCTGGTCATGAAGACGCTCCCCAAAAATCCAACCTGAGGGGCAAGGAAAACATGTAGTGGGACAAGTCAACAGGACTAGAATGTCCAAGTGCAGGAATGAGTACGAGTGAGAGTGAGCCACCAGGGCTATGCTTTGGAGGTCCTGGGTTGGGGCGGGCAAACTTTTTGGCCTGAGGGCCACTTTGGGTTTCCGAAATTGTATGGATGGCCGGTTAGGGAAGGCTGTGCCTCCCCAAACAGCCAGGCCCGGCCCCTGCCCCCTACCCAACCCCCCCCTGCTTCTCACCCCCTGACAGCCCTCCTGGGACCACTGCCCCCCGCTGCCCCATCCAACCCCTCTTCTCATTCCTGACTGTCCATGCCCCCTCTGACCACACCCACACCCAACTCCCCTGCCCTCTAGCCAACCCTCCCTGCCCCCTTACCGCGCTGCCTGGAGCACCAGTGGCTGGCGGTGTTACAGCCATGCCACCCAGAGCATTGTGCGGGCAGCGCAGTGAGCTGAGACTGTGGGGGAGGGGGACCAGCAGGGGAGGGGCTGAGGGCTAACCTCCCGGGCCAGGAGCTCAGGGGCCGGGCAGGAGGGTCCCAGGGGCCAGATGTGGCCCGCAGGCTGTAGTTTGTCCACCTCTGGCCTGGGTTCAATTACTGCCCTTGAGACATGCTTAGCGGATATAGGTAAGGATTAGGAAACCAGGAAGAGCCTGCTGTCTAATCCCTTCTGAGCCACTGACTCACAAGTCACCTGATGTTGTATCCTAGTTGCAAAACTGGCTAAAAAGCGGAACTGAGTGAAAAGCAGATGCCACCTCTTAGCTAAGTGTTCCTGGCCCCATCAGTACAGAAAACCAGAGCAGGGACAGGACATAGCTGCACTTATCAGCCAGAAGAGGGAGGTCAAGGTACAAGAACGAGGGCCTTAGCGGATGTTTAGTCCCAATGACAACTAAACTCTGCTACTGCCTACAAGGTCACTGTCCCTAGGAGTCTGTCCTCTGATGCTGATGTCCCAAGAGAGACAGGGAGTAACAAACATTCAGGGAACCCCAGGTTGTCCAACAAGGGCACTTTTTTATCTGGAGGAACCTGTGTGTGTGTTCAAAAGCAGCCTGTACAGGAGAAAGCTCTGTCGCCCTTGTGATGAATGATTTTAGGGTTGCCTGGAGCCCCATCGCCCTTACCATCATCTGTCTTGTCCAGGATGTTAAGAACATCTGCCAGCTCCAGGGACAGCTCGTCTGGTTGCTGAGCCACGTATGGATGGACACACTGAACCTGGGGGCAGTCTGACAATGGGAAGGAAAGGAGAGGGACAAAGTAATCCAGCTGCCCCAGAGTCCTGTGACTACTGTACAGTATAAAATGGCATAGGCTTGGTCTGCATGAGCAACTTTTCTATAACTACATCACTTGGGGTGTGGAAAATCCAGCACTCTCAGGGAGGTAGCTTACCTATACCAACGGGAGAAGCCCTCTTGGTGCAGCCTTTTACATGTAGACAAGCCCTTGGTCAGAGCAAGATGGGGGAAGAGGCTTCTAAGGTACCAGCACAAAATATGGCATGAGAAATGGAGCATGTAAACTTAGGAACAGGTATTGCTGTATCATACTATCCCTGGCTCCCTTATGCTCCCAGGGTGTTAACCCACACAATGAGAGGTGGGTGGCATGCCTGCTGCCTGGATTTACAGGGTTATGCCTGTGCTGGACAGTCCTTTGAGCTGGGAATGCTGAAGTAGGCTGCTGGAAGTGAGCTGGCTCCAGTGCTATAAAGGGCTCAATGAGAAGGTGCAGAGGCCCTGGCTGAGTGTTAACTCCAGTGTGAGGAAGGCTGGGGTAACCCTAGGAGGCTGCCCCACGAGGCCCAATCATGTGGCCCACAGCTCTGTGAACAGCTCCATGGCAGTCAGGATGAGGCTCTTGGCCTACCTGCAAAAGACCACTCTGGCTATGGCCAGAGTGGACACCTTTTTGGTGTGTGCTTTTTTACAGCCTTGGAGCATGCACACTTGTCGTAAAGGGCTTCTGTTGTGGCAGCCTGCTCTGCCCAGACATGGGCTAGCCTCCCTGTATTTACTCTTGCTCTGCTCATGGGGTGTGTGTGCCAGTTTGTTAGGGCAGTGGACCCAGCTAGGATAGGAGCGAGCTCTGAAGAGGCAAAATGGTGAGCAAGGCCAAGGGGGAGCCGACGCAAGGCCTGACAAACTGCTTACAGAGGGAAGGGACTGTCTTAACCCCCAGGTCTCTGGAGTGAAGTTCAGGTGGAGGGGAGAAGGAGCCATATCAGAGCAGCCTGAGAAGTGCTTCAAGTGCACGGGCAGGCTGGGGGGGAAAAAGGCACCTTACAGCGTCATGGGTTGGGCTGCTCTCGGATGCTTCCCCAAACTATTGTTAGTCCTCGTTTTGGGTAGCGCTCACAGTGTGCCCAGTGTTTCCCAACCACAAAGGCAACATAATCCCTGCCTCAATTTGCTCATGGCTGAAAGACAGTGGCTAGGGAATGAGTCTGACGCACAATGGCCAGGGAGGTTGTACACTCTGTTCCCATGGGACTGATCGAGCTGGCCCCTCTCAGTCAGCGAGTTCCCTTTGGTGTCATGGCAGAGGGGAGCCTTCGGGAAGGACTGAACGTGCAGAGGGTTGGGCTGAGCACAGGCAGAATTAGCCGCAGAGACAGAAAGAAATGGTCAGGTCTTAGATATTGGTGAGGAGGCGGCAGCCACAAGAAGATTTGGAAGCTGCTTGGAGTTGTGGGGCAAGGGAAGATTTGCAGACAAACCCCTGGTTACAGGCTTGAGAGATGGAGCTGCTGATGGTGTTGGCAGTAACTGAGCGGAAAGGTGAAGACTTGGGAGTGAAGATGAAGGGCTCTGTTTTAGACACAGTAAGCTTATGTTGACAGACATCCAGGAAAGGAAGTCAGAGAGACAGACTAAGATGCAGGGTCATTGTGCAGAGATGATTGCTGAGGTGCTGAGTGGAGATTAGCTGAAGAGAGGGGAGCTCAGTACACTGTTCTGTGAAACTGTAGTGAGGCAGAGTGGCCTCCCTCTGAGCCTGATGGGTGGAGCCAAGCCAGCCCCACCCTCATGCTGGAAGTGGTGGGACAGGACAGGAAGTGTAAGAGGAGGCCCTCCAGCTCAGTTGGGCCAGAGCCAGGGAAGGAGGCAGACATATCTGTACCCCATTGCAGGACTCTGACCAAAGACTGAGCTGTGTGGCGCCCTGACTGTGGAAAGGAGTTGCTGGGACTGCCATCTGCCATTCACCTCGAGTAGACTGAGGACCTATGGACTACAGAGCTATGCCAAGGAGGGGGTGGGGGGAGGAAGTAGCCCAGGGAAACCAGACATTAGTCCAGTTGTGTGATCAGAAAATGAGTCAGCATGTTTTGGTGACTTCCCTGCTGACCCAGTGATGGGACCACTCGCCACTGTTTGGGTCCCAGGGCAGGGCCCTGTGGAGTAGGGTGGGCTCGGGTCCCCCTATCCCCTGCCACCAACCCCACCCCTGGGGTGGCAGCCTACTCACCCTAGGCCAGACGGTTTGTGCCTTGCCTGTGGCTTGTTGCTCTGCCCCACCCAGAGAGTCAGAGCCCCAGACAGCGTTATGCTCTCTGCCCAAGCCAGGAGGCTTTGGGCTAAAGACTGCTCGTTGCTGTGGCCCATCCAGAGGGCCAGAACTATCCACTGTAAATTGCTGCCTGTCTCAGCCAGGAAGCTGGACAACAGGCTGTGTGCTGGTCTGCCCTGACCATAGGCCAGAGGCCTAGCCTGCTAATTGACTGCTTACTGTGTGATGTAGTAAGGCAGAGTGGCCTCCCTCCAAGCCTAATGGGGTGGGGGGACACACGACCACAGAACCACTACAGAAACCCCACAAGGTGAGAGGAAGGAGGACCTAGACAGAAGAACCAGGAGCGGATGCTGTCACGGAAGCCCTGGGTGGACAAGATGTCAAAGAGGAGAGTGTGAACAACAGTGCCAAACATGACAGCAAGGTGGGAAGGGTGAAAGTAGAGCTGGAAATCCAGCCAGGAACAGACTGTGCACTGGAACAGAAGTTTTGGTGCCCTGTCTACACTAGAATTTACAGTTGTGTTAATGCTTCTGGCTAAAACGTAAGTGTAGATACACTGAGCAAATGGGAGGCAGTGGGCGGGAAGGCGGTAGTTTGAGATTTTACATTGTTTTTAATGTCTAGTGTGATCTTGTGAGAATGATTTGGTGGAGTGAAGGGGGGCAGGAGAAAGGAAAAGGGTCACTGGGACAGGAGGAAGAGTTGAAAGTGGAGAACAGGGGAGAAACCTCAATGCCAGGCACAGAGAGGCAAGAGGCTGATCTTGTCAATCTCTCTCTCAGAGTGCTGGCAAGACCCTGTGGAGGGGGGAGGCCTTGAGGGATGCAACCTCAGTTGCAGCATTTGCTATGCAACCAGCAGTCAGATGGCCCAGGCAGGGATCTCTGAAGAAGAGCATGACACACCGCAAGTTAAATAACCATCTCTCCCTCCCTCCATCTCTGCTGCATCTCTTACCCAGGAGCCTGGATGTGAATGAAACAAACTTGGTTCTCCGATTTGGGGCCAGCGAGATCATCCAGCGCTTCATCTCACTTCTGTGACGAGAGACATACAGAACACAGCTATGAGGGTGCAATTGTCTGGTTGCGGCACAGTGTTACTCTCCCAACCAGCTTTGCTTGCCTGGCCCACACTCCCAGCTTTCTCTATTTGCCAGCTCCAACTTTTTTCCTTTCTCTGCTAGAAACAGAGACCCCTGCTCTGGGCAGCTGGGACACAGTGAGAATGTCTCATTGGTAGCTGGACAAGCAGCCATTTGAAGGTTAGCCTGGTCAATATTAATAAATTGGGGGAGATCTGAATGATTCCCATCTCTGTCCCTGCATTTTACTAGACTCTGTTTCTCCTAGGATAATGTAGAATCTATATGGGTCCCTGCACAGATGACTTGCTGCAGTAGCAATAGCTATGGGCAACTACGTGGACGGTAACCTAATTGGCAAGTTAGATCTAGTACAGTTCTCTTCCCAGACTGCTGACCTGGGGTCACAACAGGTGTAACATACTCAGCCCTCTACTTCCCTTTCCAGCCATTTCTTCTCTCCCTACAGGGTGTCTTCCTGGAGCTTTGAGGATGGGCTTTCCATCACTCCTTGCTCGATCTGCTGTTGAGAGAGTGAAGGTGCACACCCTTTCCCCAAGGGCTCAGATTGTGTGAGGAACCTTTGGCTTCCCATTCAGCCCTTCTCAAACTCACTAGGCAGGTTTGTTCCCTCTTCTCTTCCTCACTTCCAGCCGGTGAGCAGAAAGGATCGCCTCTGGGATTTCTTTCCTCCCTGCCAGTTGTCAGAGCCCTTCCTTCCCTGGCATGCTCTTCCCTGCCTCCCTGCATTCTCACTCTGTATTGTGTGGTTCCCTCTCCAACTCTGCTTCTTCTCTGCACCTCCCTTGAGTCCTTCCCTTTATCTCTTAGCTCTGTTACTCTGACTCCTCTGTTCCTCTATTAGAGTAGTTTCCCTGCCCCTTTTCTGTGGCTGCCTCTCCAGCTGCCTGCACACACACGCATACACATCCTCTCCATGTGCAAGCAGCAACCTGAAATTAGCATGCTATCCAATCTCTGCATGTCAGGTCTTAGCCATGTCTGTCAAGCATCACTCATCTGTGTGACACTCTGGCATTTTCCCTGAGTCGTCATCTCCCACACACTGGTTAGAATGTCACACACAAGCTGAACTGGTGACTTTCTGGGATAATCCAGGCTGCAGGGGCAGGCACACCAAGTCACGCTGCAGGGGCCTTGTGTGCAGGAGGCCTCCATCTACCGCCTCTCTCCTGCAGCGGCGGCACCGCGCAATCCAGCCATCTCACACTGGCTTTCATGGCTCTTCCAGCTGCCTGCATCAGCCATTCCCTCCCCTGATCAGTGCCCTCCTCACCCTCCCCATCAGTGACTGCCCATCCCCTTCCACCCCTCACAAACTGCTGGGGCCTGCCTTCTTTCTGCATCTCTTCCACTGCTGAGTTCTTCCCTCACACCTGACTTACCTCCCAACCCCAACTCCAGCCAAGGAGTGCCCTGTCCCACTGAGCCACAGCCAGCCAGCTGGAGGAGACAGTGGCAAATTCCACACAAACCTGTTGAGTTCCACTGAACTCATTCAGGATACTTGCCACTGAAAGAGCTACATGGAACTTGGCAGCTCTGCTTGGAGACTAACTAGTTACATTTTGGATCTTCAAAGTTCTGTACTAAGATCAAAATGGTATGGTTTTAACTTTATGCCTTGCATAAAAGCTACAGGTACTGGGAGAGGCCAGAAATTTAAATTTCCTGGCTTCTATGGATTTGAAATCTGCACTATAGCTTACCATTAATCTAAAACCTTGCATTTAATTACACTGAAGTTTCTCTGGGAAAAAACACTGACAAAAACAAAAAAGAGAGGTGCTGATTGGAAAGTGTGATCACTTCTATCTGTAGGTCAGTGTTTGAATGTGTGACCTAATGAGCTTAGGTAATATCGTGAAGTGCATTGACTGGGAACTTAGAAGTCAGAAGGGGCCACATGTTCAATTATGGTAACTGAAATAATGCTGAGAATGGCCTTTTCCACAGAGGTATAAGTGACTGAAAATAGGAGCTCAGTATGCTAGTGCTTCTCTGCCAAAGCATACTGTAATCAGCACAACGCTACCTGTGATAAGCAAGGGCTGCCTTTGCCCTAAGTGCTTATTTGTGGTGTATAGCTTTCAGATGCCCAACATCCCCATTTTCAGGTACAGCAAATCTGTTCATCACCCTAGAGTAGCAGAGTTTGCAGGGGGGTGGGAGCAGTCACATTGCATGTTACTCTCTCCTCACGCTGATCCTGCAATGAGTGTGTGGGTGGCTCGCTGCAGGACTGAGGCCATGGTTGGAAATCTGTTCCAATTTATGTTCAATGGCAAGGCTTTTTGAACTCCAGTCTCCTCTTCTGCTACACCAATTTCAGGGTGCAAATGTCATGTAGACATGTAAATATTGGCTATGGGGACACACCTATAATTACCTGGGCCTGCAAAACTGTGGGTACAATGAGAGACTACATTGAGGCGAGTCTGGAAACCAGACCCCGGGCATCTGAAACAATCGGCCCAGTGTTAGTGGTGTTGAATCATTTGCCCAGTCTGAGCTTGTTGGATCTTGAAGTAAAAAGCACAGAGTCAGACAGAAAACGGTATCCAGGCAGACTTTAGCATAGTGGAATTCAAGACTACTGAGCAGCGCGAGGGCTGCCATCAGGATTGGGGCCAGCCATAGAAGAGAGTTTGATACTCATGAACAGAACTGGGACTCCTGCCTTTATCTTTACAGTAACTGCTCCATACTCCAGGGACTGTGGTCAGCTAGGGGGATAAGTCACAGGCAAAATGCTACATTTTTCAAGTGGTTTGAATCCTAGTGATCCACATCAAGCTGTGCTTGTATAAATGTACTGCATGTGTACTGCTAATTTAAATTACCATCTGGATATCTATGCTGAGAGATTTGCAAACCAGACATATAATTTCCTTTAGAATCTTAATTAAGTCTCGACCTACCTAGAAATCAGTGTGTTACACAAGGATGCCGTAAATACACCTGTACTGGAAGGAAACTCATCTAGCTTTATATCCGATCCCCCCAGAAGGCTCTGTCTTGTGTTGAGAAGTTACATCAGGAGGAGGAGGAAGGGCTGTCTCAGTGGGTGGACTCAGCCCAACTTGGTATAGCAGGGTATCCCCACAGATAGGAATTCAATGAGACCAGCTGGTGAGGAGGTAGATGCCAGACTGGTGACTGTGGCAGATTGGACACCACACTTTTGAGGAGGCAGGGGAATAGCAATGCAGGTTGCTAATGGGATGACAGTGTTTCATACTCACTGGGATGATGCCTTGAGCATGTAGCTGACCTCCCGATCATCCGTGTTCTCCAGAAGCCTCAGGATGAAGACATTGGCCAAACTCTGTCCCTGATCTTCTAATTCCTCTACCCGGAGAAGCCCTCGCGGCGCTGAGTCAAACACCTGGTACTTGTCGCTGAGAGAGGTAAGCAAAGGGGTCAGGAAAGCTCAGTCAGTCAGTTGGGAGCAGTCTGGCTTTAACAATACAAAGTTCTGAGAAAGGCATGATACAGAGTAAATTCTTGGCTGGTGAGGGGAAGAGACGCTACCAAGATAGAATGAGGATGGATGGTCTGAGGGCTAAAGCACAAGACTAAAAATCAAGAGACCTAGATTCTATTCCTGGCTTTGCCACAAACTTTGTATGACCTTGAGCAAGACACCTAATCTGTGTCCCAGTTCCCATCTGTAAAATGGAGATAATGTTTTCTCCCAGGAGGGCTGAGATGAGAGGTTTATAACATTAATGTTTGTAAAATGTTTCTATGTTCTTGGTTGGAAAGTGCTACGCAAGTAGTACTGGGCACCTGGCTGACACTATGACAACATGCATATTAGAAATGCTTTACTGGACAGATAGACCCCTTACCAGTAAGTCTTTTTAATGTCAAACTTTTTGTTCTCTGGCATCTATTTTGTGTTGTAATATTTCTCCTGTCATAAACTCTATACTCCTAGCTGAGGCAGCTTTCTCTCCCCAGATGGTGTGCACCGTACTAGATACAATCCCTTGCCTCACACACTGGTTTGCACACCTCCCTGCTGATCAGACACTCCCAGTCCATCAGACAGAACTTACTTTACTAGAGGTTTAACTTGCTTAAACTACGGTATTCTTCATACTGGTATTCAGCCAGGAGTTACTTTATAGTAGTAAGCCAAACATCCTAGAGTCAGATCTTTAGCTGCTGTAGCTCAGTGTTGCACCACTGAAGTCAATGGAGCTATGCTGATTTACATCAGCAGAGATCTGGCCTGAAATTTTAAGTAACACAAAGGTCAAACTGTGTATGGGCATGCAGCCCATCAACATCCACAGTTCACAGAAGAGGCAGTGTAAATATTCAGACAGCCCCTCTGGAAATGGTGTCTCTGATACAGGACTCTGTACTGCCATATTTCAGACATAATCTTGTCAACTATAGGACAAGAATCTATGCACAACTTAAGCAAGAATTGGTTGGATGAACCAAGGGGGGAGGTGTGCTTATAACACACATCCAGGTGTTGGCCACATTCCAAACTCACCCAGGAATCTGCCTGCAGAGTACCAGCAGGTCATTGAAAAGAAACAAGTAGATTTCTCTAAAGAGTTTCTTGGTGCGGAGTGTGCGTGATGTCTTTGGGCCATTCATTTGCTGCAGTTCCCCTTGCTTTAACAGCCAACGGGAGTGAGAGATGATGGGCACAGACTACATGGAAGAGAGAGACAGCAAAGATCAGAAGAGCAGGATCTGCAAACAACCTAACTGGTTTTAAGATGCATCTTGACAAGTTTATGAACAGTATTACATGATGGGGTTGGCTGCGATAGCAGAGGACTGGACTCGACAACTCAGGAGATCCCTTCTAGTCCTATGTAACCCTTACAGGATAAGTAACGCACACTCCTTACTTCACTCTCACAACACTAGAAATGCAGATAAACCTCAGAGTAGTGAGGAGAAACAAGACCTATGCAGTGAGGAGAGGTACACATGGCTCCAGTAACAGGGGATGCAGCCTTAGTACTTAAAGTGCTGGCAACCAGGAGTGTGGAGAGAGAGAGGCAGCAGCTATCATGGAATGCAGAGATAAAGTGGGGGGATGGGGAAGTGAGGAACGCAGGAGTCAGAGCGGGGAGGTTTCAAAGTAGCAGCTGTGTTAGTCTGTATTCGCAAAAAGAAAAGGAGGACTTGTGGCACCTTAGACGAACAAATTTATTAGATCATAAGCTTTCGTGAGCTACAGCTCACTTCATCGGATGCATTCACATGAAGCGGGGAGGAGGCACAGGAACCAGGGGGCAGCAGTGTGGGATAGGAGCCTGAGGATTGAAGAAGGGGAAGGGGGGATAGAAGCAGAAGGGGAGGGGAGCAGGAACTGGGGTGGAATAGATAGGAGCAGAGGGTGATAGGCTATAGACACAGGGGCAGTAGGGTCTAACCACTAGAGTACACTGTGCTACAGAACCTGGAATTAAGCCCATGAGTCCTGAGTCTCTACATTTCTTTGCGAAAAGAAAAGAAGTACTTGTGGCACCTTAGAGACCAACAAATTTATTTAAGCATAAGCTTTCGTGAGCTACAGCTCACTTCATTGGATGCATGCAGTGGAAAATACAGTAGGGGGATTTTATATACACAGAGAACATGAAAAAATGGGTCTTACCATACACACTGTAACAAGAGTGATCCGGTAAGGTGAGCTATTTCCAGCAGGAGAGAAAAAAAAGCCTTTTGTAGTGATAATCAAGGTGGGCCATTTCCAGCAGTTGACAAGAACGTGTGAGGAACAGTAGGGGGAAAAAATAAACATGGGGAAATAGTTTTACTTTGTGTAATGACACATTCACTCCCAGTCTTTATTCAAGCCTAATTTAATGGTGTCCAGTTTGCAAATTAATTCCAATTCAGCAGTCTCTCGTTGGAGTCTGTTTTTGAAAATTTTTTTGTTGTAATATTGCCACTTTTAGGTCTGTAATCGAGTGACCAGAGAGATTGGGTACAGATGTGGGGACCCACATGAAAGACCCCCTAAGCTTATTCTTACCAGCTTAGGTTAAAAAACTTCCCCAAGGTACAAACTTTGCCTTGTCCTTGAACAGTATGCTGCCACCACCAAGCATTTTAAACAAAGAACAGGGAAAGAGACCACTTGGAGACGTTTATTTCCCCCCCTACTGTTCCTCACACGTTCTTGTCAACTGCTGGAAATGGCCCACCTTGATTATCACTACAAAAGGGTTTTTTTCTCTCCTGCTGGTAATAGCTTACCTTACCGGATCACTCTTGTTACAGTGTGTATGGTAACACCCATTGTTTCATGTTCTCTGTGTATATAAAATCCCCCTACTGTATTTTCCACTGCATGCATCCAATGAAGTGAGCTGTAGCTCACAAAAGCTTATGCTCAAATAAATTTGTTAGTCTCTAAGGTGCCACAAGTACTCCTTTTTCTTTTTGCAGATACAGACTAACACAACTGCTACTCTGAAACCTACATTTCTCTGCTGTCAGCAAATACTTTGCCAGTGGGTTTCACAGTTATCTCCTTCCCCTACTCCCGTCAGTGACCTGTCCAAATAGAGAATAACTGCTGATGACTACTTCCAGCTATTCCATTAACTCAAGCAGTAAAGGTCTGTGCTGTGGATGTGAAAGTTCAGACCCTGCTGATGTCCCAAGTTGGGGGTCAATATGGTTCCATGAGATGGAATTTCCCTTTTGGTATTTTTTAAAAAAAGATTTAAGACATTACATCCAAAAAAATTACATTAAAAGACACTATGGTTACAAAGTGAAACGCTAAATAGTCAGAAAATGCCAGAATTAAGGTTGCCTGTGCAACTCTGATTCATTCCCTATATGTGTATGCATTATGATACAGTCTTTAATTACATGATCACATACTACTTTTTGCACAGGACCCCTGCCTTAGTCAGTGCACAGGATCGACCTGCCTTAGGGTTGTGTAGCAAATGAGCCTGTTGTCTGTAGGACCCCTGCCTCATTTGTTGCAGAACTTGGAAAGTGTGTAGTGGATGAGGCAGGGGACAGCAGGAGAGAGTAGATGGTCTCATGGTTAAGACAGTGGAATGCTGCACTGGAGACCTGGATTCTATCCCTGCCTCTGCCACAGAGCCATTATGTGATGCTGGGCAAGTCACAAACCAGAATGTTCACAATTGGTCACTATGTTCCTAATATTTTGGGTGTCTGCAATACCCAGATGATATCTGTTCTATCTCTGCAGGGGTTATCAGTCTGTACTTATACCTTGATCTTAAACTCTAATTTCTTCTGGATGCTAATCATCTGCTCTGTTCGGCTCATTTTCCGGACACCTTCATTACATGCCTTCACCACCTGGGAAAAGAGAACAATCCAAAAGTCTGATTATAATTGAGGTCTTCTCCATGCTGCAGTACTCTCCTCCCATGGGTTGCTTAGCAAGTGTTGGTGTATAACATGTTCTTTCTATGTAGGTGAGCACCACAGTGTAGGCATTATAATAATGGAGAAAAGGAGATATTAACTGGCCATCTCGTTAGCAGGGTTTTTTAATTTCAGAAAACTTTCATGTAGAACAACAAAATTTTTACATATTACAAAAGTGAAAAAGTAACATTAAAGACCCAATCCAGCTTTCATAGTGAAAGTTTTTCCATTGAGCTCAATGGGAGTTGGACTGGGCCTTAAAAGAATACAAAAGACTATGATAAAATTCCTCCTCTATATAGGTTTCTTTAAATGCATAATGCTGAGAAGTGCAGTTAACATAGAGCTTTTTTTGTAGAAATCTCTGTTCTTAGCTGAATGTCCATTGGTTGTGGGAATTAGACAACAAATGATACATACATAGAAAAGGATCATCTTGTATGCAGATTCTATAGCAATACTTGACACTAAGAGAATTTTTGGTGTAAATTGACTGTAACTGAACTAACTAATAAATACTGATCCAACTTTGGTGCTGTCAAGTTAGTTCTTTTCACCATCATTAAAAATTCACTTAAAGATTAACAAAAACGATATAATATTAGGAAGGATTTATATTTAGGGGTCATATGGCACCTATCTAAACTATATTCAGATATTGACTCCATTGTTATGCCAATATTCTGGTCTTTAGGAGGTACAAAAGCTATAATCAAACTATATTTCCCCAAATCCTACAATGCTACAAATCACCTCTCTTCTTCCTGTACATTCAATCCAGAAAGTACACATGCAGTACCAGCTTCATATGGAGGAGAAGGAAGGCAAATATTAATTTCAACAAGATATTGTCAGCCCTCTGTCAAGAAATAGCAGGTGTGTATGGGGGAGGGGGGAGGCTGAAACTCCCCGTTGGAAGAGAAATCAGTAACGCAGAAGTCTGTATATTCTTAGAGCAACTTGTTTGTTTACACTAGAATTGATGTGGTCACAAAACAGCTTGCAGGCAATAACCTCTTTTGGGGATCTCAGCCCAAACACCAGTACCCAGTTCACCAGGAGCAAGTCTATTTCAAGAATAGAGAGATTAAGGTGGAGAGCAAACTCTCTTGTAGCTTGTCACAGCTCCCCCACAGAAAATTCATCAGAAAATCAACAACTAAAAACTTGCTCACATGCTAAGAAAAAGAACTTGTAAGATTACATATAAACAACGCCACCTGGTGAGCTCTGTCATAACAATATATACTAATTACAGATAAATGAGGTTTAGCCTTACACCCCAACTTAAAAATGTACAAGTGAGCCATCGTGCTCTTTAAAATGGACCAAGCCAGGCAGTCATTGACAGACAAGTACAGCAACGATCATCTGTTTTCAAGGTAAACTTAGCCATCCTTGTGGCCAACTACAGTAGCAGGCCTCCTCAGACTTCTGAGCAACAGCCTCAAGGTGTGATCTAAAAACAACTGGCCATCGCACTCATTGGAAGGCAGCATGCAAAAATATAGTCATATGAAGTATTCCAGTACATCAGTGTCAGTTTTAGAGATCTTTGCCTTTGATTTATCTTGAATGATTTTCAACCAGTATGCTTCCTGGACCATTCCAGGCCAAATCTGAAAGCCTTACACAGGCTTTTCTTGTTGGTTTTTACCAGGGCTGTCAAGCAATTAAAAAAATTAATCATGATTAATTGCATGATTAAAAAAATTAACTGCGATTATTTGCATGATTAATTGCACTGTTAAACAATAATAGAATAAAGAAGGGAGTGGCACCTCTCAAATGTCTCAAAGACCTGGAAAATTGTATCCCCAGCAAACAGAGCTGCATATAGACAGAGTATTTGGCAGAGCTCACATATACTGCCCTATATAGACAAAGTAAGAGGACCATGACCCACCATCAGAATATCCCAGGTGGAAGACACCACAAGGCCTTCTCCATGTTCTGAGACTACCCCAAAATGTGTACTCTGGCAGGTAGTGTGCTGGAAATAACTAACATAATTGAATTTCCCCTCTCTATCACACCTCCCTATAGGCCTCTTGGGAACCGGACTACACACAATCTTAAACACTCATAGAAAGCACCTCATTAAAGAAACTACTGTTCTAGGTCAGAAAAGTAAGTTGCACCACAGGATGAAATCCAACCCCCATACAGTCCACTACTGGCTGCAGCTAATTAAATCAATCTCCCCATGAACTCCATCACCTTCAAATACCTACAAAAACAATTCATAATCTCTCAGACATGGGGGCAACTCTTCTCTCTAGAATCTCCTACAGAGCAAATACACAGTCTGTTAATAAGAGCAATTCCTCTGTCTATTATTTGCTAGCATGGTCTGCCCTCAGGGGAGAATAAGGGGAAATAATTACACTGAAACAAATGGATCTCTGTCGTAACTCCACTGAGATCAGTGGAATTGCACCAGGAATGCATATGGCCCAATACCTTTTTAAAGACACTGAGGATGCTGGCTAATTCTCAATCTTCTGAAATTTGCCACCAGACTTACTGTTTCCAGCTCTTTGTGTGCTTCAAGGGCAGTGGTTTCCTTCTCGGATTTCTCTTCCACTTTCTTAAGAATATTCTGCACAGGAAGCAAAGGTGAAGTTAATTTCTCTCCCTGCTTGATAGCACACAACATTTTTCAGACACTACCATCCTTTTGGCCAAATTTGACTAACAACAGTAATAAATATTGGATAGGTAATGGAATATGAAGTCTTTCCCAATTAGGTCACTGAGTCAGATCTAATCCCACATTGGCAGTAACTGAAAGCTGTTTCCATCAAATGGGTATTGAATAAACCTATGTAAAATGAGTGCCATGGTCTCAGACCAGTAGCTAGTGGACAAACGCATATTTTACTAAAAGCCACTCGACCTGGCAACAATTGGTAACGCTGTTGGTAATCTCAGTAGACAGCATGTCACTGAGACTGAACTATCTTCTCATCATTAGAAGGGAGCCCTCCAGGGCAGGGTTGAGGTACACTGGAAGGCAGTGAGGGGATGACAACCACTGTTGGACTTGTTCTGTGGATAGAGATTTCCAAGGCTGGTCATCACTACAACTCCTCTCAAGCACTATATTGTCACAAACACATATACACACACTCAGCCCAGGACAAGGTGATCTCTTCAGGTTAGTACTGGGGAAGCACCAGCAAAACATTGTGAAGAGACATTTGGTGCTCACAAATAATTGCCTGACTCTTAGGGTAGGGGGACGCTGCTGTGCAGAGGTTTCAGATGTATGTGAGAGAGAGGAAGGGGACTGTTGCATCACTTTTATTTTGGGAAGAGGGTCCTTGGCTATTTAGTAATTTCAGGGCAGTTTCCTCTAGAAGAAAATACTGAGTTGAGTCTTAAGTGGCTTTTCTCCATTAATCCCTTCAGCTCTTGTCCTCCCACTTCCTGTGTCCCATAGACCTGACTCTGCACCAACCCTGATTATACATGAATCTGTCTATTCTGCACCATAACCATACATGTGCACGCTCCTCTGACTACATCACTCTGCCTTCCTGCCCTTTCATCCAGCAGGCCTATGCTTCCTCCTCTCCTGAACCAGCATTGCCCCTCCTCATGCCTGGCTCTGCATGGCACCACTTTCCTGAACTACTGCCACCTCATTTCCCTCCTCTCCCCTCCTCCAGTACCTGATGCCATGCTGCTTCTCCTAGTTTTAATACTGACTCTGGGTAAGACATGGGAAGCTGTGTGTGTGTGGGGGGGGGGAGAGAGTGTGTGTCTGAATCGGTGTATGTGAGAACATGAAAAGGCTGACACTCCATGACAGCTAGCTAGGGGAGTCTTGGAGGGAGCATGGGGGACTGTCAGAAGACAGAGCAGAGAGGAGCTGTACCTGCACCAGTAGCTTGAGGCGAGTGATCCTCTGAAATGGCAAAATCAAAAAGGATGAGAAGGGCAGGCCTTTGCACATGGGATCCATCTCCAACTGTGATATCACCTCCCGGAAAGCTGTCTTGTCTTGGCTGAGAATAGACAGACAGATTGAGACTGCTTTGCTCACTTCCTTGTGTATCAGACCTGTGTTTGTAATGGGCATGTCTGTGTGTGGTGCTGCTTTCCATACTACTCCCTTTCCCAGAGACAGCATCTGCTTGGCCCTCTCTTCAACAAAGGGGAAAATAAATTCACTGAACACTTCTAGGTGTATTTTGGTTTAAATTTGGGTTTATTTATAGCATTAGGAGATGGAAAAATAGACAATGTACAAGTCACTGTAGTGGGTTCACATGTGTAGCACATATAGATTTAGCAGCAGATGCTGAGTGTGTAGGAGTGCGTGAATGGGGTGTGTGTCCAAGTAGATGAATCAGAAGCATAATTATACATTTTTACACAGTTGAATCATTGTGGCAAGGTAAAATCCACACAGTCATAGGAACAAGCCATGCCATAAAGCAACTCAAGCTTAGATAGTCTTAGCTGTTATTGACAGGATGAAAAATCTTATCAGGCTTCTCATCTGGCACTGCAGCGAAGCAGTTTGTACTGCTGGAGTTCCACCTGGGGCATTGCCAGGGTTCTGCCATTTGAAGTTCACAGTGGTGGAAGTATTGCCAATATGAATACAGTGCTGCAGTCAGAAAGCTCACAAGTCCCAACTGGTATAAACAAAACATTACTCTAAGAAAGCTCCCTCTAACTGATGTTTCCTGACACTTGCAAGAACTTGCTATGAGGAAGCTTACGCTACTGGAGTCCTAGCTGACAAAAACAGCACAGATGTCAGGATACTATTAATTTTGTTTGAAATCGGTCTTTAATGCATGTACTTGGAAATGCCCAGTAGAAGTTTAACAAAAGTTAAACAAAAGAATTATTCATAAGGCAGGCAGGTATTCTTACGTTTGCATGACTGCTTGAATGATCAAATCCAAGATAGGCTATAATTGTGTGCCTGAGAGAGTGTAGAACGAAATGTAGGGAGAAATTACAACATACAGCAGCAGATAAGCACTGCAAAGTTTTCCTGCTTGCTTAAAGTTTGACTAAATCATCCCGTTTTTTAAACTGATCATTCTTTCCCAGACCCAAAAGACTCTGCACTTCAAACTCCTTCTCCAGAAACCACACCAGATCCAAACAGGCCCCTTTAGTGATATCACATAATCCAGCCAATCTTCTATTTATCTTCTGGGCTCAGCCAGCTGCTCTCGTCAAATTGTTCATATTCTGAGACTTCTTTGTGTTACTGGTGCCCCACAAGGCACTGCTCACCTCTGTCCCAGGAAACACAGGGGTGCATGACATTTGAAAAGAGCAGTATACCAAATCAGCAGAGAGTTCCCTTGTAGCAGAGGATCTGGTAGGTCTATAGTGTCTTCTTTTGGGGTCTAAGAGAGGGAGCTGGAGAGCAGAGAAAGGAAAGGGGCAGTACTCTTCCATACTCATCTGAATCTAGCTAAAATGATTGTTGCTAAAATGTGGAAATGTACAGGGCAAAATCTGTACCTGGTTGGCTTGAAAAAAATCCAGGGCATTATTACTAAGGAGAAATGAATTCATTTGCTCAAAGACAAATTGCTAGGGTCTCCTTATTTTGATCTGGTAAAAGAAAATTCCCAGCTGGCTAACAGAAATTTGCTGGATTTGAATATACTTGAGTGAACACTTAGGACAAAATGCTCTGATGCAGGTGACCTACACATAGTGTAAGACCAGGGCAAGATGGGGAAAGTGGCTTTATAGTTTTCAAGAAGAGAATTTATCAGCTATCCATAGGGCACATGCCTTTCTGAGAATCTCAAGACAGCTGAACTAGACTCAGGATCACAAAGCTGAAATCATACAGCTATCTTTATCTTCATAACTTTTGCCTCTACCTGCTCTTCACACTCATGCAGATTTTACAGCTTTGTGCTCTGTTGTATACACTGTACATTCTTTGCACTTTGTAAATGACAACTCTGAATGTATTTGGGATGCTAGTTTTAAACCTTGTCATCTGATCCTTCAAATAAATTTAAACTATTTGTATGTTTTGTTTAAATAGATTCAGCTCCAGTTCAGGGAAAGGGTAGAACTTATGTTTTCCAAACCTGTTTACCAATCCCCTGCAAATGCCAAGTTAAAAATAAAACGCTGTCATCTTGACTATACAATTTGGTTGTTGGATTTTTTGCAAATAATTCAAGGTCAGATAATAGCACTCACAGAAGTTGCTTGTAAGCTCTCTCCTGGTAGGTCTGGTTGGAGACGTAGGTTACGTATACCGAGAAGTGATTAACTGTGTGCTGGTAGACAATGTCGCACACATCTGATATCACAATGTTTTCTTCCACCCGTTGCTCAAGGTCCAAGAGGAAACTAGATGAGAAACCCAGAATTCATATTAATCATGACCTGTAATTAAAGTCTCGGACCCAAACCATTTGGAGGGGAAACCAATTAGTACCACTGCAGACTCTTTAAAAGTGGTTAAGTCTTCACCCAGCCAGCTCCTCTATCCCTCCAGCACAGAAGTCATCTGAGCTAGTAGCAAGACACTGTTCCCAACTCAGCAGAGCCAAAAGGCTGATAGCAGTTGTCTTACCGTTCACTGACAGCCATGACATCCAGGACGTTGGAGAAGAGGATGTGAGCCTCGGATGGATGTAAGATCTTTTTCAGACGTTCATTCTCCATGAAGTGAGACACCAGCAGATTCAGACTCTTGTAGTATGAGGCTTCAGAAGTGACCAGTTCAAACATGGCCTTGAGGAAAATCCCAAAAAAGAAACACCAACAACATAATAATAGGTTGAGAGTTCATACCATTCATTGTGCACTCTACCTGTAAAGAGACACTCTGAAAGCTCATAGGATTGCTTAGTGATAATGAAAGCATTCATACTGCATGCTACTGTCACAGCCCTGTACGGTTAACCATCCATTCCTGAATCAGTCAGTTTGGCTCCAAAATGCAATGAAAGCTCAAATTGTTCAACAGTAGCATCCCCTTATGTACTATATATGATTATGGCTAGGAAAGTGACTCTGAAATGGTATCTTGGTATGGCACACAACTTCTGCCTCTGCCTCTTCTTCTGAGTCCTGCATGATTAATTTACTGTCAAAACAAAGCTGTACTGCTGTGTACACTGCATTGCAGAGCCAACCTACTGTACCATAGTTGTAGAAAAGCAATATAGCATCAAAAACAAATTACTCACCTATAACTGGAGTTCCTTAAGAATATACAGATCCACACTCTTAGAATATGCCTGTGCATACCATACGAGCCTGAACTCCTCTATACCAGTGGTTCTCAGACAGGGGTACGCGTACCCTGGGGGTACACAGAGGTCTTCTAGGGCTACAATATTTATATTCCAATTGATTTATTTTATAATATGGTAAAAATTAGAAATTAAGCAATTTTTCAGTACTAATATGCTGTGACACTTGTATTTTTATGTCTAATTTTGTAAGCAAGGAGTTTTTAATGGAGGTGAAACTTGAGGTATCTAAGACAAAGCAGACTCCTGAAAGGGGTACAGTAGTCATGAAAGGTTGAGAGCCACTGGACTAGAAAGCTTTGATTGTTTGGGGGGAAGGGGAGGGAAAGACCCTGCCTCAAGTCATGGAACACTCCATGCAAGACTATATAATGAGGCAGAGCTCTGGCACACTTTCAGTTCCTTCCACTTCCTCACAGTCTTACAAACTCTGAAGATGGAGGATGGGAAACAATACTGATGATCTACTTGATGAACTCAAGTTACGGGTCAATAACTTTTCTCTTTTTACTAGGTTCAATACAGATCCCCTCTTGGGAGACTGGCAAGCAATGAGGACCTCCAAGGAGGTGGTACTGAAGAAGGTATCTGCTAAACAATGACTGCAGAATTGCTCTTCAAATAAGGCCCCATGGGTCTAGAACCCAGTCCTATAGAGCTACCAGGCAGCTGACAGCTCCAGGCCATCATTCAGCTGCTGCTGTAACCAATCTGCACTCCACTTCCCATGACCCACTGTGGACACACACTCTGGGAAGCCTCGCCTCAAGGGTTTGACAAACAGCAGCCCCATGGCTCCTGATTGAGTTTATATAGGGTGGGGAGCCAATGTGCATTCCAGGAAGTATTCAGGCAACAGCCCAGATCTTCTGTAGCTACCATGACCATTCCTGCTCCTTGCCCTTGAATTCCTGACTTGACCTCTGCTTGATTTGAACTTCTCCTCTTGACTTGAACCATGAAACCTCATTCGGACTCTGGCCCTTGGTATGGACCCTGGCCTGGACCCGATTACGAACTTCTCTGCTACTCTCAGCCCAATTACTACAGCTCACAACAGAGAACCAAGCTCTGTGCAGGCAGTCCACCCAGCTCCATGAGGAAAACATGGCACTGCGGGCCAAGCTGGCACAGCACTCTGCAGGCAACCAGATGCTACAAGAGCAGGTGGCCCAGCTGCAGGATGAAAACGCCACACGATGGACATGCACTGTGGCTGTATCCGGACCCAGTCTCCCTCCCAGAACTTTTCAATGGGGACTGGGATGCTTTTACCAATGCTGCTGCTGTTTCTGCTCCACCCCCAGTCCTAAGCAAATGACCAAGTGAAAGTAGGACTCATTATTTGTCTCCTGACGTGAGATGCATTGGCTTGGGCCTCACCCCTACTCAAATGAGCGAGCCCAATGCTATCAAACTGGGATGCCTTCCTCCAAGAAATTTCCACCATATTTGACAATCCCCACCAGGCCCGCTTGGCAGAGGTGGCCCTCTGCAAACTTCAGCAGGGGCAGGGTCTGGCCTCTTCCTGTCCCCCAATGGCCTCCAAATGAACCTCCAGAAAGTGGAGGCAGAACTAACCTTGGTGCCCTCCAAAAACTTCAAGGAGCTACAACGCTTCCAGGGGTTCACTAACTTTTATAGGTGCTTTATCTCTGGGGTTTCAGGCCAAACAGCTCCATTGACAGCACTTCTCTGCAAGGACACCACCTTCACTTGGTCTCTGGAGGCCCAACAAGCATTCAACCTGCTAAAGACAACCTCTACCAGTCCCAATCCTGGTCCATCCCGACCCAGCACACCCTTTGTTGTTGCGACCGATGCCTCCAATGTGGCAATTAGGGCCACTCTCTCCCAAAGACATAGTCCCCAACAGCACCTCCACCCTTGAGCCTACTATTCATGGAAGCTAACTGTGGTCGAACAGAACTACGGAATTCTGGATAAAGAGCTTCTAGCCATCAAATCAGCCTTTTGAAGAATGGCACCACTATCTGGAGGGTGCACCATACCCAGTAAAGGAATACATAGATCATAAAATATTGGAGCAACTCTGCTGAGTCAGAGTGTTGAACTAGAGGCAGCTTCGCTGGGTCCTGTTCTTCACACACTTCAATTTCACCCTCACATACCACCCAGGAGCCCAGAACGAGACAGCTGATGCCTTGTCCCAAAAAGTGGAGCATCTCACGAGCCAAGAGCCTCCCCACGTGAAGTCCCTATGCATTCGTAAGCCCCAGAACTTCCTGGATGCCACAATTCCCCAAGATCTCACATCACTGATCTGCTCAGCTACAGGGAAGGAGCCTCAAGAAAATCTCTCCTGTTCAACTGACAAAGATTTTCTAGCCAGTTCTAAACTCTCCCACATAACTTTTTTGACTTTTCCTGAAAAAAACTGTCTCTAAAAGTCATGGAAGAGCGACCCAAGCTACTAATTGCAAAGACTTGACACCTGTGTGATTGTATCTGATTCTGTTGCAGCAGATGATCCAGATGGGGTGGCAGAAGCAAGGATTGGCTCTTTTACCAGATCCAGAGGATCCAAATACCAAACTGTCTGGCCCACTTCAGGCCTATCAGCAGAACTGAGTCAAAAAGTTCCAGCATGTTACTTTTCAGACGCCTGCTTGACCATTTTTGGGTTTACTGGCCTCTGAACCAATCCCCAGGAGCAGTAGACCAAGTAGGTTTGCAGATGGAAGGCTGCACATCCTCGCACAAGACAGATTTGCTTTCGCAGCTCACAGGAACAGTTCTGGTAGTTGGGAGTGTGTGTCCCTTTCACATACATCTTGACTTCATACCTGCAGTGCTCGCCATAAGCAGCTTTTCAGATGCTTCGTGTTGGGACTTAAGCGATGGTGAGCCTTACAATTAAGAGATTGGACTGAGACTCAGGAGATCTGGAATCTATTTGCAACTTCATCACTCTTCTTTTGTGCTAATTCACTTGAGCAATTCACTTAATGTCTATGTGGCTTGTTTCCCCATCTGCAAACTCGGGAAAACACCACTACCTCTGCGGGGTGTTGCAACAATTAACTCATTGCCTATTAGGTGTTCAAATACTACAGTGATAGGGAACCCTTCAGATGTCTATTGTAGTTTAGTGCTGTAAGTTTACTCAGTCATGTACAAGAAGTGAGCTGTGCCAAACAAATAACTGGGACCCACAATAGAATTATTCAGGTTGAGGGCTGTGCCTTTGCTGGAGCCTTCTCTGAATGAGGCAAACCTCCATAAGGATTCATACGGGTATATGTTAGGAATTTCCCTCTGAGTCACTTCTTTGAAGTCAAACCTGTCTTCTGAATTCCTGAAACAACAAAATACCAATTCCACTGTTGTAGACCCCAAATCCAATTCTAGACCATGATGGAGCTGGGACCAGGAAAAGAGGAATGGCAGACGCAGCTTAGTGCATGATGTGGCTCCCTCCTCTCTTCTGGAAAGCACTGACCAGGCACCTAGTAGATCAGTGGTCTCAAACATCCATCCCATTTGATGTATGTATGTGGCCTTCATGGAATATTTGATAGCTCAAAAATATATATTTTTTTAAAGAAAAAAGATTCTATCCTCAGAGTTGCAAAGATAACCATAGAAAATTTAAAACCAAATGTAAACTGATGCAGTGTTATCTTCCTGAGTCTGCAGACAGCCAGAACCAATGGCTTAGAAGTATGGACTACACTACCCTATCAATCTCATGGGATGTTAACTAATGATGACACTTTAAATGAGGCATTAACTATGTCATTGCTGATCATTCTAGCAAATGGGATGAGACAGGGAGTGAAAGTGAAGACCATGAGGAAGTTAGGAGTTGCTAAAGGGAAAGAAATGCAAAAGGAAAAAAGTAAGTAATCCTAAAGGTTAAGCTTATTTTCCCACTGTGTAAAGCCTAAATGAGACAATAAGGTATTTAACAAACAATAACTAGAAGATTAGTTAGTAAATAAATCACATTCTAGCCCTAATTTCTGAGCACATCTCTATCTGATATTGGTGAAAGTTATACTGTGGATTTAGAGTAGCTCTAAATTTATACTCATCAAACAGGCAATAAATAACAACCAAATTTGGTCACCTCCACCGAATAAGAGTGACTCCCCTGTAACAGATCGGGAAGAAGAAAGGTTAGCTCAGTATTTGAGCTTTCCAGAGGACAACAATTTTGCTTTGTAGCAACATTTGAGGTTTTTAATTTTTTCGTTCCACACTGAAATAAAAACAAAATCTTTTGGAAGTGTTTACAAACATGGAATTGGGGTGGGGTGGGGTGGGGGGGCGAGGGAGAGAGAGATGGACAGACTCTCACACTCTTTAAGAGCAGAGTTTTTTATTCCAGATCACTCGGAAACAAGCAGAGCAGGGACTTGAAACTGGTCTCACACTCCTAGGCTGGTGCCCTTTTCTGGAGGGACTCGCCACCAGCACAGGGGGCCCCCTGCCATAGGCACTGACTCTGTGGGTGCTCCAGGGCCGGAGCACCCACCGGCAGCCAAGCTCCATGCCCTGCCCCAGCTCACCTCACCTCCACCTCCTCCCCTGAGTGCGCCATGTCCCCGCTTCTACTCCCAGGGCTTGCCGCCACAAAACAGCTATTTCGCGATGTAACAAGCTGTGGGAGGGAGGGGAGAGGACTGGGAACGTGGCGCACACAAGGGAGGAAGCAGGGAAGAGGTGGGGCCGGAGTTGGGGCGGGGCCTTTGGGGCAGGGGCGGGGCAGGAGTGGAGACAGGGCGGGGCCAGGGACATTGGGCGGGGGAGTCGAGAACCCCCTGGCACCAGCAGATGTCTGCGCCTATGCCCCCCGCCCGCAGTCACCGCTCCTGCCCCACACAGGGCAAAGGGCAGCCCCATCCCCCACCCCCAGTGAGGCTACAGTGAAGGGCGGCAGCAGCAGGGAAGAAGGGGCACATGTGATGGCAGGGGAGGCGAGGGCGCTTCCTGGACTTGAGGGGCCCTAGGATCACATGCAGTGACAGTGGTGCAAGGTGAGTGTGCTGCCAGGGGAGAAATGGGGGCCCCTCCCCCAGAGCTTGCTGCTGCCGGTGGGGAGAGGGCTGGGGAGAGTCCTTCTCTCTGGCCCCAGCCCCGGGGCAGCCTGCCTGCACCCCAAACGCCTCATCCCCAGCCCCACCACACCTCTGAGCCCCTCCCTCATCCCCAGCCAAAGCCCTCATCCCCCTGCACTCTAACCCTCTGCCCCAGCCCTGAGCCCCCTCCTGCATCATGAACCCCTCATCCCTGGGTCACCCCACAGCCCTCACCCCTGCACTCCAACCCTCTGCCTGAGCCACTCCCACACCCCAAGTCCCTCATCACTGGCCCCACCCCAGAGCTCTCACATTTTTCCATTATTTTTAGAAATATATATCGGCTTACAAGGCAGGTGCGTGTGTGTGGGGGGTGGGACTTGGACCTGTTCTGAGCATCACTAAAAATCATACAAACCTGCCGCCCCTGGTACTACTAATACACTCAAGTAATTTAAATTTATGGTCACTTGTTCCAAGCCCTCCCCCATTACATTCACATTCTGTCACTTCCTCCAGGGCAGTTCACTGTGAGAACCTGAGTAATGTCTCTTCTGGCTTGTTCTTCTATTTTTTGCATCATTAAAATATCTTCCATAGAGTTGAGTTCAAGAATGCCCTTGATGATTCATGTTTTGCTGTGCTTAATGCTCAGCAGATGTCTGGATAATTAAAGCTACCCATGGGTGATTTAGTCATTTCTGATCATTATTCCAATAGCATGTTACTTTTTCTGATTGCCTCCTGACCCCTGTAGTCTACAACACATGTCCATCACGATTTCTTTTGTTTTTCCCATTCCTATGTTTCAGCCCATGTTATCTTATAGTCACACCTCCTGTTATTATTTTATATTTTTCTGCTCTTGTATTCACTTCTGATCCTTCATCTCACCTCACCTTGTATTCACCTCATCCTTCTTTCCTCTTTATGTCTTGCCTATCCAGGGTCATAGCTGTATTAATATTCTAATCAGTAACTCACTCCTTCCACCATATTTTGGTAGTGTGAACAAGGTCATAATTGGTTTCATGAAGTACTACTTCCTACTTTTCCTACCTATTAACCAAATTTCTTACATTCTGTATTTTTAAAAAGAGTGAATTCTATTGCTCCTTTTATTGGTCATTGCTAACTCCATCATATCTTTTATTCAAGCCTTCTCTGCTTAAAGTGTTAGCTGGGTGAACAAAACGTCTTACCTCATCTGTCCTATTTTAAAACCTACCTAAATCAACCCTGCTAGCTTTGAATGAAGACAGCTGATACCCCATACGCTCAAACAAAAACCATTGTCTAGTCTTCACTTGCTGCAAAAGACATTCCAGTGTTATAAGTAACGCTATGTTTTAGTCACAGGTATTTTTAGTAAAAGTCATGGACAGGTCACTGGCAGTAAACAAAAATTCATGGCCCATGACCTATCCATGACTTGTACTATATACCCCTGACTAAAACTTGGACCAGGGGGCCGCGGGTGCTCTGGGAGTGTGGGCTGGGGGAGGGGGCACCGCAGGTGCTGGGGGGGGAGGGCAGCAGCGGTGTGCGGCCCAGGATCCCCACTGGTGCTGGGGGTGAGGGTTGGCAGGACTGGCAGGCTCCCTACTTGGCTCTGTGCAGGTTCCCGGAAGCAGCCAGCATGTCTCTGCAGCTCCTACGGGGAGGGAAGGCCGGGGGGGGCTCTGCACGCTGCCACTGCCATGAGCACCGGCTCACAGTTCCCATTGGCCGGGAAGAGCCCCTTTGCCCCTCTGCCTAGGAGCTGCAGGGACATGCCGACTGCTTCCAGGGATCCCACAAGGTAAGCACTGCCCCACACCCCAGCCTTGAGCACTTTCCCACACCCAAACTACTGTTGCTGGGGGGGGAGGAGGGGAGGGATGTGGTGGCCTGAGACTGCCTCAGCAGTAGCTGATGCGGCTGGCCCAGGGGCTGCCTGAGCTCCATGACAGACATGCAGCCTTACTTATAAGATAGTTCTGAGGGAATTCTGCGTCACTGCGCACATGCAGAATCCATGTCCTCCACAGATTTTTTTTCTTCACAGAAAATACAGTGAGGTGCTACAGTTATGCCTTTCTCCCACCAGGGGCTGCTGTGGCACCAAAACAGAGGGAGCCGGCTCACTGGCAGTAGCAGTCAGCAGTGGATAGGGAGGAAGGGAGACTGCACTCTTCACAACACCCTGCCCTGAGGCCAGGTGAGGAGGCGGCACAGGATATGGGTGGGAGGGCAGACAGACAGAGCTGGGCTCATGGGACTGCTGGGGGATGTCACATAGACTGGGACTGAGAAGGGCTAGTGAGAGGGAATAGACTGTGGTGGGGGCTGAATGGGAGTAGGGGTGCAGGGCCACATTGGGTTAGTGGGGTGGGGCTGCCAGGGACACATGCGGGGGGAGAGTGGTGAAGGAACACATGGGAATGGAGGGAAAGGGGGGGCAAGTGGGGGTGCAGGGACACAAGGGAACAGGGGCAGATATGCCTGACCGAATGGGAGAGGCTGGGGTCAGCCAGCATCTGTATGGGGGAGGTTCCCCAACTCCTGAACAATACCCTCCACCCCCTAAAAAACCTGTTCCATACTTCTCCCACCCACACCCAACAACACTCCTGGTTCACTCACAATTACTTCCAGCAATTACTTCCCTCTCCCTCAGATCCTCTGTTACCCCTGGCTCTCCAAAGCCTTTCCACTGCTTCTGAGGGGTGTGGAAAATACAGTTCTGTACAGTAGTTTAAATGAATTATTACTCAAAGCTCTGTATTATTATGCCTGGTAAGGAATCTATTTGTCAAAAAACATTTCCTGAATCTTTTTTGTTGTCTGTATTGTTATGGACATTCTTGTTGACAGGTATTTTGAAATAAATTACCAAAATAATTGAAAATGGCATGATTATATTGTGTTATTTTGACAAATAAAATACACAGAATTCTGCAGAATTTTAAAATACTGTGTGCAGAATTTTAAATTTTTTAGCGCAGAATTCCCCCAGGAGTAAGTGCTGCTGAAGGGGTGTCTGTACACCATCCTGGCTGAAGCATGAAGGAGTTAAATCCCTTCACTGACCTGAGAGGAAAAGTATCCCAGAGAGGCTGCCTGAGGTGCAAAGCCTTTAGATAGTAGCTTATAACAGTGGCCCCTTGGGCTGCTGAAAGGTGGTGCCAACTGCTATGTCTCAGGAGCAGGGAAGCCATAATAAACGTTTTCACTCATGTGTGCACCACTGCGACAGCCCTGAGTGTACAGTCAACAACCCACTCAACACATTATTTGACACAGCCGTATAAATTAACAGTACAAAAACAATGTCCAGAGATAGCCTAGTCTGTGCAGTTAAAGTGCTCGTGCATCCTTATTGACCCAGTTTTGCGTACTGCAATTGTCATTCTGTTTTAAAGTAAGGACAGAATCAAAGAATCAACACTGCGAAATAAGGAAACTCCACTGGGACTGGTGACCAACCATTTAATTCCTTTTATTCCAATTCATTTTTAATTATATTAAACAAAGTAATTCTTCCTAGGAATGATAGAAAGTATGATTCCTGCCTCTGACAACAGAAGAGGATCATCTGGCATGGAGGGAGGCCAAAGAGGGTACTATTATTAGTACTTCATTACTCCTTTACCTCCTTGTAAATCAGTAGTAGTAGTAATGAGAAGCTATGTTCTCGATTGTTGCTATTGAAGTTGCCAGCAGCAAGATTCTCTTCTGGTGATTGGGGTAGGGTACAGGCAGGCCTTAAATTCTCAGAGATTATTTCCAGGAGTTTCCCATAACCCTAAGCCATGTTCGGGGCTCTGGGCTTCAGCTGAGGGGTGGGGGGGGTCTCAGAGGCTTCAGCCCCATAAGGGTCAGGGGGCGCCAGGGCTTCCGCCTCCACAAGAGGTGCCGGGACTCTGGCTGAATTTAAGCCCTAGGTACAGGACTTCCTCATGCTCTTTGGAAAGTGAAGTTCATTAGCATTACATATGGGGGTATTTAATAGACCACAATTTGTCACTGGCTGTGGTGGAACTTCCTTATTTTTGAATGTTGATATTTTGACTTAAGTGACTCTAGTCACACTGACTTTAAGGAAAAATCCAACAGATAAACTCTTTATTCCCTCTCATGCCTTCCATTACCTCCTGCAGTTTGATCTCATCTGGCTGAAGGATATTCAGGACACCGCTGCTCCTGATCTCTGGAAGATCCTGCCACAAGTTAAACCTGGAGGTGGAGTTCCTGAGCAAGCTGATTTGGGGAGGAGTCCTGCTTTCTGCAGTATTTGTGGGTTCTGCCTCTAATGGCGTCTCCTCACTGGCTGAGCACTCCTCGGGGTCTGTCTGTGCATCTTGCAGTCGTCTGGTTTCAATCTCCCGAAGTGTAGATTTATCTCGATATTCCTGATACAAGAGCCCTAGAAGCCAACATGATGGTTAGAGAGCTATTATTGAACAATATAGGGAAAAGAATATGGATTTATTTTGGCGTGAATATTTTACTTCAGTTCATCGAAGCAAAGAGGTAGAAAGCATCCATTCCAGAGTGAAAGAAAAAGCCAAATGTTGATTTCCCAGCCTCAACCAAAAGCGGAAAGAATAAAATTACAAAACTGTGGAAGTACATGCAGAATCCGATGAATCCATTATCAGTTTCTATATGTGAAAATGGAACTGTCTCATTTCTCAGTGGCGTCTTTAGAAAGGTCTGTAAGAAAAGGCTCTTCCCTTATCTTTGTATGATGCTACTATACTATTAAGGATCTACATATCTGCTAGGGAGATGGCATTATATAAATCTGTTTTACTTTAATCCCTGTTAAAGTCAAGGGAGCATCTTCCATTGACTTCAATGGGGATAGGATCAGGTCCTTAGAGAGGAAGGGTAATCAGGTCATTAAAGTACTAGATCTGGGGTAGGCAACCTATGGCACGCGTGCCAAAGGCAGCACGTGAGCTGATTTTCAGTGGCACTCACACTGCTGGGGTCCTGGCCACCAGTCCTGCGGTCTCTGCATTTTAATTTAATTTTAAATGAAGCTTCTTAAACATTTTAAAAACCTTATTTACTTTACATACAACAATAGTTTAGTTATATATTAAAGACTTATAGAAAGAGACCTTCTAAAAAAGTTAAAATGTATTGCTGGCACATGAAACCTTAAATTAGAGTGAATAAATGAAGATTCGGCACACTACTTCTGAAAGGTTGCAGACCCAGATAGACCAGGGCTCAGGAGACCTGGGTTCTGTTCCTGGCTTTGCCGCTAACTTCCTGGGTGAATTTGAGCATATCACTTAATCTCTCTGCACCTCTGTTCTCTGTAATACTTCAAAGAGATGTAAGAGGATAAATTATTTAATGTTCATGAGATGCTTGAATATGTCAGTGACAAGTGTCAGCCATAGAAAAATAGATAAAACTTTAAGGGAAAACTGCAACCATTTTGTTCAGTCCAGCAGTCTTAAAGGCCACCTCACTATATTTAAACTACTAAATGATTGACAACAATATGTAATTACAATTAATATTTCTGATCTTACAGCTAGGGAAAGCTCTTCAGATGACAGTGGTAGACTTATTCATTTAATTCAATGAATCTGGTAATCTGCTCTCTCATCCTCAATGTTATGTTTAAATACAGAAAAGTGGGTTGGGGTTTAGTGTTAGGAACAGAGAACTGGGAGTCAGGGTTCCTGAGTTTTATTCTTAGCTCTACCAACCATTGGATTTTGCTCTATGACAAGTTATGAGATTTCTAGTGCCAGGTGGAATATCTATCAGAACAGGAAGCTCTTAATGGGGGAAACCAAAATAAAAATCCCCCAACTGAATGAAATGAAATAAAATCAGTTATATTTAAAACTGTTCAAAGCCCTAAATAATATCTAAATGTATTGGTCTTGTCATTTATATATTTTGAGAGCATTCACTCTTAAGTTCCCATTGATTTTCCCAAAATTCCTTCAGAATCTGGGGCAGAGGGAGTTTCACTGAATTAGGCAAAACTTCCTTCTGATTTTCAGGGTCCTACCCCTAACAAAAGAAAACTACAAAACAATCTTGTACTTTGGAAGTTTTAAGATCTAGTATTTCTCATAAGGCTGCTGTTAGTTGTCCCATGTTGCCCTTTCCAGCCATCCGGTGGAACCAGAAAACCAATTCCTTGGATCTAGAATATGAATTACTAGATTTGACAACACAGGAGTGCCAATTAGTCTTCCGTTAGTCATTCACTCCATTTATTTAATATAAATTGCATTCTTTTAATTTATCTCCCTTGGTTTGGTTTATACTTGAATAGGACATCTGCTAGGAGAGCAATATAGCAGTGCACAGACAATCCAGGAGTTTATGGAGAGTGTTGGGGACAACTTCCTAGTGCAGCTACTGGAGGAACCAAACAGGGTTCAGTTCTCCTCTTGACCGGCTGCTTACAAACAGGGAAGAATTACTAGGGGAAGCAGAAGTGGATGGCAACCTGGGCAGCAGTGACCATGAGATGGTTGAGTTCAGGATCCTCTCAAAAGGAAGAAAGGAGAGTAGCAAAATACGGACCCTGTACTTCAGAAAAGCAGACTTTAACTCCCTTAGGGAACTGATGGACAGGATCCCCTGGGAGGCTAATATGATGGGGAAAGGAGTCCAGGAAAGTTGGCTGTATTTTAAAGAAATCTTATTGAAGGTGCAGGAACAAACCATCCCGATGTGCAGAAAGAATAGCAAATATGGCAGGCGACCAGCTTGGCTTAACAGTGAAATCTTCGGTGCGCTTAAACACAAAAAGGAAGCTTACAAGAAGTGGAAACTTGGTCAGATGACTAGGGAGGAGTATAAAAATATTGCTTGGGCATGCAGGGCTGTAATCAGGAAGGCCAAAACACAACTGGAGTTGCAGCTAGCAAGGGATGACGGGTAACAAGAAAAAGAAGGGTTTCTACAGGTATGTTAGCAACAAGAAAAAGGTCAGGGGAAGTGTGGGACCCTTAATGAATGGGGGAGGCAACCTGGTGACAGACGATGTGGAAAAAGCTGAAGTACTCAATGCTTTTTTTGCTTGGGTCTTCACAGACAAGGTCAGCTCCCACACTGCTATCCTGGACAATACAGTATGGGGAGGTGGTGAGCAGACCTCAGGTGGTGAAAGAACAGGTTAACGACTATTTAGAAAAGCTGGACATACACAAGTTCATGGGTCCAGATCTAATGCATCCGAGGGTACTGACGGAATTGGCCGATGTGATTGCAGAGCCATTGGCCATTATCTCTGAAAACACATGGCAATCGGGGGAGGTCCCGAATGATTGGAAAAAGGCAAATATATTGCCCATCTTTTTAAGAGGGAAGGAGGAGAACCTGGGGAACTATAGACCAGTCAGCCTCACCTCAGTCCCTGGAAAAATTGTGGAACAGGTCCTCAAGGAAACCATTTTGAAGCACTTGGAGGAGAGGAAGGTGATCAGGAAAAGTCAACATGGATTCACCAAGAGCAAGTCATGCCTGACCAAGTCATGCTGATTGCCTTCTATGATGAGATAACTGGCTCTGTGAATATGGGGAAAGCGGTGGACGTGATATATCTTGACTTTAGCAAAGCTTTTGATATGGTCTCCCACAGTATTCTTACCAGCAAGTTTAAAAAATATGGACTGGATTAATGGACTATAAGGTGGATAGAAAGCTAGCTAGATTGTTGGGCTCAACTGGTAATGATCAACGGCCTGATGTTTAGTTGGCAGCTGGTATCAAGTGCAGTGCCCCAGGGTTCAGTCCTGGGGCCAGTTTTGTTCAAAGTCTTCATTAATGATCTGGACGATGGGATAGACCGCACCCTCAGCAAGTTCGTGGATGACACTGAGCTGGGGGGAGAGGTAGATACACTGGAGGGAAGGGATAGGGTCCAGAGTGATCTAGACAAATTGGAGGATTGGGCCAAAAGAAATCTGATGAGGTTCAGCAAGGACAAGTGCAGAGTTCTGCACTTAGGAAGGAAGAATCCCATGCACCGCTACAGGCTGGGGACCGACTGGCAAAGCAGCAGTTCTGCAGAAAAGGACCTGGGGATTACAGTGGACAAGAAGCTGGATATGAGTCAGCAGTGTGCCCTTGTTGCCAAGAAGGCTAACAGCATATCGGGCTGCATTAGTAGGAGCATTGCCAGCAGACTGAGGGAAGTGATTATTCCCTATTCTCTATTCGGCACTGGTGAGGCCACATCTGGAGTACTGCATCCAGTTTTGGGCCCCCCACTACAGAAAGGATGTGGACAAATTGGAGAGAGTCCAGCGGAGGGCAACAAAAATGATCAGGGGGCTGGGGCACATGACTTACGAGGAGAGGCTGAGGGAACTGGGCTTGTTTAGTCTGCAGAAGGGAAGAGTGAGGGGGGATTTGATAGCAGCCTTCAACTACCTGATGGGGGGTTCCAAAGAGGATGGAGCTTGGCTGTTCTCAGTGGTGGAAAATGACAGAACAAGGAGAAATGATCTCAAGTTGCGGGGGGGGGGGAGGTCTAGGTTGAATATTTGGAAATGCTATTTCACTAGGAGGGTGGTGAAGCACTGGAATGGGTTACCTAGTGAAGTGGGAGAATCTCTATCCTTAGAGGTTTTTAAGGCCCGGCTTGACAAAGCCCTGGCTGAGATGATTTAGTTGGGGCTGGTCCTGCTTTGAGCAGGGGGTTGCACTAGATGACCTCCTGAGGTCCCTTCCAACCCTAATCTTCTATGATTCTAAGTGTTGTGATTGTTAAATGAACAACAATGCTGGTGTCAGCCATTGCATAAATACTTTATTTTGCTTTACTCAATAAGGGTTAAAATCTATCTGGCAAAATGTATAAATGATATTGTATCTCAAACAGTTTTCATACATAACAATGTGAGAGACAGGTCAGGAGTTTGTGTACCAGGTATTTCAATTTTTTTTGAAACTCAGTACCAATTAATGTTGAACCTATATTTCTAGACAGAGTTATGATGGGAAAACGTGTACATAAACACATACACTCACAGAATGTGGTAATTCTTGTAAACTGTTCTTTCTGGAAAGATATTCAAAACTGGATTAAAATAGCAATAGGATTAGCTGTACCTTGGAAACCATACACATTTCTGTTAGCTTCCTACACTATAAATGAAGAAAAGAGACTTTCCTTGAAGTTTATCACGATGCTACTTACATAATTCCTCATAGTCTACTATGCTTATATGGTTTCATACATGTTATCTGTTAATCGTCAATAGTGTGCTCAGTCCTGTACATAACACAGGGCATGAATTGGGATGTACAGAACATTTAAAGCTTGTGAAGGGAACCCTCCTGAATCAGCATTGACCTTAGTGAGACTTCTCATGTACTTAAACTTAAGCACGTGCTTAAATGCTCTGCTGCACTGGGGCCCAGAGTGTTCACTGGTTTAGAGGATCAAGCCTTAGGAGAGCAGGGAAGGCTGGGAAATGCAGTCCCTGGGGCATGCTGGGGAATAAGGGGACTATATAAAAAAGACTCTCTTTTCCACAGTAGAGGAGACATGTGGAAGGAAGGAAGTTGCGCTGATGGGTCTTGTCCTGAAAGTTATAGGCAAATAACCCCACTTTGTTTTTGTTTTGTGGAATTGTGGTTTATTCTCTTTGTAAACATTTAGAGGCAGATCCCTTTAATAAGGATCTGCTGGGCAGATTCTTTCCTTCTGTTTTTGGAGAACATGAAATAAAACTCTAGTCAAAGAAATTCTTGTTTTGTTAATATGTTCCCTATCTGATCCACCTTTCCTTTGATCTGCCAAAGATGGAAGACAACATCCCTTTCCCAAGGAGCCTTCAGCCCAAAAGTGTCAGCTTAGGTAGGGTTGGAGAGAGAAACACATTTTAAAGAAGGATTTGAAGGTAGAGGGAAGCCTACCTAGTGGGTGTTCCAGACATAGAGAAAGTATGAAAGCATGAAGATGATAGTGGGAGAAGGACAGAAAGGAGGATGAGTAGGAAGACCTTTGGGCAGAGCAAAGACAGCAAAAAACCAAATACTAAAATATGAAAACAGAGATATAGGCTGTGAAGGACTTGGGAAGGGTGTTGGTGATAAGGATGGGAAGCATGAATTCTATATGGAAGGTGAGGGGAGTTAATGTGACTAGAGCAGCATGTGAAAATGATTTTATCTGCAATATTTTGGGACAGACTGAAGGGAATCAAAGTGAGAATCAGGAAACTTAAGCAGGAGGCTATGGTGGTTAAATCAGGATATGATCATGGCCTGGAGAGGCATTTTAGACCTCCTGAAAGGTAGGAATTGATTTTTTTAAGATGTTGAAGAAAGAGAAACTATGATCTGGGATTGGCCTGAATATGGGGACAGAGGAGAAGTCAAAGAGTCAAAGGAGTCACTGAAGATATGTGTACCTCTTATTACAAAAGTTTTATTGGGCAATGGCTGTCTAGGTATTAGCTGGTTTTAACAATGCAAATCTTAGAGTATGGAAGTATGGAATTGTTGTCACATTGATTTAAATGGCTGAAGTAGTGGTTTGCATCGTATACTATTCATAGGTTTTATATATTCCCATTTTGAACCTCTCTCTGCTATTATTTTACTTCATTTTGTCCATTTGTATTAAAAACTGAAAACTGTATGTGATCATGGAATTAGACTGTATCATAATGCATACACACAAGGGGGACGAATTAAGGGTGCATGGACAACCTTCATCCTGGGATTTCTAACTTATGAGTGTTCGATTTTGCAATCTGAACTTACTTAACACAGGTTTTTAATATTTTGTATGTAACAGTATATATAGTCTAGTGTTTCCTGAAGGCATTTGGAATGAATTCTGGTTCACTGCAACCACCTGGAATAGATTCCAAGTTTCACTTGCAGAGGTCTGCTTGGCCCTAATTTTAAAACCTGCCCTGGACCCAAGGCAGAGCTGAGCACAGACAATCTGAACCTGACCAGAGAGTGTTGAGTTGTTTTCAGAACCAGCCTGACCCAAACCCAACACTTCCTCCCGAACCTGTGTCAGCACCACCACCTTGTCCTTGGGGCTTGGCCTGGGGGAACTTCCTGCTCACCACGCCCCATGCTTGCTATCCATCTGCAGCCACCTCCTGCCCGGTGGGTCGGCCTGGTGATAGCTGCGTGTCCCACTACTGCCAGCCTCCACAGCTTCACTGAGCTGTGTGTGCTGCCAAGTAAGAGGCACTGTAATCGAATGTTAAACCGTATTGTACTGCTCAGCCACTAGATGGCGCTGTGTGTAACATACCCTATTTTAACAAACCTCAGCCATACCTGGCAGAACATTAAGACACTTATGATTAGAGCCCTGCGTGGATACAGGAACGTGTATCCGCATCTGATCTGCGATCTGCAAAAATTGTCTGAAGGTATCTGCATCCATGGATATGCATATCTGTAGATATCCACGGATTTGCAGGGCTCTAAACAGCACTGTGCAGCAGTGACCAGTGGAGCCGGAACGGAGGGTGGGGAAACGGGGAGCCTCGTCCATCCACTTTTCACAGGGGCAGACCCCTCCCCCTTACCCTCTTCTTCCTTCCCAAGCCCCCACTCCCTCTCCTCCCTGGCCAGGCCAGCATGGAGCCTAGCCGGGGAGCCCAGACAGCTCTGGGGAACCACAGCGGACCCTCCACCTGCCCGTGGTGCATGGTGGGGGGGAGGGGGCTGAGAGCAGCCCTCAGCCATGTCCCTGCCTGGCTGAGGGAAGGTGGAGGTTCAGCAACTTTGCACCAGCTCCCTACAGCTGCCCGTGTGGCTCTCAGGCTGGGGGCGGGATGTGCCTCAGAGCCTCAACCTGGCCACGGTAAGAGCCAGGTGGGCAGCTGTGAGGAACCATGGTGCAGTCCCTCTGCCTGTCCTGGGCGGGAGGTCTGGGGGGCAGGGACACGAACCGGGGGCTTCTTGGGCCCCCCGCCCAGGGCAGGTGGAGGGTCCACCGCAGGTCCCCACAGCTGCCCTCTCAGCTCTTATCATGGCTTTGCTGCGGCTCCGAGGCACCCCCACCCCCGGCTGGAGCCTGGTGAGGGAGAGACGCGTTGGCAGCTGTTGGGAGCCTAGGTCCCTCCACCTGCTCTGGTGAGTCTGTGCTACAGCTCCAGAGCCCTGCACAGATACAAAATTTGTATCTGCATCTGAACTGCTATCCACAAAAATGGTCCATGGATATAAAGCAGATACCTCAGGATTTGCAGGGCTCTACTTATGATGAACACATCTGGTATGTATAAGCAAGCTCTATGACCAGTCCATATCGGGTACAGAAGAATGTGACATGTTGACAGGAGTAAACTAAGAATAGAGACAGAAGGAACAGCAATAAAGGACGCAGGATCTCATCGCCATGCCATTCTTCAGTGCTCCAGAGAATTTCAACTTTGAAAAACCTTCACAACGAACAGACTGGAAGCAGTGTTTTGCAAGATTTCAAATTGCAAACTCCTCAAAGAAACTGAAGATGTATAGGTATCTTTTTAAATTTATGCTATGGGGAAGTGAGCAAACCATATCTTTAAATCTTTTGACTTTACTGAAGACAGTCACAAATGATTATGAAAGGGTTCTGGCTATATTTGATGCATACTTTATATCCCAGAAAAATGTGGTTTATGAAAGAGGATGTTTTCACCAGAGAATTCAAGAACCAAGGGAAAATGTTGACCGTTTTATAAGAACTCTGCAAATGTTGGCTGAAAACTGTAATTTTGGAAATGAAAAACATGAAAATACCAAATACAGGCTGGTTATTGGGTTAACAGATAAAAATCTTTCACAGCAGCTACAACTCAAGAGAGATTTAACCCTAAGCACAGCTATACAGATGGCAAAGCAGTCAAAATTAGTCAAACAATACAAAAGACAGGAGCACACTGAAAAATCTGAAACTAGCTTAGAAACTATAAACAGACATTTGAGTGTTAAGTTATTATCATAAAACCCCTGAGGCAAGGAGAGAGAACTCTGAGGCTAAGAGGGACAAATTCCAGCCTACACACACAAGGTGTGAAAAAAGTCATATACCAAGAGATGATGCATGTCCAGCTAGAGGTACACCATGTAATAAATGCATGAAATGTGCAAATTTTGCATGTGTTTGCTTCACCAAAGCAGTCAGGGAGTTGACTCATATTCCAGAGAATCAAGAGCCATTTTTTCCAGGCTCTATTTCTTGTATTCACATAGAGCCTGTCTGGAGAGTGAAATTGAATATTCATAGCAAGACAATTCACTTAGGAATTGACTTCACCAGTCATCTCAGAAGGGACTCACAATCACCTTTAACCCCTTCCAGAGCTGAAGTCACTTGACATGCATCTGGGTAGCCATGGAGGTATTCTTAATTGCATGAACCAGTTCATCACAGAAATAGTTTACAAAGACAAAACCTTTGCATTCAAGTGGATGTGATCAAAGGACCACAGACCAACACCTTTCTCAGCCACAGTGTGGCAGCCATGATGGATTTAATGAGAAAGGTAGATGAACTCAATGGAATATTTGGTGATATTGAGCTTTAGAAAGGCGATCAAAATAAATTTGAGACAACGCTGAACCATGTAGTGTACATATCCCTTGCAGGATTCTCATCCATTACTTCATAAAGTGGAAAATGAGTTAGAGAGAATGGCATAATTAAGAAAAGTGCTGAGCCAACAGCATGGTGTGCCACAATGGTACCAGTAATAAAGAAAAATGGAAAAATATGAATGTGTGGATCTTAAAGGACTTAATGAAGCAGTCCCAACATTGCATGTCTTCCTCCCAAAAGTGAAAGGAGGTACAGTATTCTCAAAAAGAAAAGGAAAACTTGTGGCACCTTAGAGACTAACCAATTTATTTGCTCAAATAAATTGGTTAGTCTCTAAGGTGCCACAAGTACTCCTTTTCTTTTTGCGAATACAGGCTAACATGGCTGTTACTCTGAAAGTATTCTCAAAGCAGATTCTGCCAAATTAGCCAAAGAAAGTGCTAAACTGACTACATTTATCACATCCTTTGGGAGATTTTGTTTTCAAAGATTATCTTTTGGAATTACCAGTGCACCTGAAATTTTCCAAAGAAAGATGGCAGAACTGTTAACGAACACAAATGGAGTTGTAGGTTTCATGGATGATATTCCGATATATGGATCTTCAATGGAAGAATACTGTACAACAAAACCCTCAATGAAGTCCTAAACCTAAGCAGTTAGTCTAGACTGAAGATAAACAAGGAAAAGTGCATTTTCTGCATGCCCCAAATAAAGTTTCTGGGACAGACAAACAAAAATGGAATCAATCCTAGCCCTGAGAAAGTGAAAGCAATTCAAGAATTGAATGCACCAATGAATGTACCAGAACTGAGATGTACACCAAGGATGATAAATTATCTTGGTCAATACCTACAAGACCTTTCTACAGTGACAAAACCACTGAATGAATTGTTAAAGTCCAACACATCTTGCCTGTGGGGGCCAAATCAAAAAACTGTCTTCAAAAAGGTTAAAAATTATCTCAACAGCTCCAGTTCTCAATTACTATGACGTCCACAAACCCACAGTGATAACAGATCATAAACTGCTTGTAACCCGCATCAATGGAAAAGACCCTGATCAAGCACCTCTGAGATGCCAATGTCTATTGCTAAGATTAATGTAATTTAACTCGATTGCTAGATATATTCCTGGGAAAAATTTGGTAGCAGCAGACATTCTGTCACGGAGCCCAGCATTGCACTTCACTACTTGAGAGTTTGAAGATGACGTAAAGGCATATGTGGATATTGTGGACACATTCAAACCAGTGTGAGAAAAGAGACTATTCCTGCTACAGAAAGCAACCTCGACAGACATGCAACTTCAGGAAGTTTCTAAGTTACATTGGAGCAGCTGGACCAAGTATCTAAAGGATACTAAGGAAGTGACAAAAGACTTCAGCAAGTCAAATGGACTCATGATTAAAGGCAACTTCATCGTCATTCCTAACGAAATGAGAGGAGACATCCTAAACCTCAACCACGAAGAACATCAAGAATTAATTGAATGCCATGAACAGGCTAACAAGTCAGTGTGGTGGCCAGGCATCAGCACAGACATAAAGAATAAAGTATCTGCATGTGAACACTGTAGAACTAATAGACGAACAAAACACAAAGAACCTTGAATATAAACACCTCTACCAGACAGACCTTGGAAGAGACTAGCTGCAGATTTATTCAAAGTCAGAGGACATCATTACCTAGTCATCATGGCCTGTGTTTTCAGGTATACAAAAATAATGAACTTCAAAGACAGTATGACCGTGTAAATACTGTAAATGGTAAGAATGTAGAACAGGGGTCAGCAACCTTTCAGAAGTGGTGTGCCGAGTCTTCATTTATTAACTCTAATTTAAGGTTTCGCGTGCCAGAATACATTTTAATATTTTTAGACGGCCTCTTTCTATAAGTCTTTCTATAAGTCTTTAATATATAACTAAACTATTGTTGTATGTAAAGTAAATAAGATTTTAAAAATGTTTAAGAAGCTTCATGTAAAATTAAATTAAAATGCAGAGCCCCCCGGACTGGTGGCCAGGACCTGGGCAGTGTGAGTGCCACTGAAAATCAGCTCACGTGCCGGGGAAGATGTAATAGAATGCTAAACTGTTCAGCCACTAGGTGGCACTGTCTATAAAAACCTGATTTTAAACGAACCTCAGGCATATCTGGCAGAACATTAAATGCTCTTATGATGAACACAGCTGGTGTGTATAAGCAAGCTCTATAACCAGTCCATATCTAGTACAGAACAACATGACAGATACTGAGACTCCTCAGCACATTCACTCACAGCACATACAGAGCACAGTGAGACAGGAGGAGGGATAAGAGACAACATGACCCAAGACGAAGTGGTTGGGTTGTTTTCAGACTCAACCTGAACCCAACACTCGTTGTCAGGTCCTGTTGGGTTACGTTGCAAGGATCTACAACAGAAGATGGTTCTTGGAGATTCAGCTTATAATATGTCTCTCCACTGGTTACTGTTTCCTTTCCCCCTTTACCACAATGTGTTGTCAGTTTAACTTATGTTATCCAATTTAGACTGTAGACTCCCATGGGCAAGGACCTCGTCCTCTTCTATGCCTATACAACAAAAAGCCCACTAATAGGGATATAGGAATAATTAACCTACTGCAGCTGACCCTTGTGCAGTCTGTGACTGATGGCAATCTTTCTCCTAAAGAGTACAACATGGGTGTACGCAAGTACATCTTACACACATCAGTTTGCAGATTTTTAGCTTCCTGGGAGCAGCATTTCTTGTAGCAGGGTAAGAAGGATGGTCCAGTGCCTAAGGCTGTGGACTGGAACTTGGGAAGTCCCACTGGATTCTTGGCTCAGCCAGAGACTCCCTGTAGTACCTTGCACAAATCACTTAATCTTCACCCTGTGCCTCAGTTCCCCATCTGTAAAAATGTAATACTCTTCCTCACAGAGGTGTTGTGAAAATAAAATCCATTAATGATTTGAGATGCTCAGACACTAAAATGATGAGGGCCTTATAAGTAACTAGATCGATATTTGGCAATTAGGTTGTTTTGGTGTCTAGCGCTGTTTTTACATCTTTATCAAGCCTTTCATTAACACATTGCCACTAAATTAAGACTATAATAACACATCTGTCTTGGGAGATTAGTAGAAATGCAGCAGGAAGGAGACAACAGATCAGACAGCGAGTATACAAATTTAAAACTGTTCACTACATCCCTGAACTATGCCCAAAATTCTGGTGTTTTGGCTGACAAATATTGTCTGACTTCTTCTGGCATCTAACTTACTCAAGCTTTCTCAATGCCTTCCATTTCTTCCTTGGTCCAAGCTTCCCATAGCATCCTCCAAGGCTCAGCCTCTCCTCATCAATAACCCTACACCTAACTGCAGACTTCTCCTGTTCCTGGTAAATGTCCTCAGTGGTCCAAGTAGTCTCCTCATTCCCAACTGTAGGGTTTTGCCTGACAGCTTACCAGAATCTCTAGGAGATTTCCCATTTTGGCCCATGACAGGCTTCAGCCTTCTCTCCCCACTCATGTCCTGGAGCATCTCTTCCAGGCTGCCAAGATATCAAAGCCTGGACTGTTCAACAACATGGCATTCTGAGTCACTATTTGGACTTTATACTGGATTCCCACATAACAAAGCTTTGTTAAAGTGGAGTTAAGGCTGCTGCTCTACAGCAGAGCCACCTTATCCTTTCATGCCTCCAGAACATGGAACTCCAAAACCCAAACATGGGAAAATCAGGAAATGCTCATTTACACTCCCCTCCCCACGCCATGTATTCCTTAAAAGAACATGTTATGCTTAAAAAACAAAACCCCACAACCTTGAGAGAAACAGTTAAGGTAACACTTCCCACACAAGAAACCCCAACAATCTTAACTCTGCTCATTATGGAGACCATGAGAAACTCAAAATATCAGCGTACCTTATCCCTTCATAACATGTGTAGCCAGTACAGATCTGCATCTAACACAGTATACAATAAGACTCTGATTTGTATAATCCCATAAGTCTTTCAGTGTGGTCTGTATATTTCCGTTGGCCCAGCAATATTTATCTTTTTTTGTGTGTGTGTGTGAATTTTAGAGAGGATGTTAAATTAAGCTTTTCATAGAAACTTAGCTGCTCTACAGTTAAGGCTGTATAGCTATCAGCTGCTCCATAATTAAAGACAAAAACATCATTTATGAAACCAGTTAAGGTTGCTAAGTGACCACAGTTAAATTACCTACCACATAATTTAAAAAACTCAAGCACCTAAAGACAAGGAGATCAACAGCTAAATATATCATATTTTACACTGACCACATATGTTACTCTCATCAAGTACAAAGATGTGCATTTTATCATAACACAACCATAACTCTGACCTATGGATTTTGGGGTTATATTTTACATATTTTTGTTATCTACATTTCAGGAACTATTACCTTATAAAGAGATACCAATAAATATATTCACTGATGTTTTTCACTTAACAATAGACAATCTAATGCTTTGACAATGTATTTATTTGGTGGTTTTTTTTGGAGAGTTAAGTTGGATATGCGGAGCAAGTGGCCTGATAGTGTCCACTTATTTAAAATATCAAACAAATATAAAAGCCACTGAAGTCTCCAGATTATACATTCAGCTAAGAATATATACCCGGAGTGGCCAAACTTACTGACCTTCTGAGCCACATACAACAATCTTCAAAAATTCAAGAGGTGAGGCGCACCTGCTGGGGCTTGGGGCTTCAACCCTGCGGTGGAGTGGTGGGGCTAGAGGCTTCTGCCCTATGGGGAGAGGGATCTTGGGGCTTCAGCCCTGCAGGAGAAGCCTGTCTGGGCTTGGGGTTCAGCCCTGCAGGGAGGGGGGGGTCTCAGGGCTTCAGCTCCACAGGAGGTGCTTGTCTGGGCTCAGGGTTCAGCCCTGCGGGGAGGAGGATCTCAGGGCTTCAGCCCCGCAGGAGGCGCCTGTCTGTGCTCGGGGCTTCAGCTCTTCTCCTGCTGAAGCCCCAAGCCCCAGCAGGCACATCCTGCAGGGTTGAAGCCGGGAGACCCACCTCCCTGCTGGGCAGAAGCCAGAGGTGACACCCGGGAGGGCCCATGGAGTCACATACCACACCCCAGATTTTGCCAGGATTTGATGACCTTGCTCAGTCACTTGGTACCACTAGGCCCCCTCCCTGCATGGCAGCTGCTGGAGCTGGTGAGCTGAGTGCTGCAGTTGTGAGGAGAGGCAATGGCAAACAGCTGGGATCTGCAGGGAGGACTGTTCAGGGTAAGGGGGAGCAAGACTCAAGCTGTTAGAGGGGGGCAAACCTCATCAGGTAGCAGTCGCCACTGGCAGAAGCCCCTAGCCCCACCATTCTGCTGCAGGGCAGAAGCCCTGAGCTCTGCCCCCCAATCTGGTAGGCAGAGAATGGAAGGGCTTGTGGGGCTCTGTGAGCCCCACTTTAACTGTAAAAGAGCTACATATGGCTCTTGGCCACCCCTGATATATGCAATCTTGTGTTCCTGTTATTCTCATACTTGCCTTCCTCCTTCTGTCCACACCCCTATCTGTGTTGCATTTTCTCCCTAGTTAGGCCCCAATCCTGAAAACTGATTTATGTAAGTGGACACACACAGCCTGACAAAGCCACTGGGGTTCCACACAGGTGCAGTAATCCATCCACATGGATCAGATTACAGGATCAGATCTTTAGTTTACAGTCTCTTTCAGGCAGGGACTCTCTCTCTTATAGTATGTTTGTTCAGACCCAGCACAATGAGGTACTGATTCTGTAATCCAAATAATATGCTTAATAGGGAAGTGTATTTATAATAAATTTAAGTAAATATGTGGATATGCGTTTGAGGTTGAATGTGTATATACATAACTTGTTGCTTTTTTCAAAAGGGTTTTATGTTGAATTTGTATTTTGAGATTTTTGTTGAAAGAACCATATTTATTTAGACTTAGTGTAAAAGTGGCTGTGTTGCAACCCTGGTCCATGCTCCCATTCCCAGGAAGCCCGGGAGGAGACAGGAATCTCCCACTGCTTCCTGTAGAGAGGAGTGACTGGATTGCATGTACTGAAAGGGTTTGCCTTTAGATATCTTTGGCTTGTAGGCACCTTTTGATTGCTTTTTATTTGGGCTTTACCTTATCTACCTCTGTGGCGTAGCCAGGGTGGAAGAAAAGCACACTAGATCAGCAATGGCTGGAGCATCTGGAAAATGGGAGTGGGGGGGGATACCCCAATTTAATTTTTAAAAAAGTAGCAAAGATGTCTTGTTTTTTCATTTTTTTGTTTTTATGTTTGTCTATTTATCTGTCTAATCTATTTAAATGTAAGCTCTTTGGGGCAGGGACTGTTTCTTGCTCTCCCTGCACAGCAGGGTCCTAATAAGGCCTCTTGGTGCTACTGTATCATAAATGATTGATGATAATAGACCAGTGAAGATCTGGATTGATGGCTGAGGAGGAGCTCTCTCCTGTGGGGAGCTTTTTCCACTTCCCGTGTCCTCACACCTTGAGAGCAGTGGAAGGTGGCACATGTCTGCTATTAGGGGGGTTAGTTCTTGCTCTCCAATTATTGCTGCTTTCAAGGTTCAAGCAACCTTAAGAACTACCAATTTCACACTAAGGAGCTAAAATCCAGGAGAATCTTATATAGATGGTATCTTTAACTAATATAAATTCTGCCCCAAGATTAAAAGGCTAGAAAGTAACCTACTTGAACCACTTCTTACAAATTTCAGGCCAAGTTTAGTTCTAATGGGTTATATGTAAATGTTTGAACTATTTTCTCTCTCATGTATATTCAGCGTCTTCACTCATCAGAAATGCACGAGTGAAGTCTTCGCACTCTAGAAATCTAGGAACACTGCCTGGGTTAACAGGGGCAGTATTTCTGTCAGACAGCACAATGCCTTGGGCAGCCCATAAGTTTATGGCACAACAAACATGGCCCTTACCTATTTGTTCAATGAGCGTTTTCCAGGAGTCAGTTGTCATAGGGTGAATCATTTGCAGAGTTTCAGGGAGAGCAGCTGGGCACTCTGGGAGCACGGGGCTCTCATCAGGGATAAGCACTGGTCCAGCCGTGGAAGGGGATTCTCTTTGGGAGAGAAATATACAGTCAGGCATTGTCAATCGAGCTGCCCTCAGCCCAAGCATTTGACAACCTCAGCTTCCACATACACCAATGGGCTCTGGCACTTACCAGCATCAGTGGCCAGCAAGACACACTATTTAGGGACCCTGAGTGTGTATCTTTCAGAACTACCCTATGATTCACCTCCATAGGGCAAGCACACTCCTTCCTCTCCAAAAAACCCCTATGTGCCACAGGGGCTGTCTTTGAGCACTGGGAGTGGAGGCTTTGGCCCTGCAGGAGAGCAGTAACCTCTCCTGATTCCACCCGGAGCTGGGATATGGGATCCCATCACGGATCGAGCATAGCCCTGTGCAAGGAGGTGATAGAGCCAGGCTCAGAGTAGGTGTGTGTTTGTGTGTGTAACCGAGGGATTCTGGCTGGGGTTCAGCTCAGGTCCGTATAGAGTAGGGAGAAAAGAGGATGAATGCATCTCAGTTCCAGTACATGGAAGGGGGCAGGGGGAAGGGATGCTGAGAGTTCAGTCACATACCCTGGTTTAGGGAGAGGGAACTTGAATCTAGGTTCTTGCTGGAGTTCAGCCTGGATTGGAACAGGGAGATGGGGAGGACTGAAAGTGGAGAGAAATGGGGATCAGCCTCGTTGGTGAGAGAGATGGTGGCGGGGGGAGAAAGGAGTGTGATGAAAAACAGCCCCGGTTGATACATAGGTGTGGGGTGGGGGAATGTGACGGAGATGAGTTCTGGTTGTGGGGTGTGTGTGTGTGTGTGTGTGTTGGAATGGAGGTCAACACCATGTCAGTAAGGGGGTGGAGGAGGGTTATAGGGGGTGTTGGAGGGGAAAAGGTGTGGAGAGTGGAGATCAGTCCAGGTTGGGGCAGGGGAGGTTTGGAGAACAGCCCCAGGCAGGGCAGGGGGATTGGTGTGTTGTGGGGGGGGGGGTGCAGAGCAGCCCTGGGTGGGGCAGGGGGATTGGCGTGTTGGGGGGGAGGGGGGATTGTAGCCCCCAGCAGGGCAGGAGGATGGGGGGGAGGTTGGAGAGCAACCCCGGGCGGGGCAGGAGGGTTGGCGTGTTGGGGGCGGAGGGGTTGGAGAGCAGCCCCGGCCGGGGAGAGGGATTGGCGTGTTGGGGGGGAGGGGGGATTGTAGCCCCCAGCAGGGCAGGAGGATGGGGGGGAGGTTGGAGAGTAACCCCGGGCGGAGCCGGGGGATTGGGGGTCGGGGGGTGGAGAGCAGCCCCTGGCGGGGCAGGGTCCGAGCCTGCGGGTCACCGCGCTCTGGCTCAGAGTCAGGGGGCAGAGGAGGGACGCGAGCCCGGCGGTGGGTCCGCCTGCAGGTGGGAAGGGGTGAGCGGGTCCTGCGGCGGGGCGTCCCCTCCCCGGCTCGCCGTCAACCCTCGCCCCTCACCTGCCGGCCGGGCGGGCTCCGGCCGCGCTCTCCGCCGAGCCGTCGCGGTCCAGGGCGCAGGCGGCGCTGAGCGCCGCAGCCAGCAGCTCCATGTGAGGCTGTGACAGCGGCGGCGAGTCCGGCTCCGAGCGGCGGCTGCCGAGCGACTCTGCAGGCGGAGCGGGGCTGGGGGAGGCCGGGCGGTTGCCACGGCAACGGGGGTAGGAAGGCAGCAGCCTGCGCGGGAGGGTGATAGAGACCTGCAGCGTGCGCGGGGGAGGGACCCCCGGCCCGGCTAGAGCCCCCCTCAGACCCCCGGGACACCGACCGCCCCCCCGAGCCCCCAGGAGACAGACCGCCCCCCTCCCCCTGAGCCTCCTGGACACCAACCCCAGAGACCCCGGGAGACCAACCAGCCCCCCAGAGCTCCCTGGCCTAGCTAGAGTCCCCGGGAGATGGACCGGCTCGTCCTGAGCCACCGGAAGATAACCTGGCTCTCCCCAGAGCACCTCACCCCACGGCCTGGCTAGAACCCCCGGGAAATGGACTGGGCCCCCAGATGCCCCATGGCCTAACTAGAGCCCCCAGGAGATGGACCATCCAGGAGAGAGCTACACTCCCCCAACAGCCCCTCCCCAGCTAGAGACCTACACCCCCCTGATAGGTGGCACCTGTCCAGATAGAGCCTCTCACAGCTGCACCCCTTTCACAGAAGCACCCTTGAGAGAGCTCTCCTCAGAGCCCACTGCCCTGGGTACATCACCCAGAGGCAGACATGCCCCCCCGCCACACACACACATTCCAGCAGCCACCACCCCTATCCCCAGCCAGAGCTCAGAGACATGTGCACCCAGCCACCCCTTACTGCCTCCAGCCCAGCACACACACAGAGGACCTCACCCTAGCCCCTTAAACCCAGAGCACAGGTCTTCTCCCCCCCCCCCCACACACACACAGAGGTGTCCCCTACCCCTTGCCTCCTTCAGTTTGGGGCACAGAACCCCCCTCTCCCACTTCGTCTGCACGTCACTGCCCTGGAGCAGAGTGTGTGTTTTGGAGGGGAAGTGTGGCGTTTTTGGATTACTCCCGGATTTGGTGCATATTGTGCATTACTTCTACTGAAAGCAAATTCTGAGATGGAGGACAACTGGAACTCGGAATAATTCCCTCCTCCAGTCTCCCCTCAGAGGGACTTTCTCTCAAATCCAAATTACTACACAGACAGAACAATTAGCTTCCTCCCCAATACAGGGGATTTTGCACCTTCATCCTTCCACCCCCCTCTCTACCTAAGAATTGTCAGCTCTACAGGGATTTTTTTTTGTGCTCATACAATAAATATCAATATTTTCAGCACTCTAAAATCTGTCTTCATTCAGGTAATCTTTATGCTGCCTCAGGGATGACTCCGCTTGAACTTTGGCATCCAGTCACACCCCTCTGATCAGTCTGAAAACTTGTGGACAGGCTGGGTGCTGCTCTGCTACAATTTGCTAACTCCCAGGAAAAAAAGGTAATTCATGCCAAATAAAATCTGAGGATTTAAACAGGAAATTCTCAGCTAAATTTCCCAGACAAACCTTAATTTACCCTTTTGCATATATAAATATGGCTTTTTTCAATATATAATCATACAATTTAGGCAATAATAATGAAATCCGTATGTGGGTCTCAAGGTATAGACAAAAGCAGCTTTTTTTTCTCTATTATACTGTATTATTTGCTAAATAATGCAACAGGATAATTTGGCCCAACCTCTTTCAGTTACACTGGTATAAATCCAGAGAAACTCAACTGATTTTAATGGACACCATCTGGGTTTACAATGGTTGTCACACACATCCCTGGTAGAGCCCCTTTTGGCTGGAAACTCCAGGCTGCTGTGTTGAGGAGGGGACCCAAAACACTAGATTCATGTGCTCTTAAACTTCCCTTGGGCAGAAAAGATTATAGCCCTTGGCATTTTTAGCACATTTCCTGAGCACAGGCGGGCTGTTACCACTTTATGGAAATGGGATTACAAAGCCTAGCTTCCCTCAGCCCCCAGGACCAACAGTGACCCACTCCCAGACTCCCGAGTAGCTTAAGTACACCCTTTCCCAGAGTTCCATCCATGGTCGCTCTATGTTTAGTTTAACTCTTGAGGGGCACATATTGGTGAAGCAAATCAACACACAGATAGACTTCAGAAAGTTTTCCAAACACAATTACTCTTTATCTCTCTTGCAATATTTAAGTAAAGATGTAGACAAACAATAAAACACCTATGTGTATTTCCCTACCCCAGTTTCTTCACCAGTCTTGAGCATTCTTTGGGCTTCAGGATGCCCCCTTCTTGCACACAGTTTCTCTCAACCATGGTGTCTCTCTCACCTGTGCCCCAGTTTCTTTCTTTCTGGCTGATCCCTCAATTAAACAAGCCCACACTGCTATGAAAGCCTTAAGCATGTTTCTCTCCTGCGCAAGCTTTCTGTGTGACTCAGGGCGTCACCCTACTTACCCAGTCTCTGTAGTTTTAAAGGCTAGTTCTTTTTCCTCCTGTTTGGGTGAAATATTCCACCCAGAAAATCCTAGCTCTGTAGGCAAACTTGGTTGAACTGGTTTCCAATCCTCCCTCAGGTAACCTTTCTTAGCATACACATTGTTTGGGCAGAGCTCAGTGGTTAAAGTTAACTGCTCTCCTTTGTCCCTAGTCTGGGCCTTATGTAACACAGACCTGACAGCACCTGGCTAACTCCACATCCATGATACAGCAATTTCATAATACCAGTCAGAACTCATAAATTGTACATACACGGATTTCCTAAATCATCACAACCAGTGTTACTGAAGAATTTGGCCTTTTGTGAGGGTTTGCTGGGAGAGGTTAACAGCTGCTAGTGGTCACAGAGGGTTTTGATAACTCAAACGGGGATCATGGGATAGTCATTGCATTTGACAGCTAAAAGGAAAAGTCCGGGGTTTATCACAATGGGAAGTTTGAGAATTGGAAGGGGGGTCTGTGTTTTGTCACATCTGTGAATATGATGGAGTGAGGAGTGTTTGAGACCAGAAGTGGGGGTCAGGCATTTGTTACGAGTTAGAGGGTCAATATGATAGGAAAGCTGGGTGATACAGCACTTACCAGTAATAGAGGGATCTGGGGGACAGACAACTGTGAGGAGGGCCAAAGGCTTGGAAATGGGGTAAAGTGGTCAAGAGCACTGGTTGCAATGAGGCTTGTTTATCTGATCAGTGGATAGTGATTGAAAGCTGAGCCCTTGTCATCGAGGTAAGAGTATTGGAAGAGTTGATAGCTGTGTGTGTGGGGGGGGGGGGGGGTCAGAGAATTGATACTTACATGGGAGGGCAATCACTTTAATGAGCCTGTTCCTGGTAGAGGGGCACATAGAGGGGCTGCCTATTCTTCACTCCTGCCTCAAGAGAAGGGCCAAGAGTGAGGTAGTTCTTCCTAAACCCATATCTACCAATCTATCTACCAGAGCAGCTATCTGCTATCTACCAGAGCAGCAAAATGCATGAAGTTTTACCAATTGTGCTAAAATGAACACAGTTTTAAATATGGGTTTCAGAGTAGCAGCCGTGTTAGTCTGTATTTGCAAAAAGAAAAGGAGTACTTGTGGCACCTTAGAAACTAACAAATTTATTCGAGCATAAGCTTTCGTGAGCTACAGCTCACTTCATCGGATGCATTCAGTGCCACTTTGAAAATATATGAAATATAACTTTCATGGGCACCTATTTAGATACATCTCACAAGAAACTGATGCATGTTAAAAGGTTAATGAATTTAACTTTAATAACTTTTGTGCTAGTATTTCTAAACCAAATATTTTAACAGTTAGTTCTTATATTGCATTTTTTCTCTGTAGATCTGAAAACTTTGTACAAAGGTTGGAAAGTATTATCTCCATTTTACAGATGAGGAGATTGAGTTACTACTGAGAAGTATAATATAAGATGCTCAAAATTGCAGCAAGTCAGTGGCAGAGTCAGGAGAAGAACCTAGATATCCTGACCCCTATTTTGCTGGGCCACCCTCTCAGGGGGTAAGTCTAAGACAAATCTGAACTTTTTAGAAACGTAAGCATTTTGGGTTATATGCAAAAATAGAAAACATATTTTTTTCCATAATCCTATAACTGCCTGTTAATTAAGACAGCCTGCATGTTTTTTCTTCAAACTTTCCACAAAAAACTCACCTTTGGGCTGAGATGAAAGCATGAAAAATATGCATCCACAATTTTTTTTTAATTGAAAGCTATGAGGAGGTGAAAACAGGAGTTTAGAGAATGGAATGCTTTCTGTGACCATGGGAGGTCACTACTGTGATAATAAGGAACATCCCACATTTTAGTCCCATATAAACCTGTTCCATTTTTAAGCAGTGACAGGCTCATTTTTCTTCCCCTAGGAAGAATATTTTTATTTTTAAACTTTAATCTTTGAAAAGTGTTGCCCTTTCTTCCTTGCCAAATACACACCACCTACTCCTACTTCAGTCTCTACATCTATAACTGAAGAGCTCCTTGTAATCAGCACAAGTGCTTAAGAAGCACACCAGAAGAAAGGGCTCCTCACACCCAGCAGGGGAGAGGAGTGGGAAAAAGAGAATCTAACTACTGGCATGACGTGCATTTTAAAAATGATGCATCAATCCTGCAAGCTGGTGAGCACCTCCTGTTGGGTGCTGGGTGCTTTCTGCTCTCACTGTTGTCACAGCAGACACAAAGCAACTTGAAGACTGGGCTCTAAATTTAAAAAAAACAACACAGTTTCTCTTTAGGAATTATAGGGTTTTCTGAAGCACCCAGACACTGGGAATTATCCCCATGTGTGCCTCTCCTCCTTTCATTAGCCCTCTTGGCACTGGGAATGTTCAGTGTGGCTGTGCTAAGGAGAGGGAACGTGAGTTTGTGTGTATTTCTTGAAGGATGTAGGGAGTGGAGTGGTTGCCAAATGTCCTTAGCTTTAGCATAGTGTCCTTAGCTTTAGCATAGAGAAGATTTTAAATTTGGCTGACCTGGCCCATGGCTATATTAAAAATGTGATAGTTTACTGGAGTTCATAATTTGCCTATTTCAATAGTATAGTTATGGCTGGATTTTTATTCTAAACCCCTATTTTGAGGTGCTAATAGTTTTTCAAAGTAATTAACCCATTGGACTAACATTGCTCATGTATATTTTAAGCACAAAGGTGAATTTTATTGGAAAGCTTGACAAAAACCTCACTTGGCTGTTCCTGAGGATGGAAAAAAGAGGTTTTTATATGTATTTGTATTAATTTTTTTGCATTAATCTTCCTCCTACAGAAACTAAAAAGAAGAAACACAGAGCACCCAGACCAGCAGACCTTACTTGGTGGGGGGGACCCCCCCCCACTGACTTCCAGTCAATGGGAGTATTGCATAGGTAAAGGGTACAAATGGGGTTCACACAAACAGCCCTGTTCAACCAAGGCCAGCTGACTCACAGGAGAAATGTGGGGTCAGTTATAACTTCCACTAAGGCTATACCTAGTCAAGTATGTTTCATGATTCAGTTAGACAGCATGCGTCTGCTGAGCAGTGTTTTCTGCAATGATGAGTAGTACAAGCATAACTTCTATATTTTGGTAGAGTGTTTTGAGTGTTACATCAGGTCCTATATGTTATTTTTGCACAGGAATTCAGGCATCAGTTTCTATTTTTCACTTTGTTAATCACAGTCTCTAAAGATACCATCTGTGCACAATTTTCACTCCTGGGCCTTGTCTTTCTAGTGTGGGATCAATGGAACTCCCCAGTCCCTGAAGTTTTTTGGCCGCCACTTCCAACCACTATTCTTTGAACATTGAGTCCTTTGGTTCATTCTTCACCAAAGGAGTTCTATCTCTTCTGACTCTGCTTTGGCTCTGTGTCCCTGTGAGGTACCAACCCTGCACTGGGTCAACGGGGGTGACCACTCATGAGCCCAGGAGACCATACCCCCTTTCCCCTGCGTGCTCCAGATGGAGGGGACAGATAAAAGGAGGCATCCCAGCTCAGTCAGGGCTGGTGGAGGAAGGATGTGTGCTGCAGGCTCCTGCAGCGGAACCATTGACTCTCTAGGCTGTTGGGACTGTGGACCCTGACTACGCTGTGGATGACTAGCAAACCACAGAGACTGATGGAGATGCCGGGCCATTGTCAGCTGAGGAGACGCCCGAGATGGGCTTTACGGTAGTAAGTGACCCAGGGAATGTGTTAGGAGCCAATGCCTGAACCCTTAATAGGCAGTTTAAGAACCTGGTGTGGTAGGGTGGGCCCAGGTTCCCCAACCTTCCCACCCTTGTCTGCAATTGCCACTAGGTGTGACTACTGGGGACTCTGGATATAGACTGAGTGTTTGCTCTGTCCCGCCCCAGGGGCTGCAGACTGATTGTTTGCTCTACCCTGCCCTGCCCTGAGGGTCAGAGCCCCAACTGCCATTGTTTGCTCTGGCCAGTAGGCCCAAAGGCTACAGACTACTTGTTTGCTCTGACCGCCAGGGGTCCTGAGCCCCTTGATCATGATTGCAACAGGGAATCCTGACAAACGTGTGACGGGTTTACCAACCCTGCACTGGACAAATAGGGGCGGCCCCCCACTCGACATGCCAAGCCCCCAGGACTGTCCCATTTCAGTTCTGTATTGCCTCGGGTATCCTTTGTATGGTGTCTCTGTCTTCCAGTTAGGTCTGATTATTATTTTAAAATTAGCAATCTTTGATTCTGTGTGTCCTTTGCACCACCCATTATTAAGGTTGTCTGACATTTCCTTTTATAAAATGCTGTTTTCAGTTGCTTATAATAACTTTTCCAAACTTTAACCATTTGGGCTGAAATTTTCCATTCTGTTGTCTGCCTTGGGCTGAATTTTTGTGGCAAATTTCAGCCAAAATGTTTCAGCTGTTTCTCAGAATGAGTCTAGGGGAAAAAAGAATTGTTTTGCCCATGTTAAAAAATTCTGGTTACCTTTTCTTTGAAAAATCCTTGTGCCCCCATGCTTTCGAGCAGGGATTTGAAATTTGGCAGGGAGATATACCTTTGTGTCAGTGATGTGCCTTTTGCTGTCCCCTGAAAATCCACCCAACTTTGGCCAATTTATAACCCTTTGAAAAATCCATTTTGTACATGCTCAGTAGAGACTTGTTCAAGCCTGACAGCTAAACTCCCTGATAACGTGGTCCACAGTGAGCAGGTTCCAGCCCAGGGCAGAGCAGGATTTCCCCTGTAATTGCAGCTGTCTGGGGTTGTGGGCTGTGCTGCCTATAGGCATCTGACTGAGAATAAGGAGATTGTTCTGTCCTTTGTTCTCAATTACACCCCTGCCAGACCCAGGGAATTTGGAGGAGAGAGTTGCCTAATAAGAATGCAGAGGGGACAAGAACTGGACTGGCAGGGGAAGAAGATTGGGGCAAGAGTTTATGGGGGTGGAGACTGGGGACTTGGATGTTGGTCAGATGGTTGGGAAGGGAAACAGACTGGGATTGGGAACGGGGGCAGAGACCGGGACTCGATGGACACAGGGACTGGGAGCTAGTAGGTCGGGGGGAGATTGAGATTGGATGAGAAGCTGTGTGGGAGCTGGGACTGAGAACCAGTGAGGTGGGGGGAAGGAGGTGAGGAAAGGAGAGATAGAAATGACAAGGATCCAGTGTCCAGGGCGAGAATTGGGATTGGCTGGGCAAAGAGACTGGGACCAGGAGCAGGGGATAATAGAGGACACAGATTGAATGAGGAGTGAGATTGGGGGCATGGCTACATGTGCAGATGTAGAGAGCTTTGAGTTAAACCCGCCTTCGGAGAGTGCAGTAGGGAAAGCACTGCAGTCTGTCCACACTGACAGCTGCAAGCACACTGGCGTGGCCACATTTGCAGCACTTGCAGCGGCATTGGGAGCGGTGCATTATGGGCAGCTATACCACAGAGCACCTCTTCCCATTATGGCGCTGTGGCTTGTGGGAAGAGGGTGGGGGAGATGGGACATTCTGAGTCCTGTCCCAACGCCCCGTGATGCATCAGTTTGCATCCCAGCAATCCCTGTGCTTCCGTCCACATTTGGTACCATCCTTCAACATTTTTTTGTACTGCGCGCTCTGTCTTCCCTTTCAGTCTGCGGGAATGGAGCCCAAATTGCTCAGGAGTATGCTGACGAGTCTCACCAGCACATCATCTTTGGCAGTCGAGTTATTCCTTATAATCCGAAGTGACAGTGAGGGCTCCGACGATATCGACTCGAGTAACGCATATGACACAAGTTTGCTTGTGGCATTCACGGACATGCTCACCATCATGGAGCGCCGCTTTTGGGCTCGGGAAACAAGCACTGAGTGGTAGGATCACATCGTCATGCAAATCTGGGATGACAAGCAGTGGCTGCAGAACTTTCGGATGAGAAAAGCCATTTTCATGGGACTGTGTGATGAGCTTGCCCCCACTCTGCAGCACAAGGACATGAGATCGAGAGTTGCCCTGACAGTGGAGAAGCGGGTGGCTATTGCAATCTGGAAGCTGGCAACTCCAGACAGCTACTGATCGGTCGCTAACCAGTTTGGAGTGGGAAAGTCTATCACTGGAATCGTGTTGATGCAAGTTTGCAGGGCTATTAATCACATCCTGCTCAGAAGAACCGTGACTCTGGGTAACGTGCATGACATTGTGACTGGCTTTGCACAAATGGGTTTCCCTAACTGCGGAGGGGCGATAGATGGCACGCATATTCCAATTCTGGCATCAGCACACCTAGCCTCCGAGTGCGTTAATCAGAAGGGGTATTTCTCTATGGTTCTCCAGGCGCTTGTGGATCACTGTAGGTGTTTCATTGACATTAACGCAGGCTGGCCCTGAAAGGTGCATGATGCACGCATCTTTCGGAACACTGACCTGTTCAGGAAGCTGCAAGCTGGGACTTTTTTCCCAGACCAGAAGATCATGGTAGGGGAAGTCGAAATGCCCATTGTGATCCTTGGAGACATCGCTTACCCTTTAATGCTGTGGATCATGAAACCCGACAGAGGGAGCCTTGACAGCAGCAAGGAGCGGTTCAACAAGAGGCTGAGCTGGTGCAGAATGACACTGGAGTGTGCTTTTGGCCATTTAAAGGGTTGCTGGTGCTCTCTGTATGGGAAGCTGGACCTGGCTGATGACAGTATCCCTGTGGTTATATCCGCGTGCTGTACCCTCCATAACATTTGTGAAGGGAAGGGTGAACGATTCACTCAGGCATGGAACTCTGAGGGTCAACAACACCTGGAGGCTGAATTTGAACAGCCAGAGAGCAGGGCTATTAGAGGGACCCAGTGTGGGGCTGCAAGGATTAGAGATGCCTTGAGGGAGCAATTTGAGACTGAAAGCCACCAGTAATGTCTGGTGCCCTGCACGGGAGTGAAGTGCAGGGGTTCCAATGTTAGTAGGAATCTGTGTTTGCTACGCTGACTTGCAGTGCCTGTTTCTTTCCTGGGCTAAGGTATCTTTTACTTTATGCAATAATAAAGAATGTTTTAAAAGCCAAAAAATTCATTTATTGAAAAGAAACACAACTGCTTGGGAAACAGAAAGGGCAAGGGGGTGGGGTGGAGAACAGTACAATCACAGATTTGCCTATGTCCTGTTATCGTACTCGGCCTTCCTGTCTGGAGTGCTGTGCAATGAGTGCTGCACTTCAGGATGGCTATACTGCATGGTGATGGGGTTTGAGTGCAGTGGGTAAGGGTTGTAGTTTTCAGGGCTGGGTGGTGAAGCTACAGGTGTTGGAGACAGCTGGTGGCGGTAAGAACCCGGATGTTGGGGAAAGTGGGTTGGAGGTAACATGGGGGCACAAGGGAAAGAGTTTTTGGAAAAGGGCTGCAGGGGGTGCGGGCTTGGTAATGCTCCGCCTCATGGCTATGAGCGCCTGGATAGAGTCCACTTGGTTCTCCATTATGCTTATCAGCCGATCCATGCTTTGCTGCTGGAGCACTGCGCTTTTGTGCCGGTGCTCCTCATTCTGCTAGCGGACCCTTCTTTCGCTGTCCCGCCGCTCCTGCACTTTTTGATTTTCATTACCTGAATGCTGCATTACTTCTTTCTGATTCTTTGGAGTCTTTCAGTCAGTGATAACACAGATGGCTGAGATCTCAAGGTTGCATCTGTAAAGGCAAAATGCAACACTTAACAGAGGCAGCATTGTTCACATCAGACAGAGCAATGATTTCCCCGTACTTAAGGGCAAGCACAGTCTACACAATAGGATAATTTGCCTGTCCCAAAGCAAGCGCACATAACTCACAGGAGCCCCAAAATGGTGAGTAAGCACAGGGTCAAACGTAACTGATTGTTTCACGGCTGTACTGTCCTCTGGGTTTCTGTGCCGTGGGAAGAGCCAACAGTGGCAGGGGGCCCATGTACTGAACACTGTCCCCACATTTTCCACAGGAAATCCTGGAAGATATCTCGCTGCTGCGGGTGACCTGGGAAGCAAGGGAGGGTCTTCTGCTGCAATGCGGCTTCCGCCCTGGCCCATATGCAGCTTCCCTGTGTGCAGCAATGGTCCTCCCGCCCCTCACACAGTGGCGTGGACAAGTTAGCCTTAGTGGAACAAGGACCACAGTGGCTCTCCCAAAAAACCTGCGCAAGCACATTGCCCAAGTTCTGGATGAGACCTTTGAAGAGATAACTGAGGCCAATTACCGCTATGTGAGAGAGCACATCAACGCCCTATTCCGCATCTAGGCATGAATGCAGCCCTAACCCTCCTCGCCCCAAGAGCCCACACCGAACAACTTCCTTCCCAAAATAAAAGCTGCTTACTGGGAACCTCCTCTGGTGTTTGTCCTTCTCCAAGAACCAGCTGCCGTGACTGGCTACCTTCCTCCTGGCTTGAGAACAGCTCCTGGCTGCATGCATCTAGGGATGCCGGGGTGTCTTCCTCCGCCTCAGCACCCTTGCTCCTGCTTTGGTCCTCCTGCCTTGTTGCACTGGGCTCTGAAGTGTCCATGGTGATCCTCGCAATGGAGGTGGGGTCTCCCCCAAGTATTGCATCCAGCTCTTTGTAGAACTGGCAGCTCGTGGGGGCAGCACCGGAGTGGCGGTTTGCCTCACGGGCTTTGCGGTAGGCATTCTGCAGCTTCTTCACATTACTCCTGCACTGCAGTGCGTCCCGGTCATGGCCCCTTTCCATCATGTCCCTTGATATCTGCCCGAAGGTATCGTAATTCCTACGGCTGGAGCGCAGCTGGGACTGGACAGCTTCCTCCTCCCAAACACTAATGAGGTCCAGCACCTCGCCATTGCTCCATACCGGGGATTGCCTGGCGCGTGGAGGCATGGTCACCTGGAAAGATTTGCTGAGAGCACTCCACGCCTGGCTGAGCAAACAGGAAGGGGATTTTCAAAATTCCCAGAAAATTTTAAGGGTGGGTCTGATGGTTGGTCACCTGAGGGCAGGGCAGTAGAGTTCAAAGTGATGACCAGAGTGGCTAGAACAGGCATTGAGGGACACTTCTAGAGGCCGATCAGAGCACACTAACAGACCAGGGCGTCCACACTGGTGCCGCGGCGCTCCAGCGGGGGTGCACAAAACGTTATTCCACTTGCCGAGGTGGATTTCCAGGAGCACTCTAGCCACGGAGTTAGAGAGCTCTACGTGCCTTTAATGTGCTCTAACTCGCAAGTGTAGCCAAGCCCTGGGAATGTGAGTGGGTGTGGGATGTGACTGGAAACCAAGGTGGAGAAGAGAGAGAGATTGGATGAGGAGCCAGGGGGTGGGACTGGAACTGGCTAAGCAAGGAAACTGGGGACAAACAGCTACAGGGTTATGCGGGGAAGAGGATTGGGAGTTGCCTGGCAATGAGAGTGATAGTTAAGGGGGGTGGCAGAAACTGGGATGGGGAGTCCCAAGAAGTCAGACTATGAATTGCTGAGGAAGGAGACTGGGACTGGGATGAGAAGCCTGAAAGGTAGATACTGGGACTGGCTAGGTGAAGTGAATGGGAGTAAGAGAAAGAGCCAGGTGGGGGTAGGACATGTCTCTGTGATGCAATAATATAGACCTGGAAGAAATTTTTTGGATGAAACTTTTGTTGCCAAAAAAATGCAGATTTGGGTCAACAACAACCTTCTGCAAATTTGCGTCAAATTCGCCAAATTGTTTGTCAGCGGAAAAAATTTCCAAAAAAGTTAAAACATTTCAACTTTTTTATTTGAAATGACATTTTGTTTTGAATTTTACTACATTTTATTTAAAAGATTTAAAAAACAAAAACAAAACCTTGAAATGAATCATTTGAGGAAAATTTTTAAAAAAATTTGTTTTGGGTCATTCCAAAACAAAAAAATTTCAGTTCAGTTGCCAAATCTGAAAATAGGTTATTTACACAGCTCTAGTCATAGAATTTCTGACTTTTCAGTTTGCTTTCTTTAAAACCTTGGAAATTACCTGCAAACAATAAGAACAGTATTAAGGATGCAAAAGTCAAGCACTCAACAGTTAGGAAATGCCAGAATTAAGGTTGCCTGTGCAACTTTAATTTGGCCCCTTTGTGCATATGCATTCTGATAGTATTTAAATAACATGATCACATGCTAATTTTTCCATACCCCCTGGACCTGCCCTGGGGATGAGGCAGGGTTGAGTAGTAAAGGAGACTTGTCTGTAGGACCCCTGCTTCATTTGCTGCTGAAGTTGGAAGGTGTGTAGTGAATATAGCAGGAAGAGAAGGGATGATGTCAAGGTTACTGCCATTGAATTCTGCCATGGAGAATTGGTTTCTGTACTTGCCTGTGCCACAGTTCCTATCTGATGTTGGGCAAGTCACTTAAACCAAACTTTTCACTGATTGCATCGTCCTCATTTTCTGGGTGACTGACTGGATGCCCTGGGGCCTGATTTACAGAAGTGCTGCTCACTCACAGCCACAACTGAAGTCAATGGGAGCTGTGCTTTGAACCTGATAAATCAGGTGCTAGGCACCCAAATCGGGAATCTAAAAGAAGTGGATACTTTGACCTGAATTTCTTTGTGTATGTTTCCCACCTGTGACATTGGGATAATAATATCCTCTCATCTCACGGGGTGTTGTGAAAACAAATTAATTAATATTTATGACAGGTTTCAGAGTAACAGCCGTGTTAGTCTGTATTCGCAAAAAGAAAAGGAGTACTTGTGGCACCTTAGAGACTAACCAATTTATTTGAGCATAAGCTTTCGTGAGCTACATCCGATGAAGTGAGCTGTAGCTCACGAAAGCTTATGCTCAAATAAATTGGTTAGTCTCTAAGGTGCCATAAGTACTCCTTTTCTTTTTAATATTCATGAGCAGTCAGCTACTATAGTAATGGGCATCATAGGCTCTCTGTCCATTGTCTGAACCTAGTGAAATAACCAAATCAGAGACCAGAAGACTACAGGAACAAGGAACTCCCACTTAGATTTACTCCAGGCATTCTGCTCTACTCAAGGCACCCAGAAAAAATGGAATAGGGGCCTGCAAGTTAAGAAAACAAATTCCACAAAAGTTTTCTCTGGGGAGATTTTGGACTGTATCCATATGCAACACTGACATTCCCATTGCTCTGAATAGCCATAACTGCACATTATCCTGCCAAAATGTCTTGCTCTCACAATCTAGTTTTTTCTTTATTTACTGAAATGGGTTCTACTTTCTTTGCTCTTGCCAAACTCAAATATACTATCATTTTCAATAATCTTGGGCGCTTCATCAGTTTGATAGCTGCTATGTGATCTGGGTTGCAGTTATCTTTGTGATAGTCCTCCCTCTTTACATGCTATCCTAAAAATCGAGATTAGCAGGAATACTTTTGCCAGCAGCCCTCAGATGTGGATACTGGGTATTGTGGGGGCATGGTAACACAGGACATTTTCTGTTGTGAGCCCTCATTTCTGAACCTAATTTTCTCTGTTGATCCAGCAAATCTTACTGTGATGGGTTGTATCTACCCTTCACTAGCTCAGCAAGGGTTAAGCATTCACTGTGGGCTCAGGGGGTCACGCCTTCTCACCCTTACTGGGAATGCTCCAGCTGAAACCAGGATATAAAAGGAAGCAGCTCAGCTCAATCTGGACTGACTGAGGAAGAGAGCAGACACACGCTGCAGGTTCCAGCCAGGAAGCTACTTGAGCACCAGACTGCGGAGGCTAAAGATGATGAGTCCACTGAGGACCCGCAGGTGGCCGCAGAGACAGAGGGAGAAAGATGGCAGAGCTGCTGGAACTGGAATCACAGGAAGTGGCCCAGGGAACTTGTTTGTGGAGGTTGGAACCTGAACCTGAAACCAGGACTTGGATGCTGAAACAATTTGTATAGTGGGGATGCTGAGAGCCATTGAACCAAACTCTAAAGCCTGTATATGATTAAAATCACTTCAAGCCAAAGAGTGCGGGAGCATCCCCAGCACCCCTAGTTCCAGCACCTATGACCAGAACTACTGTTTGCATAGGGCTTCGGAGGTGGGACTCAATGGAATAGGGTGGACCCAGATCTCCTTACCTGCTGCTGTACCTGCTGCTGGGTGCAGCAACTGCCCAAGATACTAGGCACCATTGCCTGAGACTGTGAACGTTAGGCACTACTGCCTGAGACCAAGGACTCTGGCTGCTAGGCCTCGCCACTCTGAGGACAAGGGCAGCCTCATGACTCTGGGAGGGAGAGCGCCTCTCAGTAGGAGTAGTGGGGTCAAAAATTGAACTAATTTTAAGATGGAGCTTGATATAGTTATGAATGCGATTATATGACAGGGTCGCTTGTGTTAGCAGGGCAACGGACTCAATAAGCCACGAGGTCCTTTCCAGATCTGTGTCCCTATGATTTTAAAGTGCTTTAAAAATTATTGTTGTGCACTCGGAGATGGCCACATGTCAGTAGCAGGTGAAATGATTCTGTTTATATAGGTTTCTTTGTCTAGTCAGTCTGGGCTTGTTTCTATGAACACTTAGTGCGAAAATCCACCTAGCACTAGCCTGCTGGCCACTCAGTGTCCATGTGGAGCCTGCTAGTGCATGCTAAAAGTTCCATAGTGCACTTTGATCTACCCTGCTTCAAAACAAGAGTAGATTAAAGTGCGCTGGGTAACTCTTAGTTCATGGCAGCATGGTCCATGTGGACAGTTAGTCTGTGATAGTCTAGTGCAGGGTAGATTTACACCCCAGCTTACCACAAACTCACTGCTTGTCTAGACAAGTTCTACATCTGCCATATAGACATAACCATGTGATGAACTATACTTATAATCTAAGTTCCCTCTAAGCTGCCAGTAGGCTACAAAGAGCTGCGCAGGCACACAGCCACAGGGGCCTGAGGAGGGGAGCAAGTTGGGGGCATGAAGGGCTACTGCGCGCCTCTCCTCAGGCCCTGGAGCTGCTGCCAGCGGAAAGAAGCACCTCTCTCCCGAAGCTGCTGCTGGTGGGGAAAGGGCTGGGGGGAGTCCTCTGGCCCCAGCTCCAGGGCAGTCTGCACCCCAAACTTCTCATCCCCAGCCCCACCCCAAAACCCACATCCCCAGCTGGAGCCCTCACACCCTGAACCCCTCATCCCCGGCCCCACCCCAGAGCCTGCATCCTCAGCCACAGCCCTCACCCCCTGCACCCTAACCCTCTGCCCCAGCCCTGAGCTCTCTCCCACACTCCGAACCCCTTGGCTCCACCCCCACTACACATCACCTCCATATTGGTGCACATAACAAAATTCATTCCGCACATGGATATAAAAAATTAGAGGGAACATTGCTTATAATGTTCCTTTGACTCGCCTGCACTCTGTCGAGTAACCAGTTTCTCCAAGGATTGATCTAGCATGTAGCATCCCACATTTCTGAGCAGCTAAATAGATTCATAGACTTTCAGGCCAGAAGGGACCATTGTGATCATCTAGTCTGACCTCCTGCACACTTGCAGGCCGCAGAATCTCACCCACCCACTCCTGTAATAGACCCATAACCTCTGGCTGAGTTACTGACGTCCTCAAATTATGATTTAAAGACTTCAAGTTACAGAAAATCCACCATTTACTTTAGTTTAAACCAGCAAGTGACCCGTGCCCCATGCTGCAGAGGAAGGCAAAAAAAACCAACCCCAGGGTCTCTGCCAATCTGACCTGGGGGAAAATTCCTTCCCGACACCAAATATGGCTGTCAGTTGAACCCTGACCATGTCAGCAAGACCCACCAGCCAAACACCTGGGAAAGAATTCTCTGTAGTAGCTCAGAGCCCTCCCCATCTAATGTCCCTATCATGTCATTGTAGGCAACCTCACCATACCATCCCCTCCATAAACTTATCAAGCTCAAAGTCACACCATTTAAAAAAAATGCCTCAGAAATGTTTCCTCCTTTTCCCCCAAATAAGGAATTCCCTTCCTCCGTCCTCCCTGCAGCTTCCACAAAAGTTACATTGGCCCAAGGTTGAGTATGGGCAATATTCAGTCCTTCCCCAGTTGTAAGTTTAAGGTCTGATATTGTGTGACCATGCAGCGTGCTACAAACAGGAGTTTTATTCTATTCAAAAGAAGCTTTCCACTTGCTTCTAGCTCTGTCAGATCCTGAAATATTAGATTTTAAAGTTATGGCCTTTTTATGTCTAGAAAAGCTACTTTTAGATATTTAAAATTTATTAGTTTTAATTTTCCATTCCCTGCAAGTATGTCCAGTTAAACTTGCTAGGCACTGAGGATGTACAGATGGAGGGATATGAAAAATATATATTTTAAAACATTTTTAAAAAATTGTATATTTTTTCTGTAAAAATATGGGACACATACATAAATCAGGGTGGTGCAGTTATAAAGGTTTTAGCAACATGTGTTTGGGATGACTTGCGTCAGTCTCTCATAGAGTCACCATGCGTGAGCGATGTGGCGCACCCAGAATCACGCCCCAACACACTTTGTATCATCTACATTATCATATATATTCTTTGTTGTGTGTGTGCCTGTGCACACAAACAAATGAGCTGATAGTAGTCCATCTTTCAGACAGAGGTGGCTCTCTCCTCGTTAGCTACTGCAGTGCCTTTGACTATTCTGTTGGCTGAGGTCCAACAAACATAACTGATTACCTCAGCTAACCTTTCTCTCTCCAAATTGGAGGCTTCATATCCAGCATGAACAAAGAAATAATCTAGTTTAAGTATCTTGTTAGACTGGTAACCTTGTGATGAGATATATCAAGGTGAAATTTCACATTTTGTTACTTTTCCCATGTAGTTGGTGGCTCCTAATGTGTATCAAATTTCTAGATTCAAGCTCAATGGGAAAATGGAAGGTAGTAGTATCATTACACCATTACAAGAATCTATTAAATTACATTTTTATGATTCTATTGATATCTAGGGCTGGAAGGGACCTCAAGAAGTCAACTAGTTCAGCCTCCTGCGCTGAGGAAGGACCAAGTGTACCTAGAGTCTAGACCACCCTTGACAGGTGTTTAACGTGTTCTTAAAAACCTCCAATGACAGGGATTTCACAACCTCCCTTGGAAGCCTATTCTAGTGCTTATAACTGGAAAGCTTTTCCTAATATCTGACTTAAAACTCCTTTACTGCAGATTAAGCCCATTGCTTCTTATCCTACCTTCAATTGTTCTCCATGTCCATTGATCATCATCCTCTGTATAGCAGCCCTTAACATATTTGAAGTCTATCAGGTCCCCGCTCAGTCTTCTTTTCTTAAGAATATATATGCCCAGTTATTTTTTATCCTTTCCTCAGAGGTCAAGTTTCCTAAACCTTTTATAATTTTTGTAGCTATCCTCTGGACTCACTCCAGGTTGTCCACGTCTTTCTTAAAGTGTGGTGCCCAGAACTGGACAGTACTCCATCTGAGGCCTCACCAGTGCTAAATAGGAGCAGGACAATTACCTCCCGTGTCTCACGTACAACAATGTTGTTAATACACCCCAGGATTATATTAGCTTTTTTCATAACTGCATTACATTTTTGACTCCTAGTCAATTTGTGATCCACTGTAACTCCCGGATCCTTTTCAGCAGTACTGCCGCCTAGCCAGTTATTGCCCATTTTGCATTTGTGTATTTGATTTTTCCACCTAAGTGTAGTACTTTCCATTTGTTTTTACTGAATTCTACCTTGTTGATTTCAGACCCAATTCTCCAACTTGTTAAGGACTGTGTAGTGAGGCAGAGTGGGGTATTACTGAGCGCTGCCAACCAAGTGCGGGGGCGGGACAGGAAGTATAAGCATAGGGCCCTGCAGCTCAGTAGAGCCCAGACCAGGGATGGAGGCAGAAAGCCATCCAGGGAGCTGAGCCCTCAACAAAGCTCACGACTTGCCATGTGGAGAAAAGGAAACCCACTGCCCCAGGAGACAGCAGACCCTGGGGAGAGACCAGACCACTGCCTGACTAAGAGACTGAGAGCCAGATCCCAGCAGTGACAGAGCAGTGACAGCAGGAACTGGTAAGAAGTAGCTCAGCAAAACCAGATTTTGGTCCAGTTGTGCTGCTGGGACATGAGGCAACAACCACATGTTTCCCCACCAGCCCAGTGGCGTGATCACCTGCCACTGCTAGGTCCCTGGGCTGAGACCCGCTGGAGCCTGGATCCTCCTAACCCCAGCCGCATGCACGGGGCTGGCAGCACACTAACGTTTAGGTCAGTAGGCCAGCGACATTGACTGTCTAATTCTTGCTGTCCGCCCCAGCCAGGAGGCAGAGGGCCATAGAGTGATGAAGTGCTTTGTCTGCACCCAGAGGGCTGGAGCCCTAGTCTCTGCTGTGTACCCTAGCCAGGAGGCTGGGGTTACAAGCTGACTGATGGTGTGTCGATTCCTCTTTTTTGCAGACCTGAACTGATATCTGGGTGATTGTGTGGCCTCAAGGTAGAATGGCTGACAGACATAACTCCCTGATGCTGCTAAGAGAGGATGCCTTAACCCCAAGAGGGAGGGCAGTTACAGTCATTTTGAATTCTAATCCTGTCCTCCAAAGTTCTTGCAACCCTTCCCAGCTTGGTGTCATCTACAAATTTTATAAGCACTTTCTCCACTCCATTATCCAAGTCATTAATGAAAATATTGGATAGTATTAGACCCAGGACTGACTTGACTGACTTCTGTTGGAGCCCACCAGATACATTTTCCCAGTTTTACAGTAGACCATTGATAACTACTTTTTGAGTACAGTCTTTCAAACAGTCGTGCACCCACCTTATAGTAATTTCATATAGACCACATTTCCCTAATTTGCTTATGAGACTGTCATGTGGGACACTGTCAAAACACTTACTAAAATCAAGACAGATCATGTTTACAGTTTCCCCCCATCCACTAGGCCAGTAACACTGTGAAAGAAGGAAATTAGGTTGGTCTGGCATGATTTGTTTGTTCTTGACAAATCAATAATGGCTATTCCTTATAACCCTATTATCCTCTAGATGCTTTTGAACTGATTGTTTAATTTGGTCCAGTGTCTTTCCAGGTATTGAAAGGTATTGAAAGACTAGGTTGACTAGTCTATAATTCCCTGGATCCTCTTAGTTCCCCCTTTTAAAGATAGATGCAGTGTTTATCCTTCTCCAGTCCTCTGGGACCTCAACTGTCCTCCAGGAGTTCTCAAAGCTAAGAGCTAACTATTCCAATATTGCTTCAGCTAGTTCCTTAAGAACCCTAGGATGAATTTCATTAGGTCCTGCTGACTTGAATACAACTAAGTTATCTAAATATTCATTAACCAATTCTTTCCCTATTTTGCTTTGTGTTCCCTCCCCCTTGTTGTTACTATTAATTCTGTTTAGTATCTGGTCAGCATCTTATTAGCTGATGATAAAGGAAAGATGCAAACTAGATGGCTCTCATCTTCAAATAACTGCTCTATCTGCCGGTCTACTTATGGGATGCTCATGTAGAGGCTGATATTTGAAAAGATTGTGTGAAGGGGAACCCAGATGGAGGTAGCTTCAGGCAATGCTGTTTGATCAGCACCACAACTATCTCCAGCTGAAGAGCTGTGCTAGTGTCCACAACAGCAAACTATGGGGAGGAGAGAAGCATCTGGTGCTTTTGTTTAGTACAGCTCCCTCTGGTACCATGGCAGTGGGTACCAAAGAGAACAGGAAGCAGTACCAGAAGGAGCTGAGCTCTGTAATGTCCAGGGGAAAGCCAAAAGAGTGGATAGTATGGGGCTTATAGCAAAAGGGCCTGAAGTTCTACTCCTTACAAGGCTAGTGATTGAGAGGAAGCAAAGAGAGTTTGGCAGGGACTGTGGGTAGGAGAGTACTGAGGGGAGGCTGGGGAGAACTAGGGGGAGCTAGTAAGTGCTCAGGAAGAATTATAGGTAGACGAGAGCTTGAGAAGGGCGCAGAATGGGGTAGCTGAGGAGGTTAATGATCCGAATGAGAGGGCCAGATGGCAAACCTTGGTCCTTCTGTGAGGACTGCTCTTGTTTTGTGAGCCTCTTCTAGTTCAGTATGGTAACTCATGTTTCTGTGTAGTCTCCCTCCTCTATGTGTTAAGTACACTGGAATAGAAGAAACCCACAGTGTAGGGTGACCAGATGTCCCGATTTTATAGGGACAGTCCCGATATTTGGGGATTTTTCTTATATAGGCTCCTATTACCCCTTACCCTGATTTTTCACACTTGCTATATGGTCACTCTACCTCAGTGTAACACTAAATATATCTGAGGAAACTTGAAACATCGTAGGATTTATGTAATTTAGTGTTTCCAAAAGTCAGCGTGACACAAGAACCCCTGAATGCTGACTGGCAAAGGGGTTACAGGAATATTCAGGTTCTGGTATGTACATTCGAGTTCACCAAAGAATGTCATGTGGGCTCTTAAATGAAAGCCAATGTCAAACTGGACCTTAATATCCTTGTGAAATGTATATACGGATACTATGTAAGGAGTTATGAATGTAAATTGAAAATATATTTTAAAGTCTGTATCAAGGTAGTAGTCACCAGCAAAGATGAAAAATAGATGGGAAGGAATGTGTAGCTCTGTGTCGGGATGTAAATTAAGCATTGTAAGCTAACAAAATGGATGCATATTCAACAAGAAAGGAGCACACAGGAAAAAACAAGCTAGAGGGGTGGAGGGAGGTATTCTGGCTGTGTACAAAGACAATAAACTTTGGGGGTATATCTAAGAGGGGAAATAAGACACCCCCTCATCCTGCACTTACGGAGTCAATGGACAGTATATTTGATTCATGAAAACAGGATCTCAGCCAACCTTGCTTGAAAGCTGCAGAGAACTTTGAGGTTAACCTGTTAGTTTAGTGTTTAGAAAGCATGTTATGGTTTTGTTTTGTATGTAACCATTTGTTTCTAATATTCTTAGTCACTATCACTTGAATCTTTGACAATAAACTTACTCTGGTTTTCACTATAAATATATTTCAGTGCTGTGGAGTTAAGTACAGTGCTGATCCTGATTTGAATCTTACAAGTTGGTGTGCATACTGTTTCTTTGGGGACAGAAGGCCTGGTATTTCTGTAAGCAGTCAGTGTCGGGGCTGCATATCCACAAGGGAATGCTTCAAAGGGATTGGGGTGCACCTATTATTAAACTGCAAGGCAAAGCGCTAGCATAGCCCGGAGGAGTGTTTGAGTGGCTAACAGACTGGTGATATTAGGGAGCTGATACCCAGCTAAGCACAAGCAAGACTCCCTCATGCTGGAGGTAGGGGGTAACAAGGTAACTCTCAGTTCTGGGTACCCCGCAAACCATCACTGTCAGTGTTTGTGAACAGTAAACCATTCTTATTATTTTACTTTTTATTAACCATTTTTGTAGCACAATTTGCTATGCTTTGAATGAGATATAATAGCAAGGTCTTTGCTACTTGTGGTTATTAAGAATCCCAGAACAGGGTGTTAAGGCCAACGTCCTGTCCAAATAAGGTCAGATAAATAGGTTCTTTGTACTGTACCTGTACCAAATTTTCCCCTGTGATTTCAACTGGCTATAGGATTCCTGCTCACGTCCTTTCCCAAATAATAATGTTGTGTTTCTGTGTGCTGTGAAATAGCTGCCATGGTTGTAAATTCCACACACATTCCTTGATAAATCTGCAGACTTTGGTTATTTTAATCTATGTTTAAAAAAAACCCCACCCTTGTGCCTGCCCAGCCTCAGTGCTGACACAGATGCTGCAGTGTTGATGTCACTGCTCAAAGTGACAAGAAAGCAGCCCCCTGCATCTGGTGCTGCATCCCCCAAGGCACCTTATGGGGCTATGTAACTGCTCCAGTGGGAAGCGTCCCTGCTATCCAGGCCCACAGCCTCCTTCTCCCAGATAAACCTTAGCTGACGGGCACCAACTTCATATTAGGTATGAGATGTCCTACACTTCCCTATACTGTACATGACATTAGGCTTCTTAGCTAGCTCTTTTCCAAAGTAAAATGGTAAGAATAGTGATGCTTGGAGATAACAATGATAGCCCCAGATTCTTGTAGTTATTCCACCATGAATATTTCCAGTGGTGCTCCTGTAAATTACACCTGTTTTTATGGAAGGGAAGCTAAGGACAGGGGCTCAGTTTAGGAGCTTAAACTCTGGTCTTATTCTCTATGCCGAATCTCTCTGCCCAATTGCAGTAGATATGATCCTTCCTCAGCACCGTCACACTGCCTGCTTTCTGTAGACACATGACTTGTAACCTGTACTGACCTGTCAGGCTCTGCAAGCCTCAGCATATGAAATATGGTTCACAGCAAGCAGCTCATTGTTCTTGACTCCCGAGTTAGGATCATAATTTGCATGCTTTATAGTTGCATAACTGGCAGTGTCGGGACGTCAGAGGCTGACAGCCAGGATTACGCCAGTGGGAGAGGAAAAGGAAGGCAGATGGGTTTAACACTCCAGCATACTGCAGCTGTCTGATTTCAAGTGCTCAGTTTAATACCAAAGAACACCCAGTGCCAGCCAGGACATTTTACTTTATTTAAATATGATTTCACTGATTTATTTGTTAGGCATTAAAACTCTCTATTGGAGTCCTTGTCCTAGGTAATGTTGTTGGAAAACATCTTTCATTGATACTCATTTGCCCATAAGTGGCACCACACAACCCGGTGTAATGCACCTGGTATTTAAGTCTCAGGGCTTGATTCTTGACAGTGTAGGCTTGGACTCAGTATCGTGCATATAAACATAATGTAAAAGGTGCAGGGGACATGATCCTGTATTTGAGAGTGTCCTGCTCTGCAACCACCCCTTCTTCCTGCCTAGCAGCAGAACTGAGGCAAAAGAGGAGTATGCACAGCTAAGCTCTTCATCTGCGTGCTAAGGATCCCACTTAAGTCAACACACACGCGCGCACAGTAAGGGAGTGGACTCGGAGTGGAGGTTTCACTCTCTGTAGAGGACTTGCACCTATTCTTCAGCCTTACTTGTGCCCACACATAGTGTCTGCTCACACTATCTACAGAATCTGTCAACCTTCACCTCTCTACAGTGCACTGAAGAAAGATTTGCAGGATCAAGACCTTTATGTTACCTCCATAGGTGAGGGATTTAGGGCAAATAGGTGTACCTTAGTACAAACCTCTATTACCAGCTCCTGATGATACCATGTTGTACCTCAAAAGAAAACTGCAACTCTTAAAAATAGCTTTCCAGCTTCTTCAAAGGCAAAATGAATGCCACTCGACAGGAGCTCTCCCCTTCTTCCTTTCCATCTTCCTCACTCCCTTCCTCTCTCTCTCCTCCCCTCCTGTCCTTCACCCTTTGCCTCCAAACTCATACTGATAAAGTTTTGGCATAAAAGTTTTAGGTGCTAGATGGGTATAATTTTTAGAGATGAAAACAGCATTGCAGTTTAAGGTGAGATGAGATGAATTGGTGGATATAATTTTGCTCAGTATTCTCTCTGCCTGGTAGCTCTGACATTGCTTCCCTGTTGTTCAGCTTAGGCAATCCTCACCACCCTCTTGCTTTTCCTCCTTACCTTTGTATCCATTGTTCTTCCAAGGTTTTCACTTCAGATTTTACTGATACTGGGGGTCCCTTGCGAGATAATACATTCACATTCAGAGGTTTGCTTCTGCTGTCTCGATTTTTGAGTGAAGCTATGACAGAAAAGAGGGACAATCTTTACATGTACTTCGGGTAACAACTGGTTTGAATTGAAGGAGGTGGGAGAAAGCAGAGACTTACACAGACTGGGCTGCATTTTGATTCCTAAGACTCAACTTTTCAAACAAGCAGGCTTGAGGTCCATATGCATACACTTGCCTGCAGATGATTACGCGTGCATTTACTCCAATTACATATGCAATCAAATGAGAAAATGAATGTAGACATACAAATGCATTTTTGTGCATGTAAGTAGACTTTTAACTGCTGAAACCTTGGCCCCCAGCAGCCAGTGACTTTCATCTCCACTATTTAGGGAGATAGGGTTACCTGTGGACTTCTCTCGTGTGCTGGTATCTGTTTTGCCATGCCAGGACTTTAGTAGCTCTCTCCCTTCCAGGCACACAGTAAAAGAGTTCAGTTTATAGAAAGATAAATGAAGTAAACTTTCAGTAGGAGGAGGAGGAGCTTTACTTTTAATTGCTCCTCCTCTTTCCCTCAAAGGAGCCGGAGTGGCTTTTACAGCGAACGAAAGCTGTGGTAGAAATCCCAATCAAGTTCATGGCTCACTATAGCAATCACAGAAATGGAAGGGTGCATCTCACTTTTGGGGGCTGGATGTTTTCTATTAGATTTACTCTGCACTAAATCCTAACTCTGCTCCCACTTTAAATCAGTAGCAAAACTCTCACTCTTCAGTGAGTGCAGGTCCAGGCCCTAAATGAAGCATGTTTCAGAGATGCCCTCCTGGTTGATGCCACGGGGTCTCCATAAGGAATGGCTGAAGTCCAAGGTTTTGCTAACCTGTGGGACAGTTTCTGAGGGTTCACAAAACTAGCTTAAGTTCTCATACCTTTCTTTCCTCGCATTTAAATGCTCTTTCTCTGCCAGAGGAGCTTGGTTACAAAATCCAACCTCTTTTGCTAGCTAAAGGAAATCTTTCTCCACCCCCAAAACTAGACCCTTGTTTATGCTGGGTATAGTTTCCTTTAGGTTTGTTTTTCTCTCATTCCCATTCTCTGCTCTCACTTCTTGCTTTTCAATTTGGATTTTTCTTCCTGTTCTGTATTCCATCCCACTGTTTTCACTGGTTTTCTCTTCCTTTCTCTTCTTCTTTGTTCCAGAGTCTTTCCTTAGTGGAATGTGAACAGATTAACATTTGAGTCAAACTTTTGGACTCATGCTATTCAAACGGGTTTGAAGTTAAGACAAAAGAGCTCACCCATTCCTTGTTTCCAGGTACTTCAGCAAATGCTGTGAGAAGAGGTTCCTGTTATGAGACTAAGGCTTGTGTCAAAGCATACGCTGCCCTGTTGCTGTGAGAGAGAATAGCAGATCCGTCTTGGTGAGGGAGAAGTAGGAGAAACTATAGCTCAGGGCTGGGCTTGCTACAGTGATGCAGGGCAGAGAAGTATTGCTCCTAGTGAATCCTGCTGCATTGCCTGGTGGAGAGAGACATTGCTCTGAATGACCCTCTTGAACTATTGCTGCAGATGTGCAAGAGAAAAGCCCCGTTCTAAGTGGATCCTACTGCAGCAATGGAATGACAGAGTGGGCATGCAGGAGAGAAGTAGTGCTCTGAGCAGATCAGACTGCACTGATGCTGTAGTGGGCATGTAATGCAGCAGCATTGCTCTGAGCTGGTCCTTCTGCAGTGGTGCTGTGGCGAAACAGAAGAGATGCCATTCTATACACTGGTCCGGTGCAATGATGTTATGGGTGTGCAGGAGCAATGTCCTCCTCTGAGCTGGTTCTGCTGCAGCGTTGTGGTGGTGGGTAAGCAGGAGATGCAGAGAGAACTGCTCTGAGCTCGTTATGCTGCTGTGCTGACAGGGTGGAGGTGAGGTCTGCGTTGGATACAGACAGTCTGTCCAGGAACCTCACTGAGAACAGTAGCAGAATATTAAGCAGCAGCTCCTTGCTCTTGCACTGTCTGCTCATAAGCTGACTTGAAGAAGGGAAGGAACTTTCCTTGAACACAGTCCGCAGGGCAAAATGAGCCCTTCCACTAATGGAGTCAGGTGAGCCCCTTGGCTGGGAAAGCAGAAGATCATAGAATCATATAACATTAGGGTTGGAAGAGACCTCAGGAGGTCATTTAGTCCAATCCCCTGCTCAAAGCAGGACCAACACCAAATAAATCATCCCAGCCAAGGCTTTTTCAAGCCAGGCCTTAAAAACCTCTAAGGATGGAGATTCCACCACTTCCCTAGGTAACCCATTCCAGTGCTTCACCCTCCCTACTGAAATACTGTTTCCTAGTATCCAATCTAGATCTCTCCCGCTGCAACTTGAGACCATTGCTTCTTGTTCTGTCATCTGCCATCACTAAGAACAGCCGAGCTCCATCCTCTTTGGAACCCCCCTTCAGGTAGTTGAAGGCTGCTATCAAATTCCCCCTCACTCTTCTCTTCTGCAGATTAAATAACCCCAGTTCCCTCAGCCTCTCCTCGTAAGTCATGTGCCCCAGCCCCCTAATCATTTTCATTGCCCTCCGTTGGACTCTCTCCAGTTTGTCCACATCCCTTCTGTAGTGGTGGGCCCAAAACTGGACACAATACTCCAGGTGTGGCCTCACCAGTGCCGAATAGAGGTGAATAAACACTTCCCTCGATCTGCTGGCAATGCTCCTATTAATACAGCCCAATATGCCATTGGCCTTCTTGGCAACAAGGGCACACTGCTGACTCATATCCAGCTTCTTGTCCACTGTAATCCCCAGGTCCTTTTTTGCAGAACTGCTGCTTAGCCAGTTGATCCCCAGCCTATAGCGGTACATGGGATTCTTCCTTCTTAAGTGCAGAACTCTGCACTTGTCCTTGTTGAACCTCATCAGATTTCTTTTGGCCCAATCCTCCAATTTGTCTAGGTCCCTCTGGACCCTATCCCTACCCTCCAGCATATCTACCTCTCCCCTCAGTTTAGTGTCATCTGCAAACTTGTTGAGGGTGCAATCTATCCCATCGTCCAGATCATTGATAAAGATGTTGAACAAAACCAGCCCCAGGACCAACCCCTGGGGCACTCCACTTGATACTGAATGTCCACATTCTGGAGAGAATCTCCCAGGCCTCTGTTTGGGGGTGTGGGAAATGTCCGTTATGCTGACAGGAGAAGCATGGCTCATTTGCTGGGGATGGGGGAGTGTGCTCTTCAGCTGGATGACAGAGTAGAAGGCTTCTGTGGCCTGTCTCACACTCAGCCCATCTAGAATATAATGTATATGTTGGAGCACGTATCCCTGGCAACTCTGCCTTTCTGTTCTCTCTGTTGATTTCCCCAACGCTCTGCGCAGTTCTTCTTCTTTTGTACAGGTCTCGCTTTCTCCACTCCATCCTCGCTGTGTGCTCCTGCAAACTGGCTCCCTCCTTGCTTGCCGCATGGCTTTCCCTGCTTACACTATTTTTTCTCTCAGAGAGAGGCAGAACATAGGTTCCAAACCTGCTCAGGTTCTCTGCAATGAGAACGTGTTTAAAGAGTCGGCTATTTGGCAGTTCCAGTCTAACTACTAGTAATCTATTGGCACTAAAATTCCTGTTGTGGAAGATGGGCAAGGACTGGTCCTCAAACAAGAGTTCTGGAATCCCCCACTTTCTCTAGTGTTGATCTGCCAGGAGCTCCCTCCGCACTGGCCTGCTCCCTCTTTTCCCATCATTCCCAATTGCAGTGGAAAAAGGAAGAGAAGTGACTTCTGGGTCTGGTACTCACCTACAGCATGCCTAGCATTCATCCCCTCTCTGTTATTCCTCTCTTTCTGCCTGCTCCGTAGCCTCATGGACTGATAATACTTGGAATTTCTTTGAATGGCAATGTAGTGAGTCTGTGACTCACTGTCCTGGGTCACATGATCAGCACTCTCTGCCTTCTCCTCATCCTCAGAATTCACACCCGGCTGTGAGGCTGTCTGCTGAGAACTGCCCTTCTTGACACCACTGGCTGCTTTTCTGCAATGCCTTTCCACCTCTTCCAGTTCTTCTGTCTCCATGACAACAGATATGATTGTTTAGGAACAGAACGGCTTCAGACCTGTAACCTCCATAGACTTCATCAGATCTCTCTGCTTTAGAATCAGAAACAAAACAAAAAAAACAGAGAAAGTTCCACTTAATTCAGAAATCAGAGTGCGCCATCCATCTACAATGATACAGAATTTGCCACCTGCCTTGATTTTTTTGGTTCATTGTGATTATGGGGGCCATCCCACATCTTCCAAGCCTTATTGATGTGTCTTGAACATTAATTTGGACTAGCACATCATCATCCCATATGAAACAAACATCACAACAATGATGAGTTTGTTATTCAGAACAAATTATTTAAAAATGGGAACTCTACTGGGTAGTGTCATAGAATCATATAAATGTAGAACTGGAACGGACCTCAGTAGGTCATGTAGTCCAGTCCCCTGCACTGAGTCAGGACTAAGTATTAGTTCGACCAGAGGCTCTCAAACTGGGGGACGCACCCCCTTGGAGGGTCATGGAGTATATTCTGGGGTGTGTGTGAGAAGCTTTAGGGGAAACTTACTGTGCACATTCAGAGCTGGCCGGAGAGCAGCAGCTGCTGGCCAGGTGCCCAGCTCTGAAGGCAGTACTGCCGCCAGCAGCAGCGGAGAAGTAAGGGTGGCACGGTATTGCCCAGCCAGCAGCTGCTGCTCTCTGCTCTGCCTTCAGAGCTGGGTGGCCAGAGAGCGGTCGCTGTTGACTGGGTGCCTGGTGGGTAGGGAAGGGAGCATAAATAACTACAAACACAAAGAAGGGGGCAGGATCAAATAAGTTTGAGAACCACTGATCTAGCCCATCCCTGACAGGTGTCTGTCTAACCTGTTCTTAAAAACCTCCAATGACAGGGATTCCACAACCTCCCTAGGGAACTTGTTCCGGTGCTTAACTACCCTGATCGTTAGGAAATGTCTAGCGTGCATTAAAGCAGCCCCAGGCGCCCTAACTCATGATGCTTCCACACTGGCAAGACACGTAGAGCGCCTGGACTCCGCTCCTGGTAATCTACCTCCATGAGAAGCATAACACTTGACACACCCTGGCTGGAGTGCTGCAGCACCAGTGTGGATGCCCTAGTCTATTAATGCCCTTTGATCGGCCTCCAGAGGTGTCCCACAATGCCTGTTCTAGTCACTCTGGTCATCACTTTGAACTCTACTGCCCTTCCCTGAGGTGACCAACCATCAGACCCGCCTTTTAAATTCTCTGGGAATTTTGAAAATCCCCTTCCTGTTTGCTCAGCCAGGCGTGGAGAGCTCTCAGCGAATCTTTCCAGGTGACCATGCCTCCACGTGCCAGGCGATCCCCACTATGGAGCAATGGCAAGGTGCTAGACCTCATCAGTGTTTGGGAGGAGGAAGCTGTCCAGTCCCAGCTGTGCTCCAGCCGTAGGAATTACAGTACCTTCGGGCAGATATCAAGGGACATGATGGAAAGGGGCCATGACTGGGACGCACTACAGTGCCGGAGTAAAGTGAAGGAGCTGCAGAATGCTTACCGCAAAGCCCGTGAGGCAAACCGCCACTCCGGCGCTTCCCCCATGAGCTGCCGATTCCACAAAGAGCTGGATGCAATACTTGGGGGCAACCCCACCTCCACTCCGAGTACCACCATGGACACTTCAGAGTCCAGTTCAACAAGGCAGAAGGAGGAGGAAAGCAGTAGAGAGGGTGCTGAGGAGGAGGGGGACAGCCGGGTATCCCTAGATGCATGCAGCCAGAAGCTGATTTCAAGCCAGGAGGAAGGTAGCCAGTTGCAGCGGACGGTGCTTGGGGAAGAACAAACACCAGAGGAGGGGCCCAGTAAGCAGCTTTTATTTTGGGAAGGAAGTTGTTCGGTGTGGGCTCTTGGGGCAAGCAGGGTTAGGGCTGCATGCATGCCTAGATGCGGACTATCTCACATCACGGTAATCGGCCTCAGTGATCTCTTTAAAGGTCTCATGCAGAAGCTAGGCAATCCGCTTGTACAGGTTCCTTGGCAGAGCTACTGTGCTCCTTGTCCCAGTAAGGCTAACATGTCTGCGCCACTGTGCCATGAGGGGCGGGGGGACCATTGCTGCACACAGGCAAGCTGCATGTGGGCCAGGGCAGAAGCCACATTGCAGTAGAAGACCCTCCCTTGCTTCCCAGGTCACCCTCAGCAGCGAGATATCTTCCAGGACAAACTCCTGTGGAAAATGTGGGGACAGTGTTCAGTATAGGGGCCCCCTGCTACTGTTGGCTCTCCCCAAGGCACAGAACCCCAGAGGACAATACGGCTGTGAAACAATCAGTTATGTTTGATCCTATGCTTACTCACCATTTTGGGGCTCCTGTGGGTTATGTGTGCTCATTTTGGAATGGGCAATTTCTTCTACTGTGTACACTGTGCTTGTCTTTAAGTACGGGGGAATCATTGCTCTGTCTGGTGTAAACAATGCTGCCTCTGGTAAGTGTTGCATTTTGGCTTTATAGATGCAACCTTGAGATCCCAGCCATCCTTTTTATTAATGGCTGAAAGACTCCAAAGAATCAGTAAGCATCCACAAAGAAGCAAAGAGGACATGCTGCATGAGGTCATGCACCAGACCCTTAATGAAAATCAAAAAGTGCAGGAGTGGCTGGAGAGTGAAAGGAGGGTCTGCCAGCAGAATGTGGATGGCCGGCACCAAAGCACAGAGCAGCTGCTAAGCATCATGGAGTGCCAAGCAGACTCGATACAGGCGCTCGTAGCAATGCAGGCGCAGCACCTCGATGCCCACCCCTGCTTGCAGCCCGTGTCCCAAAACTCTTTTCCTTGTGCCCCCATGTCACGGCCAACCCACTTTCCCCAAAATCTGGGTTCTTATTGCCACCAGTTGCCTCCAACACTTGTAGCTTCACCACCCAGCCCTGCAAACTACGACCCTTACTCACTGCACTCAACCCCCATCACCATGCATTTTAGCCAGTCTGAAGTGCAGCACTCATTGCATGGCACTCCAGACAGGAAGGCTGAGTATGATAACAGGACATACTCAAATCTGTGATTGTCCCATTCCCCACCCCACCCCACCCACTTCCCTCATCCCACACTGCACAGATGTCTCATGCCCTTTCTGTTTCCCAAGAAGTTCTGTTTCTTTTCAATAAATGAATTTTTTGGCTTTGAAAACATTCTTTATTATTGCATTAAGTAAAAGATACCATAGCCCAGGAAAGCAACAGGCACTGCAAGTCAGTGCATCATACGTAGCAAACAGAGATTCCTACTAACATTGGAACCACTGCACTTCACTCCCGTGCAGGGCACCAAACATTAGTGGTGGCTTTCAGCCTCAAATTGGTCCCTCAAGGCATCCCTAATCCTTGCAGCCCCACGCTGGGCCCCTCTAATAGCTCTGCTCTCTGGCTGTTCAAATTCAGCCTCCAGCTGTTGAACCTCCGAGGTCCATGCCTAAGTGGATCTTTCACCCTTTCCTTCACAAATGTTATGGAGGGTACAGCACGCGGATATAACCGTGGGGATGTTGTCATCAGCCAGGTCCAGCTTCCCATACAGAGAGCGCCAGTGGCCCTTTAAACGGTCAAAAGCACACTCCACAGTCATTCTGCACCGACTCAGCCTGTTGAACTGCTCTTTGCTGCTGTCAAGGCTCCCTGTGTAGGGTTTCATGATCCACAGCATTAAGGGTAAGCGGTGTCTCTAAGGATCACAATGAGCATTTCGACTTCCCCTACCATGATCTTCTGGTCTGGGAAAAAAGTCCCATCTTGCAGCTTCCTGAACAGGTCAGTGTTCCGAAAGATGCATGCATCATGCACCTTTCCGGGCCAGCCTGCGTTAATGTCAATGAAATGCCCACAGTGATCCACAAGCGCCTGAAGAACCATAGAGAAATACCCCTTCCGATTAACGTACTCGGAGGCTAGGTGGGCTGGTGTCAGAATTGGAATATGCGTGCCATCTATCACCCTCCGCAGTTAGGGAAACCCATTTGTGCAAAGCCAGCCACAATGTCATGAACGTTACCCAGAGTCACGATTCTTCTGAGCAGGATGCGATTAATGGCCCTGCAAACTTGCATCAACACGATTCCAACGGTCGACTTTCCCACTCCAAACTAGTTAGCAATCGATCGGTAGCTGTCTGGAGTTGCCACTTTCCAGATTGCAATAGCCACCTGCTTCTCACTGGCAGGGCAGCTCTCAATCTTGTGTCCTTGCGCCGCAGGGTTGGGGCGAGCTCCTCACACAGTCCCATGAAAGTGGCTTTTCTCATCTGAAAGTTCTGCTGCCACTGCTTGTCATCCCAGATTTGCATGACGATGTGATCCCACCACTCACTGCTTGTTTCCCGAGCCCAAAAGCGGCGCTCCACAATGGTGAGCATGTCCGTGAATGCCACAAGCAAACTCATGTCATATGCGTTATGTGAGTCGACATCATCGTCGGACTCCTCACTGTCAGTTTGTAGCTTAAGGAGTAACTCAATTGCAATTCATGACGTGCTGGCAAGACCCATCAGCATAGTCCTCAGCAGTTCAGAATCCATTCCCGCAGACCAAAAGAGAAGACAGAGTGTGCAGGACAAAAAACATTGAAAGATGTCACCAAATGTGGAGGGAAGCATAGGGATTGCTGGGATGCGAACTGATGCATCACGGGACATTGGGGCAGGACCCAGAATGCCCTGCACTCCCCACCCCTTCCCACAAGCCACAGCGCCAGAATGGGAAGAGGTGCTCTGTGGGATAGCTGCCCATAATGCACCGCTCCCAATGCCGTTGCAAGTACCACAAATGTGGCCACGCCAGTGCGCTTGCAGCTGATAGTGTGAACACACTGCAGCGCTTTCCCTGCTGCAGTCTCTGAAGGCTGGTTTAACTCACAGCACTCCACATCTGCAGGTGTAGCCATGCCCTAAGTCTCCCTTGCTGTAATTTAAGCCCATTACTTCTTGTCCTGTCCTTGGTGGTTAAGGAGAAAAATTTATCACCCTCCTCTTTATAATAACTGTTTACCTCTCTATAGGGTTCCTTTAATGTAAGAAATTGACCCCTTTCTTGTGTCCTGTGAGACATGTTATTTCCCAATCACTTACTCACAACACATACCTTCCTGTGATGCAGACACGCGCAGAGTCCCTAACTACTTGTGTTGAGGAGAAATTACTAGCCAGGCTTATTTGACAACTGGGATTGCAAATGCAATATGATTTTATTTCCCAAAGGCTTCCTTATATGCTCCTTTAGTGAAACATGAGCATTCTGCCACAGAGGACCCTGGCAACCCTTGTGCTATGGTATTTGTATATGGACATGACAGTATTCTGAAGCATCTCAAGCAGACCAGCCTCTCTAGCAGCCAAACACCTGGTACTATCTAGGGATTGCCCAGGATGACTGTCAAGTCATGGAGCATCACATGGATAAGTCATGGAGCATCACAGGTAGTTCTTACCCCTCATCACTCTGATAATTTGCTGGGCCACAGAAATGGGGCGCAACCCCTACTCTTGCAAAAGGTGCCTTGGGCTCTGTAACTCTTAGGAGGCTGGCTGATCCTGAACAGCTTTTAAGCCTTCTGCTCTAGATGATTCCTATGGGTTTCAGGGGTGCTTTGCTGGAGAGGAGGAAGGGCTATGGATTATTTGGGAGTGTGACGCTGTATGATTGAACTATGAACATGTATATCAATGTTGCTACCACTGTTATACAATTGCAACAAATCTTATACAAAGTATCAGAGTAACAGCCGTGTTAGTCTGTATTTGCAAAAAGAAAAGGAGTACTTGTTGCACCTTAGAGACTAACCAATTTATTTGAACATGAGCTTTCGTGAGCTAGTGAGCTGTGAGAGGGGGAGAGGGTATACCACATGGGAGAGGGTATACAAGACCCTGGAAACATCTCCATTTTGACTTCATATCCTGCTTCATTTCTCTGGACTAGATTCTAACAAGGAAGCTATCAACAAGGACTGATGACCCCCAAGCTGTTTGGGTAATTTCCAGAGAGACATTTGCAAACCAGCAGTTTATTCCATCACTGCTACATACCTTGCTGTGATTGTATGTATATAATCAATTAACCATTTTAACTCTTTTCTGCTTCTTTCCTCTTAAAAATAAACCTTTAGATTTTAGCTACTAAAGGATTGACAATAGGCTGATTATTGGGTAAGATCTGAGTTATATAGTGACCTGGCTATGTGGCTGATCTTTTGAGATCAGAAGAACCCTTTGTTTGATTAAATTCATTTTCAGCACCACTCATCATCAAGTCTAGAGTCTGCGTGGTGAGCCAAGGGCTGGAATGCCTAAGGAGACTGCATTTTTTACTTCTGGTTAACCAGTGTGATGAGACAGAAGTTTACTTTTGTTGCTGGCTCAGTATATCTAATGGCAGAATAACCATCAGTTTGGGGTGAGTCTGTCCTATTTCTCAGCAGTTTGTCCTGAATCTGGCATCCTCAGCTGTGACCCACTGAGGCACGGTGACAGGAGGAGAGGCCGGGTCAGCTCTTCCATTTTCCCCAGCAAAAATTGGGTCAAGATTGAGTGGACTGTTTAACTGTTCAGTGTTGTGTCCCTGTCTCTCTAAATCCTCCTTACTGCTGACAGGGGCTCTCTAAGCACATGCAATTTTCTGTGGCCCAGTGGAGCTAATAAGGATATTAGGAAGAGCTGTTCCCTTTATGAGCTGCTGCCAAGGGAAAGAGACAGGTGGCATAACTGTGGGCTTACTCAGAAATAGGCACAACAACTTGTGACCCCAAAAGGTCAGGTTAAGTTCTGTACCACTGAACTATAAATACTTAACAGCTGGCTTCTGGGACAGTTCTCGCAGGGGTTTGTTAGTGTGTGCAGGTGAGAAGGTTCACTTTTGCTCTCTTACTGTGAGCCATAAGGTTTGGATCAGGAGCAGAAAAAGTGTTCAGCCCATTACAGATATACGGGCCAGTGACAAAGTTTGATTCTGATCCAAACTTCCCTGAAGTTCAGGGGCATTTGGAGCTGGGATGTGGTTTGGACTGTTCTCGGGTGTTAACATTTAAATAGAAAATGTATTGAGGATAAATATGTTGATTATTATGTTAATTTGGGGGTATTTAAATGACTCTGAGGTAAAGAGACTCACTGAGTGTATGACTTTCCATGGCTCAGTAGAACGAAATAGGAGGAAGAGCTGCTGTCAAGGGGGAGAGCACAAAGAAGGGAGATGCTATAACTGCCCCCTTTTCCCATGTTTCCTCCCCAAACCAGTACAGAGGGCTTGATCCTGCATTATTAAAGTTACTGGAAGTTTTTTTTCATTGACTTGAATGGGAGACGGATCAAGCTTAGCCTGCTCTCACAACCGTGCTCTCCAAACTGCCACCCACTCCTCATTCACATCTCCCCCCATCGACTTGCTTTTGCCACGATGTCCCACAAGTAAGTGAGTAACAATATCATTTAAACCAAAATCCCTCTGTGCTTTGCCCTTTGTCTCTCCTGCCTAGATTGTGAGCACCTTGGGGCAGAGAATCTCTCATGTCCTATACCGGTGCTGAAATCATTGTCAGTGTGTAACAAATGATAACTGGATTGTTTCTTCATAAACAATGGGTTGAGGTCTTCAGAGGAGTCATTAGCCACAGTGGGATAATTTCCACTGCATCCAAGTCTCCAGAGGAAATACTTACAGAACTGAGGCCTTTGTGTGTGTGATTTCTCATTCCTTTCAGTTACCTGCCGAATGACTGTGAAAGCACACAAATGTCCTTCTTGAGCTTAAAGAAAGAAGCCTTGTACAGAATGAGATGTTGCATGACAAGGTGAATCTTACTGACATAGATTGTTCAAAGATGCAGCTACGTTCTTATTAAACGTGTGTGATGTTGGAAAAAAGAAACAAAATGATTAATGTTATTTCTGCAAGAGGCACTCTTTCCCCCCTCCCCCTCCATGGAAGTTAATGGTGTCCAGACTGAACAGATGAGTCACTGATAGGCTAACAGCCGCCCTTACCCACCAATGGTGTCTGAACAGAAATAAGCACAGTGGAGGAGAGTAGGATTTTCATGATTGGGGAAAATTTAACCATCTGGATAGCTGTAACCATTAGAACATAAGTATGGCCATACTGGGTCAGACCAATGGTCCATCTAGCACAATATCCTATCTTCTGACAGTGGTTGGTGCCCACTGATCCATCTACTATCATCCATTCCCAGCTTCTGGCAGCCAGAGGTTTAGGGCCCCCCAAAACATGGGGTTTTGTCTCTGACTGTCTTGGCTAATAGTCACTGATGGACTTGTCCTCCATGAACTTATCTAATTATTTTTAACCTATTTATACTTTTGGCCTTCACAACATCCCCTGGCAACGAGTTCCACCGATTGACTGTGCGTTGTATGAAGAAGTACTTCCTTATGCTTGTTTTAAACCTGCTGCCTATTTTTTCCATTTTGTGATCCCTGGTTTTTGTGTTTTATGTGAAAGGGTAAATCACCGTTCCTTATGCATTTTCTCCATGTCATTCATGGTTTTATTGACCTCAATTGTATCCCCCCTTAGTTGTCTCTCTTCCAGGCTGAACAGTCCCAGTCTCTTTAATCTCTCCTCATATGGAAGCTGGTCCAGACCTGTCATCATTTCTGTTGCCTTTCTCCGTACCTTTTCCAATTCAGTATATCTTTTTTGAGATGGGGTGACAGAATTGTATGCTATGTTGAGGTATGCGTGTATCATGGATTTATATAGTTGCGTTATGATGTTTTCTGTCTTATTTATCCTTTTCTTAATGGATCCTAACATTCTGTTACCTTTTTTGACTGCTGCTGCATGCTGAGCAGATGTTTTTGGAGAACTATCCACAATGACTCTAAGATCTCTTTCTTGAGTGGTAACAGCTAATTTAAACCTCATCACTTTGTATGTATAGTTGGTATTATGTTTTCCAATATGCATTACTTTGCATTTATCAATATTCCATTTAATCTGCCATTTTGTTGCCCAGTCACCCAGTTTTGTGAGATCCCTTTGTAAATCTTCACAGTCAGTTTTGGACTTAAGTATCTTGAGTAATTTTGTATCATCTGCAAACTTTGTGACCTCACTGCTTACCCGCTTTTCCAGATCGTTTATGAATATGTTGAACAGCAGTGATCCCAGTACAGATCCTTGGGGGACACCCTATTTACCTCTCTGCACTGTGAAAACTGACCATTTATTCCTACCCTTTTTTTTCTATCTTTTAACCAGTTACTGGTCCATGAAAGGACCTTCCCTCTTATCTCATAAGTGCCTACTTTGCTTAAGAGCCTTTGGTGAAGGACCTTGTAAAAGACTTTTTGAAAGTCCAAGTACATTATATCCCCTGGATTCCCCCTTGTCCACATGTTTGTTAATACCCTCAGAAAATTCTAGTAGAGTTTTGTAACAGTCTCCTGTGATGAGTTCAAGAAGGGCCATTAAATATGGAAGTGATACTTTCAATTCCCATGTAGATATTCTAACCCAAAGAGCATTAACAGATGTTATTTGCTGGAGTATAAACAGTGTGTACTCAATTTGCAACAATATTTTCCTCATTTGATAAAGAGGAATAGCTTAAATAATATGTTTAAACATGGTATTGGCTTGCCATCCAACAACCTTATTGCTAGTAGAGCAGTCAAGCTAATGCTGTGAACCAAGGCAAACTCTGAATGTCTCCAGTGAATTCAAGAATTTGTCTTAGACTCTGGTGATTCATCCCTGAAAAGCAATATATTGAGGGTCTGTTCTTAAGATCCATTACCCACCCAACTATGGACCATACTGAAATTGGGTGCCAGTACAAATCACTACCTAGGTGCATTGTCACTGAAATACTTGGCAGGTTTCAGAGGGGTAGCTGTGTTAGTCTGTATCAGCAAAAACAACGAAGAAACAGAAACACTTAACCCAGGAACCAATCCCAGCAACAAACCCCATTGCGAACTCTGTCCACATATCTATTCAAGGGACACCATCATAGGACCTAACCACATCAGCCACACCATTAGGGACTAGTTCACCTGCATATCTACCAATGTGCTATATGCCATCATGTGCCAGTGATGCCCCTCTGCCATGTACATTGGCCAAACTGGACAGTCTCTACGCAAAAGAATAGATGAACACAAATCAGACATCGAGAATTGTAACATTCAAAAACCAGTAGGAGAGCACTTCAATCTCCTTGGTCACTCAATAACAGATTTAAAAGTGGCCATTCTTCAACAAAAAAACTTCAAAAACAGACTTCAATGAGAAACTGCAAAGCTGGAATTAATTTGCAAACTTGACACCATCAAATTAGGCCTGAATAAAGACTGAGAGTGGATGGGTCACTACAAAAAGTAATTTTCCCTCTGTTGATACTCACGTCTTCTTGTCAACTGTTGGGAATGGGCCACATCCACCCTGATTGAATTGGCCTTGTTAGGGTGACCAGATACCAACTGTGAAAAAACGGGACAGGGTGGGAGGTAATAGGCGCCTATATAAGAAAAAGTCCCCAAAAATGGGACTGTCCCTATAAAAACAGGACATCTGGTCACCCTAGGCCTCATTAGCACTGACCACTTGGTAAGGCAACTCCTATCTTTTCATGTGCTGTATATTTATACCTGCCTACTGTATTTTTCACTCCATGCATCTGATGAAGTGGGTTCTAGCCCACGAAAGCTTATGCCCAAATAAATGTGTTATTCTCTAAGGTGCCACAAGGACTCCTTGTTGTTTTTGCTGAAATACTTGAGTTTATCTTATAGACAGATATGCTGGTTTACAGGCCCAAATGGCAAGCTCTGGGAGAATAGGAGGATATTTAAAAAAAAAAAAAAAAAGGCAGAGCAAATAAAGATGATGATGCCAAACGCTGCTTGTAAAGCAGTACTAAAGATTTTCCTTGTGACTCGAGAGAAAATTTAGAGCGTGAAGAATTTGCTTGGGCAGAAGCTTAATTCTGTGATGGAGATGCTGTTGTACGAGAGTTGGCTGAACTTGGTGTGTTAGACAGAGCTCCAGAAACTGGTCGTAACCTTAAAAATTGCTAAGATTCCTGGAAGAAAAGTCAGTCGTATGGATGTGTGTGGGAAGGAGGAAGCTGCGGTTGCTTCTAAGGGAATGGAACTGTTTATATTTGAAAGCCAGGACCCTCTGTGGTGGTGAATGTGATTAACAGCTAGTACTCAGTGCACAATGGGAGCAGACTGTGGGGCTGCATGATCAGACTCGTTATGGGAATTGGATTTGTTCCAAGCATAGTACTTTTTTATCTGCTACATCAAGCCAAAGATGTTGAAGCTATATACAAGAAATAAGCATAATACCAGCATCAGGACATGAAACGTGAAACTGCAGCTGGCCTGAGCAGTTTTTGTGTATATTTTCAATCGAAATAGTCTGCGTGGACTTTTTGATCCTCAAACCTGAGGCAGCAGGAGTATTTCAGTGATGGTGGATCACTTCACCCCGTTTGCTCAGGCATTTGTATTATCCCATGAACAATCAGTCATCTTAGGTAGTGGCAGCTACATTATAAGGGGATTTTACTTTTATACTCTACCGCTGGTGATAACAATGGTGGGGAGCAAGTGGGAGTGCTAGTGTAAACCAAGTGCTGGTAGCTGCCAGCCTTTTCACTGCTGTAGTGTGTGTCTAGACCTGTTGTGAATGAATTCACCAGTTGGCCACAATCTCCTGGGGAAATTCTAACTCCCTCCTTCCTTTGATACTCTTGCAAATCACACAGCATGTTTCAGTGTCTGTAGATGGTGAGGACCTTGCCTCTGTCTCTCACCCAAAAGATGTCACCTCTAAGACTACGGGCCCTCTGGCCTAACACCATGCTGGACCATTAGTTTAGCACTGACACTTGGGAAAGAGTGCCCCCCTCCGCCCAACGTAACCACCAACACCACTTTCTGCAGGGACTCTGTTTTGTTAGATTTCAGAGTAACAGCCGTGTTAGTCTGTATTCACAAAAAGAAAAGGAGTACTTGTGGCACCTTAGAGACTAACCAATTTATTTGAGCATAAGCTTTCGTGAGCTTATTGGAATAAATTACCTAGGGCCATAGTGAATTCTCTGTCACTTGAAGCCTTTAAATCAAGACTGAACGTCTTTCTAAAAGAAATGGTGTAGCTCAATTAGAAGTGGTGGGTTTAATGCACAAATTACTGGGTGAGGCTCTGTGGCCTTTGTTATGCCATGGGTCAGACTAGATGATCATTATCGTCCCTTCTGGCCTTAAAAATCTATTAATTTGCTTTTAAAAAGTATTAGCCTCTTAGCAGTGGCCTCATCTGGAAGGTTTTACCCATCTGAAAGCAATGAGTTCTCATGTTCTATCTGAAAATGTAAAACACCAACATAAAAACCATGCCTTGTGCATTTCTGTCATTCTAAAAATAAACAAAATAAACCAGATGAGGCCATTGTTCGGACAATATTTTGACCTAACAACCTTTCAGAGAGTGTGTGGCTTTTTTTTTTATAGCATGATCTGAATACACAAACAAATGCATGTTTGCTAGACCCTCTCAGCTTCTTTGTTAATGGTTTCAATTATTTTGTAACTCTGGTACTTGCACCTGAAAACAAGCCTCACCACTTCTTTACAGCCTTCATTTAGTAAACATTGATTTCCTCCCTCGTGTTTCACAGAATTGAAGCTAATACAGCTCATGCTGTAAACTGTCTGCTTAATATGCACCCTAAGACTGCTTGGCAAATATGGGTCAAAATCCAGCTGCAGCCCTCACTCATTCAGCTGTAGCTGTTACTCAGATGGGCCCCGATCCTTTAAAGAGCTCCACAGGCAGGTGGGCCCCTACTGAAGTCAGTGGGGCTCTGCCCAGGTGCAGGAATCTAAGTAAAAAGATAGTTACTGCTTGTGATTTTATAGAAAGATATTGGTGGTTTTGTGGACTACACAACAGTGTGGTACAGAACAGTTTTATTGGAGCGACTTTTGGGCTGGTGCCTTATTTACAGGAGGCAAAGCCTTTCGTGCATTGTGCAGCTCACTGCAAACTAGTGCTAACAAAGCCTTTTTATCTTGCCCCACTATTCTGTGTGGGCCACACAGTGGAACAGAGAACCTGTTTTAGAAACACTTTAGAGATTTAAAAAATGTTTGGGGATTGGCACCATTTTATGCATTCTGCAAAGCCATATGCTGTAGTCACCATGAGACCAACTATACGCAGCTTGGAGGGGGAGAGAGTAAAACTCATTCGTTGAAAGCCCTTCAAAAAATGACCTAAAATGGATTCTCTAGATATAAAAATGCCCTAACTTTAAAGTCTGGTCTCTCAGGATCTTTCAGGGCTAGAAGCAAGTGGTGTGTGTGTATTTGTATACACTCATACAACTATACACACACACACCCCTAAGGTATAGATCACATAAAAAGTGTCTCCCTAATTTTATCTATAGATGCAGCCTCTGCCAGCATGGGGACTTCAGGGCACAGAGAGCAGCACAGAGGCAGCTGCCTGCCTTGGCAGTGACAGCGGGACCAGGGCTTTGACTGGCTTGCTCAGATGACCCAAGTGGCCTGGCCCCCGTGAGTCGAGTCAGAGAGACTGACAGCATGAGCAGGGAAAGAGGCTGGTTGTTGCTCCCCACAGCATCTGGAGGACCAGCTGTTCCGACTCTCGCAGTTGGAAAGCCTGGAGCCCCCCATTCATCATTGCACAGCAGAGAGTCAAGCCCAAAAAGCTGTGGCACACATGGGGGCTGAAAACAAGCAGTGACCATAACTCCATAACCACCCCTCCCTCCCCCCACCATACCCGGAGCCAGCCAGGGCTGGACACCATCCATCCACAAGTAGGGCAATCAGCTGCGCAGAGAAGGATACCAACCCTATTTGTTGAACTCCAGCCCCACTGGCCTGATTAGGCCTGTGGGGGATGCTGGGGTGGCATGCGGGTTTTCTTATGACATTGATTTAGTTGTGGGCCGTTACGGGATGGGGCCTCATTTAGCGATCATCCCTGAGAGCTTTGCCTGTTCCCTGCCCCTCTGTTTAATGTACCCCTCTCCTGCTGCACCCAAAATCCCTCCCAGCACCTGCACCCCTCTCCCACTCCTGTACCCCAACCCCCTGCCCCAGCCCAGAGCCCGCACCCTGCACCCAAACTCCTTCCCAGAGTCCAATTCCTCACCCCTCCTGCACCCAAACTCCCTCCCAGAGCCTACACCCCGCACCCCCTCCTGTGCCCCAACCCAGAGCCCACACCCTGCACTCAAACTCCCTCCCAGAGCCTGACTCCTCCCACACACCCCCTGAATCCCAACCCTCTGCCCCAGCCCAGAGCCACACCCAAACTCCCTCCTAGAGCCTTAGGCAGGTGTCAGGGGGCGGGACTTGTACCCGTTCTGGACACCACCAAAAATTATACAAACCTGCCACCCCTGCTCACCACCCCTAAGTGCCCTAGCAAAGGGGGATCCATAGATAATTATAGGGGTAGTTGTAGCAACTCCTATATTGACATATATGCAGAATGTGTGTATGAATAACATTAATAAATATGTATATTTCAGGGTGGCCAAACTTACAGGCCCTCAGAGCTGCATACAACAATCTTCAGAAGTTCGAGAGGCAGGGCACACCTGCCGGGGCTCAGGGCTTCAGCCCCATGGGAAGTGCTTGATGGGACTCTGGACTTCAGCCAGAAGCCCCGAGACCCCCCCTCCTCACTGGGCAGAAGCCCCTACCGCACCACCCCAGTGCAAGGCAGAGGTCCTGAGCTCCCCCTACCCCAGTCTGGTAGGTGGAGAATGGGGAGGACGGGGGGAGTGGGGCTCCATGAGCTGCACTTTAATGGTAAAAGAGTTGCATGTGGCTCGGGCCCCACAGTTTGGCCACCCATGATATATTTCTTGCCAGTAGAATGACTCATCTTTTATTTTTGTTTATACTTTGTTCGTTGATTCTTTATATGGCAAAAACAAAGACTAAAATCGCATATCAAGCTCATAATACAGCTTACAAATGTAGTCAGTGCTTCAAAGACACATTTGTTAACTTCCCAGGTCTCCAATCCTGTCCAACAGATATCTATGCTTCATCCCCTGGGTCTCACTGCGTGGAAGTAGCTGAGAGCTCTCTCTTAGACATGAAAGCATTCCCCCTGTGGGGCCATGCCATATACACTGCGATTATGTAGGGAGAGTCAACCTAATTCTTAAAGTATATTGAGAAGCATGAGTGGAAATTTACAGGCCTTTCTGGTTTTCATTATAAGACTTTAAAATTAATTAAACAAAAGCCTAACTTTATTTTATTAATTTCCTTAAATTATTGCGTATGTCATAGCAAAAGTACATTCCTGGGTTCGGTGTTTCTGTGAAACTCTGTGCAAACCCTGTCCTGCTCCCTCCTGCCCTGTTGCCTTACCTCTGCATATTGACAACTTCCTAGCCACTTTCTGCCTCTCAGTCACCCCCTTCTCTTTCTCCTCCTGCTTTTTGCCTCCGGTGCTGCCCACCTCCACTAAGAAGTCACTAGAGAAAGCAGGATTCAAGGTCCCCTGCTCTTCCTTGGGCAAAGGGATGGTGGTGTTAACTTACCTGTGAGAAGTCGATTGGCAATCGGTTTCAATTGCTGTTGGTAGTGAATGCGCATGGGCAGGAGCAGTGTTATAAAGTGTAATAAATAGGGTGTTGTGCTATAGCTGGCCAGCGGGATATGTGCGTGCAGGGCCCCTGAGCGTGAATTCATTGGTAACACAGGTATCAGAGCACAACTACTACCATATGCTGGTGATATACAAAAAGGGTAGACAATACTTCACTGCTTCTGGGAAGAGCAACACCCAAGGCCTCAACTCTTGTAAGGTTCTCCCCCATAACAGTCCACATGGCATTGTTAACCATAGAGAGCAGAAACAGCAAGTCAGCGTTACACATTCCAAAGCAATGCTGTAAGGCTTCTGCATACAACGTGCCCCCTGGGCCCTCCACAGGGTGACTCATGTGGGCAGAGGTAAATTGGCCGGGTTGCTTGCATGGGTGTTGCCTATCCCTACTCTTTATGTGCATAAATGTAAGGATTTCATTGTCCAGAGCTGTCAGTCTGGTACCTTTCATGAGCACTAAAGACACATGCACAGAAAACAGGTCAGCAAGAGAATTGTATCAGTTTATACCAGGACTGAATGTAGCCCAATGCTTTTACGAGATTAGCCCACCATAGCAGTAATAGCAGTCCAGATCTCCCTGTCATTCAAAACCCAGTTTAAGTAGAATCCAGCCCAATAAGATTCTTAGCGTCTTTCCTAGCACCTTTTCTGCCAGTGTGTTCGCCTGCATACTCCACTCAGTGACCGCAGAGTTCTCCAACTTTGTCTACACTTAAAACTTAGGTTGACATAGCTACAGCGCTCAGGGATGTGAAAAATCTATGCCCCTGAGTGCCATAGTTTTGCCTCCACAAATCCCAGGTTAGGTGCAGCTAGGTCACCAGAAGAATGCTTCCATTGGCTTCTGTCCACCTCCATCGCTCCTGGAGGTGGACAGAAGAACTCCTGTTCTGTCACTGCAGGCTGCATGCTATGGGATTATGCCATAGCTATGCCACCGTAGTCCACATAGTAGCAGTAATAGCAGTCCAGATCTCCCTGTCATTCAAAACCCAGTTTAAGTAGAATCCAGCCCAATAAGATTCTTAGCGTCTTTCCTAGCACCTTTTCTGCCAGTGTGTTCGCCTGCATACTCCACTCAGTGACCGCAGAGTTCTCCAACTTTGTCTACACTTAAAACTTAGGTTGACATAGCTACAGCGCTCAGGGATGTGAAAAATCTATGCCCCTGAGTGCCATAGTTTTGCCTCCACAAATCCCAGGTTAGGTGCAGCTAGGTCACCAGAAGAATGCTTCCATTGGCTTCTGTCCACCTCCATCGCTCCTGGAGGTGGACAGAAGAACTCCTGTTCTGTCACTGCAGGCTGCATGCTATGGGATTATGCCATAGCTATGCCACCGTAGTCCACATAGTGTAGACGTGGCCTTAGTTATTCAGTGCTCGGTCAACTATAGCTCTCTTCTTTCACTGCTACAGTCTGGATAGTTTCCAGTACAACTTCCAGTGAGTTCTTATTCCTCTGTAGTTGAAATAACCTTCAGTGCTTGTTTTTTCCATAATGAGTGTCTCTCATGTAACCAGGGCAAATCTAGAAATAGAAATGGGCACAGCTATAGTTTTCTTCCTGGGCAATGCAAGTGCTGTCTGTCCCAAGGGCAATAGGCCTGACTGTCTACTAAGTAGCCTGGTTAAAAACCTCCAAACCAGATACACCTCCTACTGCAGTGTTTTCATGGACCCTGACAAGCCAGCCTGCCATTAACTCTCACATCTCATGTCTTTGTTCCTGATTAAAACCCAGGTCACGTCATCATGGCCCTAAACTGTCGCTTCTAAATCAGTCACCTTTGATTCTTGAAGGCTGAAACATTTATGGGCAAAGTCTAAGCTGTGTACTGTGGCTTTCCCCCCTGAACTGTAGGCTTGCTTCTGGCAGTAAACTATGAGGTGGGTATGAAAAGGAACCCGTACTGTAGAGCCCTGTGTGGGACTGTTTTTTTTAATCCCACTCTCGTCCCGGGCTGCAATTTCCATGCCCACTCCCACACTGCCTCTTGCATTTTTGTCCCGCTCCCACCTGCAAAAACTTTAGATCCTGCAAATCCCATAAGAGAGACAGATTTCCCCCTCCTCCCACCATGCTACTAAAAACAAAAAACCTGGTCAGTTAATATATAGTTTTAAACCATGTAAAAATACTTTAACTCCTGTTATAATAGACATCAAATCTTTCTACTCCTTGAATAAATTGAAGTATTAAAACCTTTATTTAAAAAAAATCCGAACTTTACATTGCTGAAATTCTATTTATGACAAACTGACGAGAAATTTAGTGTTTTAGTGGGCAAATTACCACCAGTTTTTTTTGCCCAACCCATCCCGCCCACAACAAAGTACATTTTACCACTACCGCTATTATGGCAGTGGGTCCTGTGGGAGCCCAGTCCTGCTGCAGGGCTTTGCCATACTGCTTACTCCTAATGGAGTTTTATAAATCTCTCCTTACTTTTCACTGCAGCTCGTGCTTTCTCCACATCAAAGAACTGTCATGAGAACCAGACTCTTCTTTAGGCAGTCTCCTCCATGCCAAGCCCAAAAGTCATATGAAGGGCTAGATTATGATTAGTCCTTGTGTGATTAGGGAGAAGGGAAGGAGGAGGCAGGGCCAAGTGCAGACTTGTGGAGAGGGGCCTGAAGATCAATCTTGCACTGTCTTCCTCGCTGGCCCAGTGAGTGTGCCAGGCTGCTCTGGGACCGAGAGTGCAGCCTGAGATACAACCAGCCCTCCATGGGCGTGACACGGCGCCACCCCCTAAGCAAGGCTGGGGGGTCAGTCACAGACCCTACCTCAAGGGGCTAACTCATAAGGTTGGATGTTACCCTACAATCATCTGGTATCCTGTGCACATGCACTTCCCCTCACTCCCAGACATGGGCTTAAAACCAGAGCTGTATAGTTACAGGCAGGAGAATTTTTCCCTTCCAAGCGTAACAGTCCAAAGTAAATTTGACTTGACCTGTATGCGTCAACATTTAGCCTGTACCTTATCAGAAGGCTACTTCTATTATTGGCTCAGAGCACAACACTTGTCTGTATTAGTCTGACAAATAAAAAGACAGCACAGTCAAATCCTCCTTCGCCAGCCTGTCAGCCAGTGTCCTGTCCAAGCGTATTGCAGATTGAAGGCTCACCAGCCTGATGCCTGATCCCTGCTCCATTGCTTAATGAGGCTAGGAGGGGAATCTGCTTGCTCGCACTGACAGTGCAAGCAGACATGGTTGAAATGGAACTGGAGCAAAGCATTAATTTGACAGACTGCCATGAATAGTTGGCTGATGTGTCCTAGGTTCAAACCTTTTCCGCTGACAGCAGCATGACATGAAACTGACTCCACAGCTCTCTCCCTTTGACTTATTTTTTTTTTATCCTTCCAGCCTAATACAGTAGCAGTAATGGCCTCTGCTTGCAGAGGATGGCACAGGCCTCTTCTAACAACTCCCCTAATGCCTTGTTTTAGGAAGCGTGTGGGTGAACTGGGCAATGGTAGGATGACCCTAGAGAGTTTTGTTTCAAGCAATGGACTGGGAGGCAAGAGATGTGGGTTCAGTTCCCAGCTCTGCTACAGACTCCCTGTGGAACCTTGGGCAAGTCAGTTAATCTTCTGGGACCTCAGTAATGAACCCTTATTTTTTCCTACCCTTTGTCTGGTCTGTTTAGATTGTTAGCAGGAGACTGTCCCTCAACAGCTATGTGTATGCACAGCACATAACTTGATGGGTGTCCCGATCCGGGCTGCGGCCTCTAGACACTACTGTAATAGCCTGAAAGAGCAGGGGTTAGATCTCTGTGCACTTCACACAATGCCGGTTGCCAGGTCTTTTTGATGGAATTCTAGCTTTTCACTGTTCCTGTTGGTCTTCATGACTTTTACTCTGGGCCAGTTGCAGAATGTTCTTAGGGCTTGTCTATAAGAACACAGTCCCTGCAAGCTGAGGTGTGAATCTATCCTGTGCTAGCCTGCTGCATGCTAACTAGCCATGTGGCCTCTGCTGCTGTGTACTAAAAGTTCTGCGGTGCACTTTGATCCACTCTGCATTGAACCAGGAGTAGATTAAAGCGACCCGGGGAATGTTTAGTGCACAGCAGCAGGGCCCACATGGACGTTCAGTGTGCCACAGGCCAGTGCAGGGTGGATTGACACCCTAGCCTGCTGCACACTAAGTGTTTGTACAGATAAGCTCTTGGAGCATGACCTTGATTCTGGAATTTGCTTCCCTATTGGATAGGCAAAGCCCAAGTTTGTTGATCTTCTGGGTGCACTCCTAGGCCTATTTGTACTCATGCATTTCCTTGGTGGATGGCTTCAGTGGGGGGAGTTTCTTCTATGAGCTGAGTCCAGTTTCATTTTTTACTGGCTTGTCAAGGTTCCTTCCCCACTCTGAACTCTAGGGTACAGATGTGGGGACCTGCCTGAAAACCCCCTAAGCTTATTTTTACTAGCTTAGGTTAAAACTTCCCCAAGGTACAAACTATTTTACCTTTTTCCCTTGGACTTTATTGCTGCCACCACCAAGCATCTAACAAATACATAACAGAGAAAGAGCCCGCTTGGAAACGTCTTTCCCCCCAAAATCCTCCCCAAACCCTACACCCCCTTTCCTGGGGAAGGCTTGATAAAAATCCTCACCAATTTGCATAGGTGAACACAGACCCAAACCCTTGGATCTTAAGAACAATGAAAAAGCAATCAGGTTCTTAAATGAAAAATTTTAATAGAAGAAAAAGTAAAAGAATCACCTCTGTAAAATCAGGATGGTAAATACCTTACAGGGTAATCAGATACAAAACATAGAGAATCCCTCTAGGCAAAACCTTAAGTTACAAAAAGACACAAAAACAGAAACATACATTCCATTCAGCACAGCTTATTTTATCAGCCATTTAAACAAAACAGAATCTAACGCATATCTAGCTAGATTACTTACTAAGTTCTAAGACTACATTCCTTTTCTGTTCCCAGCAAGAACAACACACAGACAGAGAGAACCTTTGTTTCTCCCCCCTCCAGCTTTTAAAGTATATTGTCTCCTCATTGATCATTTTGGTCAGGTGCCAGCGAGGTTATCCTAGCTTCTTAACCCTTTACAGGTGAAAGGGTTTTTCCTCTGGCCAGGAGGGATTTTAAAGGTGTTTACCCTTCCCTTTATATTTATGACACGCCCCCCAGATCACAGATCGGGTGAAATGCTGGCTGTGATTTCTTCCTGGAGCTCTAGGAGAAAAGACACATGCACCTCTAAATATACTACCAAGTATATAAAGACTAACAATATTTTCTACATCTCAAGGACGATTTTAATCAGTTGATTCTGGGAAACTTTCACGGGAGAGTGCATCAGCCACTTTGTTAGAAGCTTCTGAGATATGTTGGATGTCTAAATCAAAATCTTGGAGAGCTAAACTCCACCAAATAAGTTTTTTGTTATTTCCCATGGCAGTATGAAGCCACTGTAGTGCAGCATGGTTGGTTTGCAGGTGGAAACGTCGTCCCCAAACATATGGGCATAGCTTTTCCAGAGTGTAGACAATGGCGTAACATTATTTTTCACTGACTGACCTGTTGCTTTCCCTCTCAGACAGCTTCTTGCTGAGAAACACTACAGGGTGGAATTCTTAATCCGGTCCTTCCTGCATTAAAACTGCTCCCACACCATGCTCGGACGCATCTGTGGTTACTGGGAACGGTTTGTTAAAGTTCGGGGGCCCTTAGCACAGGGTCAGACATAAGTGTCGCTTTAAGCTGGTTAAAGGCCTTCTGAACCTTTTTGGTCCACTGAACGGCATTTGGCTGTTTCTTTTTGGTTAGGTCTGTCAGTGGGGCGGCGATTTGGCTGTATTGCGGTACAAATCGCCTGTAATATCCGGCCAAGCCTAAGAAGGATTGGACCTGTTTCTTTGACTTTGGGACGGACCACTTTTGGATAGCATCCACTTTGGCCTGTAGGGGGTTGATAGTTCCTTGACACACCTGATGTCCAAGGTAAGTCACTCTGTTTAGGCCTATTTGACACATCTTAGCCTTAACAGTTAGTTCTGCCTCCCTTATGTGCTCGAAGACTTTTTGTAGATGTTCCAGGTGTTCTGCGCAGGAATCCAAAAATATGGCCACATCGTCAAGGTAGGTGACTGAATATTCTCCTAATCCCGCTAGGAGACCATCTACAAGTCTTTGGAAGGTGGCGGGTGCATTCCGCAGCCTGATAGGGAATACATTAAATTTATACAGCCCGACATGTGTGGTGAAGGCTGACTTTTTCTTGGTGGATTCATCTAGCGGTACCTGCCAGTACCCTTGGTTAAGTCCAAGGTAGAGATGAACTGGACCCGTCCCAGTTTCTCTAATAGTTCATCTATGCTTGGCATTGGATAGTTGTCTGGGCGAGTTACAGCATTTAGCTTATGGTAGTCCACACAAAAACGTATCTCCCCATCTGGTTTGGAAACTAGAACCACTGGAGATGCCCATGCACTGCCAGAGGGGCGGATTAGCCCCATCTGTAGCATATCCTGGATCTCCCGTTCTATAGCAGTTTTAGCTTGAGGAGACACCCGGTAAGGTTGGACTTTAATTGGGTGAGCATTACCTGTGTCAATGGGGTGGTATGCCCGTTCAGTCAGTCCTGGGGTGGCTGAGAATGTCGGCGCATAGCTAGTGCACAGCTCCTTGATCTGCTGGCGCTGCATATGCCCAAGGGTCATGGAGAGGTTTACCTCTTCCTCGCCACCAGCACTTTTCCCTTCGTAGTAGACACCTTCAGGCCACTCAGTGTCATCTCCTCCCTGGGCTGTAAACTGACAAACCTTTAATTCTTTGGAATAAAAGGGCTTTAGAGAATTAATATGGTACACCTTAGGCTTTTGGTTGGAGGTGGGGAATGCTATGAGATAATTAACAGCTCCTAGGCGCTCCTGGACCGTGAATGGCCCTTCCCACGACGCTTCCATTTTATGGGCCTGGAGCGCCTTTAAGACCATGACTTGGTCTTCTACTTTGAAGGAACGCTCTCTGGCATGTTTATCATACCAGGCTTTTTGCTCTTTTTGAGCATCCTTTAGGTTTTTTAGCAAGGGCTAAAGAGGTTCAGAGGGTGTTTTGTAGGTTGGTTACAAAGTCCAGACTGTTAGTTCCTGGAGAAGGTGTAAACCCCTCCCATTGCTGCTTCACCAACTGTAATGGCCCCTTAACCTTGTGGCCATATACAAGTTCAAATGGTGAAAACCCTAAACTGGGATGTGGTACAGCTCTGTAGGCAAAGATCAACTGCTGCAACACTAGGTCCCAATCATTGGAGTGCTTATTTGTGAATTTACGTATCATGGCCCCCAAAGTTCCATTAAATTTCTCCACCATGCTATTTGTTTGATGGTGGTAAGGAGTGGCAACCAAGTGATTTACCCCATGAGCTTCCCAAAGGCTTTCCATAGTTCCTGCCAGGAAATTAGTTCCTGCATCTGTGAGGATGTCAGAGGGGCAACCTACCCTGGCAAAAATGTCTGCTAGTGCCTGGCACACACTTTTAGCCCTGGTGTTGCTTAGAGCTACTGCTTCCGGCCATCGGGTGGCAAAATCCATGAAAGTCAGTATGTACTGCTTCCCTCCGGGTGTCTTTTTCGGAAAAGGACCAGAATATCCACAGCTACTCGCTGAAATGGAACTTTAATGATGGGGAGTGGCTGGAGAGGGGCTTTGACCTGGTCTTCGGGTTTTCCCACTCTTTGACATACTTCACAAGACCGGACATAGGTAGAAACATCCTTGCCCATTCCCTCTCAGTGGAATGACTTCCCCAAATGGTCTTTGGTCCTGTTCACCCCAGCATGGCCACTAGGATGATCATGGGCTAAGCTCAAGAGCTTGACCCAGTACTTAGTTGGAACTACCAACTGTCTCTGAGGATGCCAGTTTTCCTGGTGTCCACCAGAAAGAGTTTTCTTGTATAAAAGTCCTCTTTCTACAACAAACCTGGATCAATTAGAAGAGCCGAGATGCAGTGGGTTGCTCCATGCCGCCGTCCAAGCACTTTGGAGGCGTTCGTCTGCTTCCTGTTCGGTCTGGAACTGTTCCCTTGATGCTGGAGACATCAGTTCCTATTGGATTGTGGACCTAGGCTCGGTCCCTCTGGAAGCAATGTAGGGGATGGGGCTGTTTCCGTTGACTGTGAACCGCTCTCTGCTGGTGCACTATGTTGGGGTTCAGGCTCCAGCTGAGTCTCTGGTGTAGGGTTATCGGCTGCTGCCGGTTCAGGTTTGGTGGGGCCCTCTGGCGTTGGGGTTGCAAGTACTGGATTCAGTGCTGGCAATGGATCTGGTGCTGGTTGTTCCGCCGGTTCCAGTTCTGGGACTGGCTCTGTCTGGGTCTCTGGGACTGGATCCACTACTGCTGTTGCAAACATTGGCCTGGGGTCTGGGTCCATCGCCTCTGACCGGGTCCTGGTAGAAGTTTTCAGAACAGAGCTAGGCATGACGGCTTGTTTAGCCTGGCTGTGGGTGACCATTCGCAACCTCTTGGCTAGCTTCACACGATTGGCCAAGTCTTCCCACAACAGCATGGGGATGGGATAATCATCATAGACTGCAAAAGTCCACTTTCCTTACCAGCCCTTGTACTGGACAGGCAACTTGGCTGTGGACAAATTGAAAGAGTTGGACTTGAAGGGTTGAATTGTCACTTGGATCTCTGGGTCGATTAAATTTGGGTCTACTAAGGAAGCATGGATAGCAGACACTTGTGCGCCGGTGTCCCTCCACGCGGTGACCTTCTTCCCACCCACAACTCACAGTTTCCCTCTGCTCCAAGGGTATCTGGGCCTGAGGACCTCTGGTGTGATTCCGGTGCAATGAACTGTAATCTGTTGGGGTTCTTGGGGCAGCTGGCCTTCACATGCCCCGGCTCGTTACATTTAAAACATCATCCAGCTGATGGATCACTGGGGTGAGGTGGGTTGCTGGAGAATGGTGTGGTGGGACGATAAGGTATCTGGAGGGTTCCTTGGGGGTAGTTGGGGCCTTGGGCTGCCCCTGGTAGTAGGGTGTGGTCTGAGGTTGTCCCTTCTGGTATTCGCTCCAACTGCAACCAGTTTTTTTCTTTTCTGCCACCTCTACCCATTTGGCTCCAATCTCCCCCACCTCAATTACAGTTTTGGGCTTCCCATCTAGGAAGAATCTTTCTATTTCCTCAGGAACACCCTTTAAGAACGGCTCCATTTGCATTAGGAAGGGCAAATCTTTTGGAGATTTAATACTTGCTCCTGATATCCAGGCATCCCAATGTTTTACAATGTGATAGGCATGTCGGGTAAATGACACGTCTGGTTTTCACCTTAGGGCTCTGAACTGCCAACGGGAATGCTTGGGTGTTAGCCCCATTCTGACTCTCACCTTGGTTTTAAACAGTTCATACTTGTTCATGTGTTCCTTAGGCATTTCAGCCACCACCTCAGCTAAGGGTCCATTGAGCTGCGGCCTCAGCTCTACCATGTATTGGTCTGTAGAGATGCTGTACCCAAGGCAGACCCTTTTGAAGTTTTCTAAGAAGGCCTCAGTATCATCGCCTGCCTTGTAGGTGGGGAACTTCCTGGGATGTGAAGTAGTACCTGGAGAAGGATTGCTATTTTGCTGAGCCTTTGCCTTCTCCATCTCCAGTGTATGCTTCATTTTTTTTCCCCCTTGCCTCCATAGCTCTCCTGTGGGCAGCCTCTTTGGCTGTTTCTGTTTTGGGCTCTGTCATGTTTGCCTCTCTGTTTTTAACTAACTTTACACCCGAGAGTTAGAAATAAAACAAACAAAAAACTTGGCTTGTAAAATTTTGCTGTGCTGTAATCAGATACTTATGTTCTCTGATAGTGATGGTCAGCCTACAGATGGTCAGCCTACAGAAAAATCCTTAAAAAAATATAAGCAAAAAAACACCTAACACCTTTGTCTCCAGGCAAATAGACAAAAAACCCCTCTAGTTGCTCTTAGGTAAAAAACAAAAACAAAAAACAAAAAACTTCTTCAGGTGTGTGAAGACTTGCGAAGTTCCCTGCAGGAGGTTAACTACCCTGCCTTTATGTAGAGAAAACTCTAGCTCACAAAAGACAATTTCCTTTTGTCTCTGCTCTGGCCCCCAAGCAGAGACAAAAAACCCTTTAACTGCTTTCAGCTGAAAACCTGCTTTCCAGCAGCCCAAAGGAAAAAAAATTCCCTTTTTAAAATCTATGCTTCCTGTTCAAAAAATCTCAAATTGATCTCAAAATGATTTCAGGTTAATCCCACCACTCTGCCACCATGTCAAGGTTCCTTCCCCACTCTGAACTCTAGGGTACAGATGTGGGGACCTGCCTGAAAACCCCCTAAGCTTATTTTTACCAGCTTAGGTTAAAACTTCCCCAAGGTACAAACTATTTTACCTTGGACTTTATTGCTGCCACCACCAAGCATCTAACAAATACATAACAGAGAAAGAGCCCGCTTGGAAACGTCTTTCCCCCCAAAATCCTCCCCAAACCCTACACCCCCTTTCCTGGGGAAGGCTTGATAAAAATCCTCACCAATTTGCATAGGTGAATACAGACCCAAACCCTTGGATCTTAAGAACAATGAAAAAGCAATCAGGTTCTTAAACGAAGAATTTTAATAGAAGAAAAAGTAAAAGAATCACCTCTGTAAAATCAGGATGGTAAATACCTTACAGGGTAATCAGATACAAAACATAGAGAATCCCTCTAGGCAAAACCTTAAGTTACAAAAAGACACAAAAACAGAAACATACATTCCATTCAGCACAGCTTATTTTATCAGCCATTTAAACAAAACAGAATCTAACGCATATCTAGCTAGATTACTTACTAAGTTCTAAGACTACATTCCTTTTCTGTTCCCAGCAAGAACAACACACAGACAGAGAGAACCTTTGTTTCTCCCCCCTCCAGCTTTTAAAGTATATTGTCTCCTCATTGATCATTTTGGTCAGGTGCCAGCGAGGTTATCCTAGCTTCTTAACCCTTTACAGGTGAAAGGGTTTTTCCTCTGGCCAGGAGGGATTTTAAAGGTGTTTACCCTTCCCTTTATGTTTATGACATGGCTTCTGTCAATTTTCATTACTTCAGGCCTCAGAGGGCCGTTGCCCTGTGAAAGGATTAGAGTCACTCCGAAGTCTGAAAATATTGCTGCTAGGCACTACCGTAATACACACAATGGGTAACAACTGCTTGTAGAAATTTTTGAATAAGTAATTTCAAAATGTAAATTTTCAGTACAGAACTGCTGGAGCCGAGTAATTCTGTGAAAGTTAATGGAGGTTGTATAGCTAATCCCTTCACCAGCACTGAAAATGTCCCCCTAACCATGGCAGCGGATAGCAATATGTACTCTGTGTATCTCTGGGCAGGACTTTTCTGCTCACTGACTGTATTGTTCTGCATATGCTCCTATATTTACATTCAGTTTAACTGGACTTATCAATACTTCTCAGTCTGGAGAAAATCAGAACTGACTTGAACCTTCACCCATCTCTCAAAGTGAACCTGGCCTTTTTGCAGGTTCAAAAGTGTTAGGCTCCTGTAATTTTTTAATCTTTTTTTTAAATTTTAGTGCAATTTCCTGCTTTTAGCCAGGACTGGACGAGACAGTCGAGGAGATAATATATCATAGCGCCTCTGACACAGCTGAGCCCATCAATAGCTTGAAATCTCAGGAAAAAGCTTGTTCTTATGGGATTTTGAGCTCCTGTGGACTTTGCATTTTAAACAAAACAGACAAACAAAACTTTTCACTGATGGGAAAGAGTAGATTAAATCAGAGGTTCTCAAACTGTGGGTTGGGACACCAAAGTGGGTCATGACCCAGTTTTAATGGGGTCACCAGGGCTCGTATTAGACTTGCTGGGGCCAAAGCCCAAGCCCACAGGTTTCAGCCCTGGGCAGTGGGGCTTAGGCTTCAGCTTCAGCCCTAGGCGGCAGGGCTCAGGTTACAGGCCCCCCTGCCTGGGGCTGAAGCCCCTGGGCTTCAACATTGGTCCTCCCGCCTGGAGTGGTGGGGCTCAGGCTTTGGTGCCCCCCTCCTGGGGTCATGAAGTAATTTTTGTTGTCAGAAGGGGGTTGCGGTGCAATGATGTTTGAGAACTGCTGGATTACTGTATTGTGTGCTGAGCAATTTCACAAGGATTTGGCTGCTGAACTATTGGCAGTCTAATGGGAAAGCTTGTTCTGGTGATAATAGAAGGAAAATAGTTTTTTAGCAAGAGATTGCAGATGAATAGCTGTCAGGAACAAAATCACAGCCTGTGTCATGGGCCTGGAAGAAGAGATGTCAATTGGGTGGGTGGTGCCTGGAATGTTTGCTGCTTATATCTTTACATTTTCTCTTCTAAATTGTTAATGCCTGTTTTGTGCAAAGGGCCCCACAGCAGAGTAAGTCATGCCCTGTGTGACCTGTTTGTGACTGCTGTGCTGTGCTGTGCCAATTGTGTGTTTCCTTCCTCTCTGTCCACTATCATTCCAACAGTATAAGCTACACACAATGGCACCCTGCCTGTGCCAGTTGGGACTCCTCATTTATGTCCTTGTTTGTTGGCTGAAATTCCTTCCTCACAATTGTGCTCCGTCAACATCATCAATCAACACCCCTCCTCCCACAATAGAATTTCACTCACCTGCTAATGAGAATCTGTCATGGCTGGTCCATTGTCTCCATGTGGTCATTTACCATCCATTTACTAGTGGACGTTTATCCACTGACTCTGTACTATATTCCCAAAATTTTTTAAAGGGACTTACGGCAAAGATCTGATTCTTGGAGTGGAAAATCCCTGCTGGCAATATCTATGACCTTCAGCCCCAGCGCTTTCTGTAACCAATCACAGCATGTTGGAAAGCAAAAGTTTTCCCTAGGACTTTGTTTGCTTTAGTTTCTAGAGTCACTGCAAACATAATTTAAAGCAACAGTTCTCCCTTTATTCAGATAAGTCAGTGCAAACACACTTCAAACGTCCTTCATGCTGTCTGGGTTGAAGGTTTAACTACAATGCATGTGTAACATGCCCAATAGAAACCTTTAATGGTGGAGTGAGGATCTACAAATTTGGACGATGTGCGAGAACTCCAAACTCAAATGAGTGGAAATAATACATCTGGTAGGGAAAACTGGCTTAGTCACTCCTATTGCTTTTCTAATGGCTGTAAATAATACAATGTGATTGCTAAATTTTATGTAAGCAGAGTCAGGATGAGCTCCACCCTGACATCTGGTAGTGAGTTGTGACAAGTTGTGGAAAAGAACTTCAGGGGCTGATCTCATTTGCATCGGCACACCCACCCCACCTAGCATGAGCCCATAGCTGCCCAAATGGTCACTTTGGCTGCTGTGGGATCCCCAGTTTTTCGGTTATTGGGGCAGGAAGAATAAATTGTTATTATCCTGATTATGTGAATCAAGGACAGTGGAACTGTACTTCGCCTTTTGTTATGATGGAGGGACTCGCCATCAACTAAATAGCATTTGCTAGGCAAGGGACATGGGTTCTAAAACTCAGTGAGTTGAGAGAGGCTGGGGATAGATATTAATACCTGGTGGTATGGGCCCTCCTGGTGAGGGCCTTACATGTTAATTGCACTTCCTTCTCTCTCCACTGAAATATCAGAGTTAATTTTGATTCTATTAGGAGTCTAGTTACAGACTGCTGAGCTCAATTCACTTTGGGCCAATGGTGTACCAGCACTGAGGCTCCCCTCCTACAAGCTGAAATCACAAAAGAGCTGAGCTTACTAAGAGCTGAAATCACTGAGTATTGTGTTGGGGGGGCTGAAGATATGTTGCGGAGCAGTTTGCGGGACAGCTGGTGGAGCAGTTTGTGGAGTGGCTCATGGGGGCGGCTGGCAGGGCAGAGTGATTTGTGGGATGGCTGGCGGAGCGGAGCCCCATGGAGAGGTGGAGTAATCTGTTTTGGACCACAGAAGGTGCCCCTTAACACTTGCGCCCCCCCCCCCATCTCCACCCAGGTTGGGAGGTAAAACTCTGCAGATAAACTTTCAAACTCTGGCGCTGCACTGACCAGGGACAGAGACTTTTGGGTTGTTGGACTTTTGGGACTTTGAGTGACTTTGGGTTGCTGGACTCAAGAACCAAAGCGAAAGGGCACACCCCAATTTGCTTGGGGTGGGTTTTTTGCTCATGGGTTGTGTTATGAATCCTGTTAGTGGTGTTTCCCCAACATAATGCCACATTGTTTCTCTCTGTTATTAAAAGGCTTTTGCTACACTCAGACTCTGTGCTTGTGAGATGGGAAGTATTGCCTCTTGGAGGCGCCCAGCTGCGCTCAGTGTGTGTGTTTTCACACCCCTGAGCGAGAAAGTTGCAGCGCTGTAAATTGCCAGTGTAGACAAGCCCTTAGTATTATCTCTCTAGACCAGTGTTGCTCAATCTTTTTGATACCAGGGACTGGCTTGCTGCCTTCCTAAACTCAGGGAGATCTCAGGGGCTGGAGGCGGTCCTCGGACCAATCGTTGAGAAACCCTGATCTAGACCATCCGTGGCAAATGTTTGACTGACTTGTTCTTAAAAACCTCCAATGACAGAGATTCCACAACCCTCTAGGTAATTTGTTCCAGTGTTTAACTACCCTTACAATTAGGTGTCAGAGTAGCAGCTGTGTTAGTCTGTATTCACAAAAAGAAAAGGAGTACTTGTGGCACCTTAGAGACTAACCAATGTTTTCCTCAAGTCTAACCTAAGTCTCCCTTCCTGCAATTTGAGCCCATGACTTCTTGCCCTGTACAACTATATTATAAATGTTCGTTGGTCATAAAATTATCCGATCTCTTTTAAGATCTGGCTCCCCTGTATTCTGGAATCTGGTCTCCTGCCTCACAGACTTCCGCAAGTTTAAGGCAATGGACCATACGCTCAGTTGGTGTCAATGGGTGTTGCTTCTCTGAAGCGATCGGAACTGTGCCGATGTACTTAAACTGAGGATCCAGCCCTGAGGGTGCAATGCAATCAGCAGTCTGTTCCATGATTGGTTTCAGAGTAGCAACCGTGTTAGTCTGAATTCGCAAAAAGAAAAGGAGTACTTGTGGCTCCTTAGAGACTCACAAAAGCTTATGCTCAAATAAATTGGTTAGTCTCTAAGGTGCCACAAGTACTCCTTTTCTTGTTCCATGATTGTTAATCCAGGCTGAGATTTAGATGGATCTTGTGTGGAGATTGTGGGCAGTGCAAGCTGGGTTTCGGGGTCTGTGAGGTAGTGTTTGTGAGTGTCCAGCAGTTCCAATGAAGACTCAACTGGAATCATGATTCATCTACAGCATGAGACACACCACAGCATGAAGCTGGATAGTCTTTTATTTCTTTTAAACCCACTTGCCATTAGCTGCATTCAACGTCTCCTTGCTGTAGTAGTATGGAGCAGTGTAAAGATGATCTGGTTTTGTTGTACCCTTCAGGATCTAAAAATCTCTCAGTTGACTCCTTTATGATTCTTCCCTTTATAAGACTAAATAAATCCTGAGTTTACAATTTCTCCTTGTATGCAAACCACATTATATCTCTAGCCAGCTTCCTTGGCCTTCTCTGGGCCTTGCCAATCTCACCATTTTTTAAATATATAATTACTTTCCCCTCAGATCAATGCAGTGTTAAGGAAAAGTTAGCACATGTGACTCCATTTTGGTTTGGGGCCCACCATTGTTTAAATGCCAGCACATCATACACCAGGAGGAGTGATCCTTAGATACTGAATCCTTGTGAAAATCCTCCTCCTTGTCTCCAGCCTGCCTTGACTCCCAGTATCTGGTTTTTGTCAGTTTCTAACTCCCTGTCTCTTGGCCTTGATGTGAGGCCTCCCATTCTGATAATAAAAGTTACTGATGCATGGCTTTAGGACCGTGCTGTGTAATTAACATACTGGTATAGCACGAGGAATGCACCAAGCAGGGATAGGTGGTAGATAAGACAAGGGTTTGTTTATTGGCTAAGGTTTCCGATGCACGAGGGCAACATGCTTTGCTAAAAAGTATATAACCTTTGCATAATTTGTATTCAGGGTCCCCCCCCGGCTAGCAGGGGGGCACCACGCTCGAGCGTAATAAACTTAGTGTCTTTTGGGAACTCTGCAGTTGTGGACTTTGTTTCTGTGCCTCAGCCTAGATTCAAACTGTGCGTGTCCTACCAGGTGTAATTCGCAGCAGTTGTGTGCGTGTCCTACCAGGTGTAATTCGCAGCAGTTGTGTGCGTGTCCTACCAGGTGTAATTCGTAACAACAGCAAAATGAATACATGGTGCAATGTATAATACAAAATGTTAGCGGTACATATAAGGGATTCCATGAACATAGCTAGCCAGAGCAGGAAGCCTGAGAGCTCTATCCGTAGGAAGGAGCACTGTGACCATGGGAACAATTGCCTAAGATATGAGTGAAAATAATTAAGAAAGAAATGAACTCCCTCTCTGAACTGCCAAAAGCCCCTCTTGCCTCAAAGGGCCTGGAGGAGCAAGTAATCTTGTGACAGTAGGATCCATGCAAATCCAGGCTACATTGTTGACCCTTGGCCTGAGTGATTAGGCACTATCTGGGGCTTTGCCAGGCTATCTCTGTTAGGAGGAGAAATTGATGATAGTCAGGTATTTCTGTTGTGCAACACTGTTTTATTTACAAAACATGTAAACAAAGTGCTGTTTCCCTGGACACGGTAGGAACAAACAGAAGGTAGTTTCATTGTTCAGAAAGGAAAGTTTCTCTTTTTCAGCCAGTCCTGTGCCCCAGGCAGGGCCAATGCAAGGATATTTTGCACCCTAGGCGAAACTTCCACCTTGCGCCCTCCCCCCCCCCCCACCTCCTTGACTCACACACAATTGACACAAAGTATTAGCGAAATGATGCAGCAGCAATTGCCAGAGTCTTAGATCTGAAATAACTCAACAAAAATAGTTAGCCTCAGGCGACAACTTCCGAAAACTAGTAAACTTACCCATTCTGACAGGCTGTTTATCATGCTAACGGCTGCATGCGACAAGAAAAATGGTGTCATTGCCACTGTCTACCGTAGTGAAGCAGTACACTTGTCCCATCTCCCCCATGCCCCCGACACACTCCCCGGAACACAGCCCTCCCCAGAGCCCCCCGGCACACAACCCCCCCCGCCTCCCCCCAGAGCCTGGTGAGGCACACAGCGTCCCCGCCACCTCCCCCCAAAACCTGGACCAGCGCATTCCACCTCGCTCCACAGCCCCCTCCCCGGCCGGCTTGGCCCACTGGTCCCCCACTTCCCCCCCCCAAAGCCTAGCCCAGCACACAAAGAGCGCCCCCAGCCAGGCACACAACCCACCCTTCACAGCATCCAGCCAGACACGCAGCCTCCCTTCAGCTCCCCTCCTTCTCCCCCCTGACACACAGCACCCCCCTAACCTTCTCCCGCCCGGCACACAGCACATGGCTGAGTCCTGCTCTCGTCTCCAGAGCGTGGCACGCAGCCCCCTCTAGCCCAGCTCGCTTGCGCCTCAGCCTGGCCGGCCCACGGGACCCTGGCCACTGCTCCAGAGCTTGGCATACAGCTTCTCCCCCACCCCCAGGCTGGCCAGCCATGTCATGCCGCCCCTCTCCCCAGAGCCTAGCACACAGGGTCCACCCCCTGAGCTCCTGTCACCAGCAGGCCCCTGCCTCCCCCTGACAGGGCAGAGCCCCCCAGGCAGCACATGGAGCCCTCTCCCCAGCAGCCCGAGGCTTGCCTCGCCCCCACAGCCCAGGCGCCCAGAGCTCTCTTCCTGCCGCCCGCCTCATCTCCTCGGGTCCGGGGGAGCCGGGGCTGGCACCGCCCGGCTGCCTCTGCCCGGCTGTCTCCCACCTGTGAGCTTGTCGCTGCTCATCCCTCCAGAGCCCTTTTTGGTGCCCCCAAATCTTGGAGCCCTAGGCGGCTGCCTAATTCGCCTAGTGGTTACACTGGCCCTGACCCCAAGGCACTCTGTCTCTTGGCTTTCTCCTAGGGCCACATTCACCACTTCACCTCTGGCTTCCTCTTGGCTTTCTGCTTAGACACACTGCAACCAGTCAATGCCTCAGTCCCTGTGTTTCCGCTCAGTCCCTAGGGAATCCCCCTGAACTATGATGATGGGCGATTACTCGTTACCGAGTGTGATCATCTTCCATGGGAGTTATGGGTCCTCAGGTGGCTAATAAGGCCAATCCTTGGTAAGGCAACTTCCATCTTTTCATGTACTGTGTATAGATACCTGCTACTGTATTTTCCACTCCATGCATCTGATGAAGTGGGTTTTAGCGCACAAAAGCTTATGCCTGAATAAATATGTTAGTCTCTAAAGTGCCACAAGGACTTCTCGTTGTTTTTACCTAGGTTTGTGATTGATTGCAGTCATTAACACCTTCCAACAAAACACTATATACTAAACTCCCTGCACTGGTGTTGCATTTCTATCAGTTGTCAAAGTCAGTGAATTCAGTTTTCAGCATTTTGCAAGGGGAATATAACTTGCATTGATAATTTTTAATTGAATAGATCTCAGTCCTTCCTTAAGTGTAGCCTTTCTTACAGTCCTATTAATCTCTTTCCACATGAACTCACCAATATTAACTTCTAAATTCCTTTTCCCAGTTTTCTTTTCCAAGTCGGGAGTCACTGCTATATCTTAAGAGGTAGCACCCAAAACTGAACACGGTATCCAAACGAGAGGGCTCCATTGTTCAAATACTGTCATTATATTATGTTCTGGATTATTTTTACATCCCCTTATTAATGCACCCACACATCCTATTTGCATTTTTTTTTATAACTTACCTTTTTTTTAAACAAATTCTCATTATAACAGTCAGATTTAAGAGCAAAGAAATAACAAGTGTAGAACAATAGATATAAAGGGCTTGGTTCTTCCTCTCGCTAATGCCATTGACTCTGTCTGAGTCACTCCTGATTTTCATTGGAGTGAGTGGAGCATTAGGGTCTACATTGAGAAACACGTTTTTCCATGGATACTGAAAAGCAGTTTAATAAATAATTGCAGTGTACAATGTGTTGTTTGGATAAACGGTTCCCACCCATCCACCCCCCCCCCCCCCGGAAAGGTAACTTCCTGGCAGAGAGATGATTTAGACTGTGGAATGGTCTCCCCAAGGGAGTGTTGGAATCCCCACTGCTGTAGATCTTTCTGTGGGCCAGACAAAGCAAGAGAAAATGCACTGTAGGGAACAATTCTGCAGGGGCAGGGAGATGGGATTGGATCTCTTTGCATCTCTCGCTCCGATCGATGTGGATATACCTTTCTTCCCATACCAAGCACTCTTGGGGTTCCATTAAGGTGCAAGAGTCCACTCTGATGCAGCTAGTGGCTGGATTAGGGCCACAGTCTTTACTTACAGTAGTGATTAGGGTGACCAGATGCCCCGATTTTATAGGGACAGTCCCGGTATTTGGGGCTTTTTCTTACATAGGCTCCTATTACCCCCCACCCCCTGTCCCGATTTTTCACACTTGCTATCTGGTCACCCTAGTAGTGATCCCCAACCTTTTCCACCCTGGGACCTCCTCTCATGTATAAGCATGCACTCCCTGACATCTGGTTGCAACCCCTCTCTGGGCTGAGAACCCATGACTTGTATGATACTCAGGCAAACCAATCCCAGGGCTCAAGAACACTTTGAAATGAACTGCTATCTAAGAGACTGAATAAACATTAGAAAGGGACAACAGGACCATGAAGAAAAACATCCCATCTGACTTTTTAGCCATTAACTAGAACAGAGCCATCCTACTCTCCCCCCACCCCCACCACCTTACTTCTATTGAATAGCTCTGACTCTCATGAGTAGCTTAACTGCTATTGCTAGAAAGTTAAATGTCTTTCTTCTGAACTGATCCAGTTCAGATGGAATGTTTTCTTGTACGGGAAAGTGGTTCAGATTTAACTCTGGATTTGGGTCACTTATCCACACTAACTGCCAATTTCTCTTTCTCTCAAAGGATCCTGCCTGGTCTAGTATGCTAGTATGTAGGGAGACGTCTAGTGGTGAGCCTTCGCTGTACATAACCAGTTCACTGTGTGTTTTCCCCCCTCTGTGCAGCTTCCAGGAGACGCTGTGGGTGAGGTGTTTCTTTTAATCTGTATGCTTCTTACCTGTTTTTCATAAGGGTGAGCATTGTGATGAGCGAGGAAGTGCATGAAGTGTTTGTGGGATCTCTTAGGAATGTCGTTTGAGCTGCACCCCACCAAAGGTACAGCAGGGAAAGTGTTGATTTGTCTGTGTAAGTGTAAATGCCTCTGCAGTGCTGGGTGGGCCTTATCCTATAGACTACAGGACCTGCCTCCCACAGGACAGTGACTTGAAAAGAAGACCTTGATTGTTTCGGAAAGGACATGCTAGGGCAGGTTGGACCCCTGGCAAACATGGTATTAAGTTTTTACTGCAGGTACGTCTTTCAATTTACAACCTCGCTAGAAGTCTCAGGACCAGTTCAACAGTGGGTCAAATTAGGCGCTTTCCCCTTTTCTAACTCAGAATGCTTTTAATAATCTTGGGATTGTATTGTGTGACATGTCTCACAAACAGTTCCCCTTTGCTCTGACTTTGAATGGGATACACTGGGCAAAAGTGCTGTCCTGGAAAGAATTACCGGCTGCCTGGCTCTTTAAGAAATCTCACGACCTAATCCGGGTTTAGCCCAGACTCTGTTCCAGGTGGCACACAAATTCTCTTGTTTTGTGAGATTTCTCTGATGGTGTGACACAGCAGAAAGAGACTAATGTCAGACAGGAAGTACTCCCTAGTCCAATATTGAGCTAGAAAGGAGGCTGACTGGATTTCTGTGCTCATCTTGAATGGACGCTAGGTACAGCTCCCGAAGGAAAAGACTCTGAAAAAGAGTTCTATGCTCATCTGCAACAGATTCTGGCTCCTATATGTTTTGGGTTTTTTCAATACTGAATAACAAACATACTTGCTTTCTGGAGCTGTATCTGAAATCCCTTCGGGAACGGATATTTTCCAGGGCAAAGCAGCAGATCCTTCTCATGAGGACAGAGAGGGCACAATTCCCTCTGCATGTTGCCTCCCAGTTAAAGCAAGCTGGCATTTTAACTTAGGCCCAGATTTACATTTAGTAGGAACAAGCTTTTACAGAAGCTGAGGCCAGTGGTGCAGTGTTTGCATTGTTGTTTTAAAGTGTCCTCCAAGAGAGCTGTGTTCCAGCCCACCACCATTCCCCTGCTGTCAGATGGGCTGGCTCTACCCTATAGGCAGGCCACAGGGGCTGTCGAAGGGGGCAGAGAGAAGGAGGCAGCAAGGGCCCCTTTCTGACGTACAAATTAAGCTCATTCTGAAGCTTGAATGCAGCATTGGTCCGGTCTCTGTGTTAATCCATTTTGCTCTCTGGATGTGCTGGATACAATTGCTTTGTCCTGGATCTCAGGGTATTTCAGGCAGTTGTCAAAATTCTGCGTAGCATCTTTCACACGCTGCCTCTGCTTTGAGCCCTCTCCCACTTCCTATTAGCCTGTGCCTCACTTTCTCTCATCTCCTCTTTCCCTTCTTTTTGCCCCTCCCTACCTACTTTTTGCCCCTCCTCAGCTCTGAGAGCTACCTCTAGTGGCCAAAAGAGAAAGTGCAGGTGCAATCCTTCCTCCCTGCTGCTCTGTAGGTGACAGAGTAACACCAGGGACTAATGTGTGACCATCAGCAGGTGTGTCCATCCTCAGACAGAACCAGCACAGCATGTTGTACAGCTTGAATTCTGCCAACGCCAGGAAAAGGACTTTCACACCTTCCATGTAATCTCTTGTTGGGATTTTGTGTGTTTTATTTCTCCTCCTTTTCGCAGGAGGATGCATTTCCCCCAGTTTCCCTCCTACTGCAGTGCCAATGCTGTTCCCTTTAAGAGGGTGTGACTTCAGTGTCAGAAATTCTGGCATGAAACAGAACAAACCCTGTATTAAAAATCTTTACTGTAAAGAGCATAAAGCTTATTAAGAGAACCTAGCGGCTGCTACTTTGCCAGGCAGTGCCACAGAACAGGATTAGAGGAATCGCCCTCTGAAGTTCGGTGAAGTAGAAAGGCTGAAAGCTGTTTACAGATAAATTTCAGGGTAAACTGCAATGTGTCTGTAGTCTCTGATATAAACTGTCATCCTCTTTCTTTCCCTCTCATGCTGTCCAGGGGCCCTAGACTTGCGGCCACTACTGCAGCAATCCTCAACCTTTTCCACCCAGTGACCTCCTCTTACGTCCTGGGACAGCCCCTCCTGTTTGGCAAATGTGGGAAGTGCAGGGGGACTGTGACCCTCTGACACCTGATTGTGACACTGAGGTTGAGAACCCCTGCGCTGCTGCACGTGGAGGGCACTGAGCGCAGAGGGTCTAGGTACATGTGCAATGAAGACGGGAGAACAGCGACTCAGCCGCTTTCCTCTGCCTTTAACCCAAGGGAAGCCCCTCCGTTCCACCTAACAGAACATAGGGAGCCCTTTGGAGCGGAGCTCTACTGTGCAGAAGAGGTACACCGCTGTTTGGGCTCCCCAAATTCCAGCCCTTCTGTGCAGTGGAGTTGTAACAGTTCTGCTGCATATGGGTCCCCTGCACTTCAGAAGTGTGGAACAGGATTTGCCTCTCTGGAATAGACTTCTCTCTTCACTGTCATTGGTCTGGATTGACTGTGATTCTGTGGCTTGCAAGGTAGCTCTGCAAAAGGCACAACTGGTCTTAGATAAATACAATACAGTCCAAACAATTTCTGCCTAGCAGTGCTTGTTCAAAATTCTCAGTGTTTTCAGGGTGTGAAAATACACACATATTCTTTGTTTATATCTCCTGTAGCACTGTGGCTCACGATCAGCACTTCCCCTTCAAGTGATGATAAAATGGGCCTATGTAGTGCAAAGTGGGGGATAAAGCTTACTGAGTAAATACACTTGGTGCGTTATTGATAGTCTCACCACTGTAACAACGGTCAGTAAAAGCTGCCCAGTTAGACAAGCTGCTAAATGCATCTTCTTTTCTCTTGTAGAGCAGAAAAACTCAGACTGCTCCAGATTACTCTCCTGGTGGACGAAGTTCTCTCTCTGGTTCTGCAGCCTCATCAGAGAACTCCATTGTACCTACACAAACTACCAGAAGAGCAAGATCTCCTCAGAAGGGGTATGGGTCCTGCATGGGAATAGTAGCACCAGTAGCCCTTTCAAAGATGTGTGTATGAGTGGATATGATGCTCCCTCATTGAGAGTGTTGCAAGAACCCACTCAAGTAGGAGGCACTTTGAATCCCTTCCTCAGTGTACTGTCTCCTGCTTTCTGCCACTCCGCCCACACACTGCTTCAGAGCCCATGGGCCTGGTTCTCCTCTATGCAGAATTAACTCCGCTGAAGTCAGTGGATTTGCACCAAGGCAGGGCAAGGGGGAGAAGAATCAGGGATGTTCATTTTGTTGCAAGGTTACATGGAGCAGAGCTGCACAAAACCGGCCCATAGACCCTACAGAGGCTGAACTCCGAGCTTGTGATGCACAACCATCTTCCCCTGCATCCCTTTTTGTTCTCTTCTCTTGCCAGCCCTCCCATCAAATAAGTGATACAATACCTCTGCTGCCCTGCCCCATCATGGCATTGTCAAGTGCAGAGTCATGGCGACAAACCCATTATTTACTATTCTGATCATTCACTTGTTGCTTGCATTAGTCGAGTGTCCTTTGCTTTTTCTGGCTAGGCCCCTACTATGGCCAGAAAACCGCATGACCCATTGTTCCACAACAGTGACTCCACAGACCTATCACTCAGGGGGTTTTGTTTTCAAATTAAATTCAGTAAAGTCTCCCAGGTCCCTGAGTCTTGGCTCATATGTTCCGGAGAGCACTGATTGGTTTTCCACATCCCTGGTCTTCTACATCCCTATTAGAAACATGAAGATCCTGCTCCCAAGTGATCCCCACCCTCTAGTTCTCCAGCAGCAGCTCCTGCACCTCGCACTCCTAAGTCCTGGGATGCAGCTAGCTGACCCTCTTGCTAACAAGCACTGAATGGGATGTCCTTTGGAACCCAGCAGTATTGCTTTTCAGTCTGCTGTTGAATAACACTAAGTACCCACTTCCCGTATAGTACTCTCACCCCCTGCCAGCCTCACGTGATACAAGACTGGTACCAGGGTCAGTCTGGGTTGCAGTCAGCTTTGTAGGGTTCAAAGAGCTCATGTTTGGGGAGGGGCTGTCTTTGGCTTCTGGGACATATCGAGGTGCTGTCTGGAAAAGAACCGACCCTGTTTCTATGTTGGCTTTTGGAAACATAGTGAAAAACCACAATAACTCTTTGGGGAAAATATTGTAATGTTTCATTCCCACCAGTCCTCTAATTTGAACAAAGGCAGCCTTTGAATTTCATTAACTAAAAGGGTTTGTTTTTATTTTCTGGGCACATTTTAATTAATTTATTTAATGTGCTTATTTTATTCCATTCTATTAAAATCAGCCAGGCCCTGGGCTGAGCCTGCACTGTACTGTCAGTGGCGTGGCTAGGATTATATGAAGTGGTTTGTACAGAGAGCCAGGTGAAAGAGAAAAAGCCAAATAGGGTTGCAGAAAGTGCATTTCATGGGTCCTCTGTCTGCCAGGGGAGAGGGCTGGACTGGCAAGCCGACACTGTCTGTCTCTCATGCTGTGTGATAGGTAGATCAAACCATGACACGTTTCTCCCCGTTCCCACAGCCTGATGGCTTCACTTCCTGTCCTACAAGAAGAGACGTTGTTCCGAAAGGGATTCTGGAGCTATCGAATCCCAGCCCTGCTCTATGTGCCGCAGTCCTGCACCATCCTGGCATTCGCCGAGGAGCGGGAGGATGAGGTGGATGAACACGCCAAGCTGATAGCAATGCGCAGAGGCACATACGATGGGACTACCCACTGTGTTCAGGTAATGCACATTTCATTAAAGCTGATTTGGCTTTGGTTCACTTACTCGGGGGGCAGTACACTGGGTGTGGGGCCAGGACAGGGAACCAGAGAAATGAGGGTGTAATAGGCTTGCTGGTGCACCTTGGGATATCCACTGTGGTTCAGGGAGCCAGCTAGAGAGAGACAGGAACAGAGGGGCTGCTGGAGTGGATCCAGAGACACAAGACAGAGAGAGGCGGGCTGGGGGGTAAGCCTGGTGGGAGGTGGTGAAAACAGGAGGCAAATAACTTTTCATTCTGGTAAAACAAATATCTAGCTTACAAATAGTCAAAAATCGCTACACCGCACAAAAGTGTGTATGGGATGTGCATATGGGAACTGGTTCATGTGTGTAGCCCATCAAAGTGAATTGGCTAACTTAATAATTCACCTGTTAATGACAGCTAGGCTGGTGGCAAGCTGGGGGCAGTTGATGCTCGATCCATTTGTAATAACTTCTAACAGCTGCAAATATATTAAAATACAGTATCTGTGGGATTATATCCCTCTCCTCTGGTCCTTCAGATGTGGCTTGTTGTCTTAGATCAGTGGTCTTCAACCTTTCTTCATTTGCGGACCCTTAAAAAATTTCAAATGGAGGTGCAGCCCTTTTGGAAATCTTACCCATAGGCTGCGGACCCACAGGGGTTCACAGACCAGAGGTTGAAATCCACTGTCTTAGATTGTAAGCTCTTCAGGACCAAGACCCTGTCTCTGCCTATCACTAGTGGGGTCTCAGAGCACTACAGTGATATATATATTCAGTAATAATGACACATGTAACCCCACAATAATTCAGTTAGATAGAGTTCAGCTGGTCAGAAAGAGATTTGGTGATTTCTGTCTGCATGCTGAGGTTTATTAAAATAAAAATATACAAACCCCACAAAGGAAAATATTGGTTAAATATGCCAGGTAAAGACACAGGCTAAAAATGATCAATCAATGGCTGTACTTGGGAATCATCTTCTAGTTGCAGTGCAACTAGTACAAAGACTAGATGACCCTTGCGGTCCCTTCTAGCCCTGTGATTCTATGGCCATGCTGTGTGCTATTAAATATAAACAAAAGACCGAGAGAATTGGGACTTGTGGGATCTGTACCCCAGCTCTGCTTCTGACTTGCTGTGTCTCTTCAGGCAAGTCGCTAAGTCAAAGTTTTCAAACATGGATGACAAAAGCTAGGTACATGACTCCATATTCAGGCATCTCAATGACTTCAGTGCGATCTCTAGGTGCTTGGCACCTGTGAAAACCAGTCTCGTTATTTAGCTTTCTGAATAACACAGCAGGTCAGTGGCAGCGCTGGGGCATAAACCATTGACTTCCAGTTTCTTGCTCTAACCACTAGATTTTCTTCTTCCACCTCTTGTTTCCTGCCTGTATCTTTTATACAAGGATCCTTCCTCTGTAACACTGATTTATTTTTTCCCCTTGTCCCCCTTTGCACTCCCACATGGCAGTGGAATAAAATGGAGACCATTGTCAATGCGCAGCTGGAGGGCCACCGTTCCATGAACCCATGTCCTGTGTACGATGAAGTCACTGGGAACCTCATTCTGTTCTTTATAGCTGTCCCAGGAAAGGTCTCTGAAAACTACCAGATCAAGACAAAGACCAACTTGGTCCATCTGTGCCAGGTCACCAGCACTGATAATGGATGCTCCTGGAGCCCCGCGAAGGATCTCACTGAGACTGTCATTGGCACAGCACACAAGGACTGGGCCACCTTTGCAGTGGGACCAGGCCATGGTTTACAGTTGCTCAATGAGGCTCGGAGTCTCGTGATTCCTGCCTACGCCTATCGGATACTTGACCCTGGGAAAAAACCCACCCCACATGCCTTCTGCTTTGTTAGTTCTGACCACGGGAAGACCTGGGCAATGGGGAACTTTGTGGCAAAGGAGAGTGCTCTGGAGTGCCAGGTAGCTGAAGTGCACAGCCAAGGAGAGAGGGTGCTGTACTGCAATGCTAGAAGCAGCCAGGGAGCCAGAGTCCAGGCTGTGAGCTACAACCATGGGATGGGTTTTGATGGTGGTCAGCAGATTGAGAAGCTGGTAGAACCTCCCCATGGCTGCCATGGGAGTGTTACTGGCTTCCCAAGTCCTGCTAACATGAAGTCAGAGTGTCAGGACAGCTGGGTGCTCTACTCTCACCCCACAGACCCAGCTGGGCGGAGAAATTTAGGAGTGTACCTCAACAAGTGTCCCTTAGATCCCGCATGCTGGACAAGACCCACTCTCATCTTCAAGGGCTTGTGTGCTTATTCAGATCTGCAGCACATGGGGCAAGGCCCTGATGGCTTCCCACTGTTTTGCTGCCTGTTTGAGTTTGGCACCAGCTCGCAATACAAAGAGATTGTCTTCCTTATGTTCACTTTGAAACAAGCCTTTCCATCCGAGTGCTGAGCCACAGTGGACAGGTGCATTCAGTGTCTGCCTGAGAATCACCTTAGCTGACACTTCACTGCCATGTCTCACCTGTCAGCAAATGGCTTTTATCGCCTGCCTTTGTCCTGGCTGCGAAGCCATATGAAATGGATTGCTTTTCTTTTGCTGTTTCCTCCTCCACCCCTTCCCGCCTGGCTGCCTTTTTCAGCACCAAATAGCAAGAATGAATGTGATTTTCATATAGTGCCATTCAGACTCACCAACGCAGCCAGTATGTGGGCAGATGTGGTGTCCGTTACCTGCCCAACATTATTTAATAGACTGCCCGGGATGCTCCTTTGAAAATGGACATCATTGGTATCCCCTGTGCTTTGCAATAATGTCATCCCTACCTTTACCCCTTATTCCTCCCCTACCCCGTCTCTCCTGAAATCCTTCTCTGGGCCATCAGCACATTGTGTTCTGAAAACCGCACCTCCCTGCTCTCTCAGCTTCTGGGGAGCCAGGATGCTGTGGCCGGATTGTTCTCTTTCTCATATCATACTATGCCATCCTCTGTCTTTTTCCCTGGCTTCCTACCCATTTCTGGATCATAGAATCATAGACTGGAAGGGACCTCGAAAGGTTATCTAGTCCAGTCCCCTGCACTCAAGGCAGGACTAAGTATTATCTAGGCCATCCCTGACCAGTGTTTATCCAACCTGCTCTTAAAAATCTCCAATGATAGAGATTGCACAACCTCCCTAGACAATTTATTTCAGGGCTTAACCACCCTGACAGTTAGGAAGTTTTTCCTAATGTCCAACCTAAACTGCCGTTGCTGCAATTTAAGCCCATTGTTTCTTCTCCTATTCTCAGACGTTAAGGAGAACAATTTTTCTCCCTTCTCCTTGTAACAGCCTTTTATATACTTGAAAACTGTTATCATGTCCCCCCACAGTCTTCTCTCCTCCAGACTAAACAAACCCAATTTTTTAAATCTTCTCTGATATGTCATGTTTTCTAGACCTTTAATAATTCTTTTTGCTCTTCTCTGGACTTTCTCCAATTTGTCCACATCTTTCCTAAAATGTGGCGCCCCGAACTGGACACAAGACTCCAGCTGAGGCCTAATCAGTGCGGAGTAGAGCAGAAGTATTACTTCTCGTGTCTTGCTTACAGCACTCCTGGATCCAGTTCAGGATTGCTCTCCTGGAATTCAAGACCTTCCCTGGACGCACTCCAGTCTAGTTAATATCTACCACTCATGCGCCTCCAATCCCAGCCTCTTCTCCTAGGTAGCTCTTTCTCTTGCACTGCCCCATGCAGCTGGATTTCTCACCGCCAAGAAAGCCTCAGTCACTCCCTCTCTTGAAATCTTACGTGGTCCAGCCGGTTCCCTTTCAAACACGGGGGTAGCTCCAGTAGATCACTTGCAGGAAGAAGACCAGATCTTAAGAAGGGGGAGGGGGGAATTTGGCCTGCATCAGAACTACAGGGTTAGGCCCAATAAGTATGGCCACTAATGGTAATTTCAAGTTTACTATGTTGAGAGGGATGAAGTGAGCTGTAGCTCACGAAAGCTTATGCTCAAATAAATTTGTTAGTCTCTAAGGTGCCACAAGTACTCCTTTTCTTTTTGCAAATACAGACTAACACGGCTGTTACTCTGAAACCTATGTTGAGAGGGGAGATGCATGAATGTCCTATTAACCAAGGAGTGGGCCGTGAACCATCGGAGTTGTAATGTTTTCTGAGAATTCTAAATAAAACAGGCTGGAGATTGCTCTTATAATCTCTGGCAAGTCCAGGTGGCTAGAAAGCATGATTATCCTTATTATACAGCATTTTCTGTGTACATGGCCCTGTAAAAGAGGTGCAGTGTGTCAAACCGCGAATGGGTCCCTGCCCCAATTGGCTCACAAGAACACAGTGTAATACAAGCAAACACAGGCATGAGCATATTCTTGCCAGAAGGATTTATGGAGTAGATGGATCTTCAGGAGTTGTTTTTTGAAGGAAGCCGCCTGGCCAATGGTGAGTCATAGGGTTAGAAGGGACCCGCAAGGGTCATGTACTCTAACCCCCAAGGGAGTAAGAGGTTCTGGTAGATATGTGGTGTGGCGTGAAGGGAGGTACAAAGTTGGTTGGGGGGGGCGGTTTATGACCAACTTATTGAATGTTTATTTCATTACAGCACTGTGGCCAATGGTAAACTACAATGAAAAACTGCTCACAAGTTCAAAAACCAAATGATGCAGCACATCCACACACTGGTGCCAGGGGTCTTTGGCTACCAAGCGTGAAAACACATTTGTACACCTTCCCATAATATATATTTACATAAATATGTATTTTGATTAAAATTCCAGGCAGACAATTTAAAAAAATTATTGATGAGGATGAGCCTCAGCAATCCAATAATTGCCCAGTGGAGAAAAAACACATTTGAACTACTGCATCTCTATTCTAGAGTAAAAATGAAATGCTTCCCAAAGTTTGTGATCCTCTATTGAGCATGAAATTCCAACAGTATTTCTTCCAGGTGGGTGGCAAAGGGAGTGACCAGAAATGAATCAACAGCAAACACCAGGGAAGGGAGGGTAGAGGTGTAGGCTGGGGTGGAAGTATGGAGAGCTATGGAAGTTTGACCCAGTTCTCTGGACCCAGTTCTTCTGTTCCTGCAGAAAGATGCAGTCCAAGGTATTTGCAGTATAACAGACTGGGTGTGTGTGTGTGCCCGCACAATGGCTCCAAGGGAAACATATTTATTTGCTTTATTAGTGAGGTAAAGTATTTGCTTTTTGCAGGGCCTTTCCATGCCAGTTAGAGCAGTGACCCATGTAGGACTGTGTCAGGTTGACACTACCATTGCCTGTTGGAGTTTCTGCATGCTTGAGTGCCCTCTTGCTTGCTTCTTATTGTGTTCCTGGCTTTTGAAAGGGAGATGGTGAGCCTGCAGCAGCTGGAGGCCCACAAAAGCATTCTTGCGTGAGAGATCTGGGTGGCTGTTTTAAAAAAAAATACTTCCAGATCTCACTTAATTTCCCTTACTCCACTAGTTCCGCCTGAAGGCACCTGTAGTAGACAGGTCCGGCCCACCCTCGGCACAGACTGGGGAACAAAGTATGATAGGAACTATGGAATCTCATGGCCAGCTCAAAGAAATCTGTAATTTCCCACTCCACTCCCCTCCCCAAGCTGCAGACTAACTAACAGGCTGGGCTGGAGTAGCTACAAAGTGAGAAGCAATCGGTGGCTGATAAAAGAATGTCACTTGGCAGGTTTGTTTTCAGATCTAGGCCAGAGGCCAAAGTGCCCCCTTGTGGCCAACAGCATATTACTATTGCCTGACCAGCTTCTGGCTATTTTAAGCAAAGTGCTCTGGTTTGGAATCTGCCCTTAGGTTTAACCTCTCTTGTCATTAACATTAGGAAATGCTTTCTGTTCCGTGATACCTGGGAGCCTCTCTGGGCTCTTCTCATCTGTCCACGCTCAGCAGTAGCCATTGAGAGCAGGTGAGAGGACCTTGTTGACAAACCATGCAGTGTGATGTTGTGTGTTCTCATGGGGTGACTGACTGCTGGGTGCTTTGAGCCATAATGCAAATAGCACTGATCCAGTGCACTGGTGCTTTCACAATTGCAGGTGCTGGCACACACTGTACTACTTTGGCCGTTGGGTTTTGTGTGTGCGTCCTGCGTGGTGTTATATGCAGGAGGACAGACTAGCTGATCTGGTCGTGCTTTCTGGCCTTAACTCTATGGCTGAAAACCCAGTTCATGTAATATGTGCATCCTACCACCTCTGATAGACCAGGTGGAATAACATCCCCACACTGTGGAAAAAATGTTTGGGCTTTGTCCATAGGCAGCTAAGACTTCAAATGTGATTGTCCAACACCGCAATGTGTCCCAGTTCTTTGGCTGTGGCATCATTCTCTCAATTATAATGAAATATGGCTGCTGCTGTGGTTGTCCAAAGGGTTACTTTCCAGGCTGCTGCTTCTGCTTTGGATTCTTGTGCCCGGCTTTCCCGTTTTTATTCTCTTGTTTTACAATGGGCACCAATCCAGACGTGTGCCACTTTGCTGGGATTATGATATCACAGTATCTTCTGAGTAGAAGAAGAAAACAGTGCAGGTACCTGTCCTGGTGGTGGGCCCTGCGGTTTTAATGTCGCCTTCCATGTAGTGATACCCATCATAGAGACTGCAGGGTGCAACAAGATCACTGTGCTTTCCCCCCAGTGGTATATATGCCAGTTCTCGGCAAGACAACTTCCAAAATCTCCTCTTCCCGTGGAAGAGCTAATCAGATCTCCTGAACAGCTCTTCTCCAACACAAACACACACAAGGAAAGTTCACTGCTGCAGGAGTTACGATAAGTGAGGCTAGAGAGCAGACTACTGTCTCTGGGTAGGGTAGTATGATTCACACTCCATTCTTTGGGAATCAGGCATCCGACTCCAGGGGGTCCACACACACTAACCACATGGCAATCCCACTGTAGTCTTTTCCCACTGTGATAGGACTCACCCACCAGCAGCATAAGAACTAGGCCCCATCGTCTTTTGAAACAATGTCCTCCACATGCCACTTGAGACCATGTTGTAGTTTATGGTCTTACAGTGGGATTAATCTTTTAACAACATAGGAACTGGACTGAGCGCTATTTTGGGGCAGTGGAATCTGCATGGTATCCCTCCAGGATGCCACCTGCCTTTTTTTTTTCTGAGGTCCACCTCAAACACATGTGGCATACCCCAGCTTCTCTGCATATTTGCGCTTGGTTGTTCTGCACAACTGGGCACAGTGGCGCCTTCAGCCAGATGCATGGTACATGCCATTGGCAGGGGTGCCAGTTAAGGGGCAGGGCCACCAGTGTGGAGGAAGGGGGAGTTTGCCCCAAGCCTCCCATCTGAGAGGACCCCCAAACTGAGTGGTGTTGTGACCTGGTGTGCTGGTTGGCAATGCCAGTCACTGAAATGAATGGGGCCTAGCTGCTCCTCCATCATGACATTTGAAGTTAAAGTGAGAGTGGTTCCACTGTGAGTACCATGTAAAACCTCTCTGGGGCACCCCTTGCTGGAATTAGCATATCTGAAGGAAGACACAGCTCAGAGTCTTCCAAAAGCTGACACCTCGCTGAGGTACTTGCAGGAGTATTTTCAGCCACAGATAAACATTAAAGAGACTAATTAGTCTTGTGACCGAATCAGCTGGGCTCGTGCCTTTTCAGGGGTGCACCATGGTGCTCAGAATTTAAAGCCTCTTATTACCTGGCACGAACTTCCAGTAAGTCAGCAGAACCTGTACTATAAGACAGCAAGGCTAATCTTGTTCACCAGCAACACTCACTCTGGGTCTGCTTGTAAGGTTACTGTATGGAACGCTCCTCCCTGCTGTGTTGAGCAGTGGTTTACCATGGCCTTGACATTTGGAGCTGTGCTGCTTCCTGCTGCAGCCACCATGCAGCAGTGGCGGCGTGTCAGCCTAGGCGAATGAGACACGCCCAACCAGCACCTTCAGCAGCAAACTCCCCAACGCTGCGTTTATTGTGTCTATACGCTGATGTTTAAGGACGGTTAAGCATGTACATGTTAGATAAGGGACGTAAGTCCACAAGCAGGGGCTTGTGATTTAATTTAAATGTCGTGCTACTCGCTCTCTCCCCGTCCCCGCAGTGAAACGCAATGCCAGAAAAGGTAGGGGCTCTGGGTGAAGCTCAAATAATGGTATAGGCAAGAGTGCCTCAGGAAGCTGCCTTGTTGCCATGGTGACAAACCACACCTAGGAGTCTCTTTATGAGAGCATGTGGCAACCAGGGGCTTGGTGAGGCCCTGGCAGGATTGCAGCAGTTAAGGCCAGTTCTGACAGCAGGGCTGCTGGGGGCCCCCCTCCCAGCACTGACAGGGCTCCACAGCTGAGGGGCCCAAGACACAAGGGCGCAAGGTGTTGGGGAGGTTGCCGTCCTCCTGGCCCAGTGGACTGCAAGGAGGACAAGCTGCGCGGGAGGCCACTCTGAGGCTGAACCGTTCCTGCCCAGGGACGGCTCCCACGTTCCTGGCTGGGGAGGGAGGGAGCAGTGCCATGACAGCGGAGCTTCAGAGGGCTTCCTGCAGACGCAAGGAGCGGCGGGGGGGGGGGGGGGGGGGGGCTGTAGTCCTGGCAGGGCAGAGCAGAGACACGCCCCAGCCAGGAGTGCCGGGAGGAGGACATATATTGGAATTCGTGAGACTTTGTGGTATGTGCCTCACCTACCAAAAGTCATCAGCCACCACTGCAATGCAGGGAAGCTACAGCAGCGGCCGCCATGGCCGGTCCTGAGAAGCTGACCCAGCTTGTGGCTAGCAGGCTGCTGCTATGTGTAGGACTGTGCAATTGATTGTAACGTCCCCTTTTCACACCCACGCACTTCATGCCAGGCAGAACAGTGCTGTGCCAGCCCACCTGAACACATTGAGCTCACAACCACTGTACAGTACCTGAGGTCACACACAGCCCACCCACGTGCCTCACAAACATTGGTGATAGTGCCTGGGACAAGGTCTTTCGTATGGCACCCGCTGAAGCAGTGCAGTCTACAGTAGTTACTCCTCAGGATGGACAGGAAACCACAAGCATTGCAGCCACGCCAGTTCAGCTATTCTCCTACCTCCTTCCCACAACATAGGGCCTTGTGTATGGAAATAACTCGGAAGTCCTGAGCTCAACAGCAGCGCTGGACCATACGGAGGCTCCAAATGCGCTGGTGCAACCAGAGCTGTCAGGAACACGGGGCCAGATTCTGGGCCAAGCCCCCTTAATTTCCCTCCCCCAAAAACAATGACCAGTCCAGTGCAATTCCAGCTTGCTCTGTTACATCCTGCTGCCCTTGTCCTAAGGGTCTGTTCTGGCAGCTGGGGATCGCTGGAGCTCAGTGACTCCCCAACCATGTCCCTTGTAACATAGCCACCTCACTTCCCCCATCCCTGGGAGGGGGGCTGGGTAGAGCTGACACTGGCTCTGCACCGCATGGGGACTCCCCAGGCAAGCAGAATCCGGAGCAGGCAGTTAAGCTGGCTCTCCAACCGCTTTGAGTTGGGGCCAAAGTGTGCATGTGCCAGAATGGTTCTGTCAAAAGCAGCTAGTTGTAAGTACGGGTCAGACAACCAAACATGTCACACAGTCAGTGTCCCTGCAATGTCCCTGTTTGCTTGCTGTAGACACACCCTCGGTTGTCATGTTCACTGCCTTGGAGACTAGCACTGAGCATGCCATGAAGTGAGCACAGGGCTGGGACAGGAACCTAAAGAAGCCATGTATAGACAAAGAAAGGGGAAGTGAAAGCACCAGCCTCCCTCTCCCTTTGCAGACTGGCCAAGTGTTTCTGTCCCATCCCACCTTGGGCTTTCGGGGTCTGACTTACCTTTGAGAGCGACTAACGCTGTGTCACAGAGGGAGATGTGCAGTTGTTGTCACCAGATCCCAGGACAAAGTTTGCCTGTAAGACTGACTTGTTTCCATGCAGGCTGGGCATAGTTTACAAGGCTCCTTCAAGTGCCATATGACACCCTGCTAGATTTTCAGGTCAGATTGTATTGAAGATTAAAGCAGCAATACAGCAGGTAAGAAAGGAGCGCTCTGGGGACAGCAAGCCCAATGCTAATAATCCTGTTTTTGTTTAGTCTCCTAAGGGGCCTTTGGTGGGTAAGAGGGGAAATAATAATCTCTAGCTCTTACACAGCACTTGTCATCAGTAGCTCTCAAAGTGCTTCACAGCCTTCAATGTATTTACCCTCCCATCACTCTGTAAGGCCAGCCAGTGCTATTATCCCCATTGTACACAGGGGGAACTGTGTTACAGAGAGATTAAGGTCTGTCTATACCGGGGTGGGCAAACTTTTTGGCCTGAGGGCCGCATCTGGGTATGGAAATTGTATGGTGGGCCATGAATGCTCACGAAATTGGGGTTGGGATGCAAGAGGGGGTGAGGGCTCTGACTGGGGGTGTGGGATCTGGGGTGGGGCCAGAAATGAGGAGTTCAGAGTGTGAGAGGAGGTTCCGGGCTGGGGTAGGCGGTTGGGGTGCAGGGGGTGGGGGGGTGGCAAGGGCTCCAGCTGGAGGTGAGGGCTCGGGATGAGGGATTTGTGGTGTAGGAGGGTGCTCCAGGCTGCGACCAAGGGGTTCGGCGGGTGGGAGGGGGATCAGGGCAGGGGAAGGGGGTTGGGGCACGGGGGAAAAAGGGCTCTGGCTGGGGGGGTGGGCTCTGGGGTGGGACCAGATATGAGGATTTCAGGGTGCAGGAGGGGGCTCCAGGCTCGGGCAGGGGTGCAGGCGGCGCTTACCTCAAGCAGCTCCTGGAAGCAGCAGCATGTCCCTTCTCCAGCTCCTATGCAGAGGTGTTGCCAGGTGGATCTGCGCACTGTCCCGTCCTAGTTGCAGCCCCTGCAGCTCCCATTAGCCACAGTTCCCGGCCAACGAGAGCTGTGGGGGTGGCGCTTGGGGTGGGGGCAGCGTGCAGAGCCCCCTGGCTGCCCGTAAATGTAGGAGCCGGAGGAGGGACATGCTGCTGCTTCCGGGAGCCTCAGCGTGCACACACAGAGCAGCCTCCGACCCCGCTCCCTGGCTGGAGCATGGGAGCAGAGCAAGCCCCAGACCCCACTCCCCAGCGTGAGCTCGAGGGCTGGATTAAACTGGCTGGAAGGTCATATGTGGCACTCGGACCATGGTTTGCCCACTCCTGGTCTATACTATAGCTGCTCTAGGTCTGCTGCTGTAGTATAGATGCTTCCTCCTTCAACGGACAGGCATTTTCCATAGAAGTAAGGCAGTCCACCTCTCCAAGTGGCGGTCGCTAGGTTGGCAGAGGAATTCTTCCATCGATGTAGCCGCATCTACACTGGGGGTTAGGTTGACATAACTGCGGTGCTCAGGGTGTGAAATTTTTCATTGTCCTGAGTGATGTAGCTGGGTTGATCTAATTTTCAAGTGCAGACCAGGCCTAAGTGATTTGTGCAAGGTCGCCCAGGAAATCTGTGGCACAGCTAGGAATTGAACCCTGGTCTCCCAACCCCTAGGCTAGGGCCCTAACCACTGGACAGAGGCAGGGAAAGTGAGAGAGGAGGAAGGATAGGGATGGAAAAGGAGAGGACCTGGCTTAGCTCTCAGTTACAGTGCTATAAATCAAAGGAAATTCCAGTGAAGTCCATGAAGCTGCTCCAAAGTGGGGGAGCAGAATTGCGCCCCTGGCTGGGACTTTCTGATGCAGAATAGGGGGGACACAGGTGGTTAACCACTTGAGTTACAGTGTTGAGGGGGAGCGGAGGTTGGAGGAACGTGTCATGCTCACTCTGAGCTGTTTGATTTCTGAGGAAGTCGTCCTCGGCTTGGTTTCCTTTCCCTCTCTGTACCATTGAAACAGGAAGCTGGTGAGCTGCAGCTGCTGAGTGTTACTGAGACACACGAACGGCTCTGGCAGCTTCTAAACACTGACTGCTGGATTGTCAATAATGTTTCCTCCAGCTCTGGCAATGGATCGGTGCTGGTACCATGGGAACATCACTCGCTCCAAGGCTGAGGACTTGCTCTCCAAAGTGGGAAAGGATGGCAGCTTCCTAGTGCGGGCCAGTGAGTCGATCTCCTCAGCGTACGCGCTCTGTGTTCTGTAAGTATAGCTCTTACCTTTCGTGGGGCTCCATTGCTCCTGCCCGCTCTGTGTAGGGACTACCCCTACCTCCTCCCCAGCACAGAGACACAGCCACCCCACCTACCAGGAAGGTGCGACCTACCAGTGTGGTAGGTTTAACCTGGCCTGGCCACAGAGTGTGATGGAGGGGATTGAAAGAAACCACATTTGTGACAGTTGTTGTGGAACAAACCACACTAGTGAGGGGAGGCCAAAAACCCCTGATCCAAAAGGAGACAAAAATCCAAGGATGTCTCATGGATCGATGCGTTCAGAGATGGGGAACCATCCTGTTATCTCTGGTCTGTCTGAATGACCCTCCCACTTGGGTCTTGTTCTCTTTGGAGTGGGGGGAAAAAAACCCTGAGCATGGCGCCCACCAGGCATTCTCTCCCATTGAAATACTCACAGCTCAGCGCATGTTTGACACCGCAGGTTGGTCAGTAAATGCCTTTTTCAGTCTGGCAGGTGTACTGCAAATGTGCAGGTAGCTTTGTGTGCCAACACTGGTCCTTACAGAGGCTGTCTCTGATTCAGCCTGAACAGGGACGTGGTCCTACAGAGGATGCAGGGTTCTAAGGATGGTAAAAACGGGGGGGAGGGGAAATCTCCCAGTGTCCTTAGCAGCTATTTCACTCCAAGTCAAAGACCCTTCCCCTGGAATGAAGATTAGGGATTGAATTGGAGAGATCAATGGCTCTGGTCTTGTTTGACTGAGTGCAGCTGATATAGTTGGTGTCAGGAGAGGCTGAGGCAGAGAGAGAGATCAGATTCAAGAGTTTGAGACTTTTTAAATTTTGTCGCAGAGAACCATCATGCCATAGAATCATAGGGCTAAAAGGGACTACAAGTGTTATCTAGTCTAACCCCCTGCCAAGAAGCAAGATTTGTTGTGTATAAACCATCCAAAGATGGTGTCAGCCTATGAGAAATCAAATTAGCCTGCTAGGACCCCAGGCCTAACAATCATTTCATTTCACAGCTGCTGGGAACAGACTTTAAAAAAATCTCACCACGTTTTTCTTAGTAACCAAATAACAAGCAGGTTTCTTGCTGCTGCTTCCTCTTTAAAGTACATTTGTCTCCATTCTAAAAAGAGGAGCTGCTGCTTGAGCTGTGGTCTAACCGTCCACCTTTGAGCTCCAGCTTCTGGGGACAGTACAATACATGACGGAGAGTGTGAGTCTCAGAAAGAGTGCATGGGGCAGGCTAGCATGTCCTCCTGCACATATGTTGGATGGTAATGGGATGGTGGTGGTGCAGAGAGGGGAGTGCACAGTGGGGAGAGCATGCGTGTGTGTGGAGAGGGTGGCATATGGAAGGAAGGGATGTGCATGTGGAGGGCAGGGAGTGTTTGGTAGGTGTGTTTGTGTATGGGGGGCAGAGGGAGGATGGGTGTCTGCAGACATGGAACATTTACATCTCTGGGGTTGGGGATTGTCTGCATGTAATTTAGAGCTGGTGCCAAAGTCACTTGTTCCTGAACTATAACTTGGAATAAATAGCACAAATTGGCTTCTTCAGGGGCGCTTGCAAGATCCCTTTTATTTGCTTTGAACAAACACACACACAAACAAAATACTGTTTGCATCACTAGGAAGCTGCGAATATTTGCATCAGTTTTCCCTCTGAAGTGTTTCCGCAGCCATCTTTGAAAGCCCTTTGCGCAGTTCTGAGAGACAAGGAATCAGGGAACAGAAACAACATGGTGACCAAAGTTGTCTAAAATGGGGGCCAAAAGTCAGGCTCCTCAGTCCATATTTAGATGCTTAAATAAGTGGGCTGGGTTTCAGAGGTGCTGAGCACCAGCAGCTTTCTCTGAAGTCATTGGGAGCTGCTAGGCACTCAGCACTTTTGAAATTCAGGCCACTTGTTATTTAGGTGCCTAAATATACTACTAAGAACCTAACTGTAAGCCCCATTTTTGAAAATCTCAGGCCACGTAACTTCAATGACCAATCATGCAGCACAAATAGCAAATTAGGAAGAGAGAATGCTTGAAGCAGTAATCGTGGGTGGACAGGTCATAAGCAAATTATAGGCCAAAATGTGTCACCCAACCCATGTGTCGATTACTGGGACAATTTATAAAATCAAGTCTGCTGGTGGATAATTCACTAAGAGAATAGGGACTAAACATGCTGAATAAATTGTTCACTGGGAATAGATCTCCCAGCTCGGGTGGTAACAACAAACCATCCCGGTTTCTCAGTGTTAAGGGTAAAGTGCTTCTCATGTTTACTGGAGCTGCTCGGAACATTTTCAACTAAATATGTTTTCATCGAAATATGATGATTAGTCAAAGCCGAGATGTTTTGTGGAGTCGTATCAATTTTGATTAAGTTTTCAACAGGAAGATGTCTGAGCTCCAGGGCGCTCTGGTCTCTTCTGAGCCAAGAGAAAAAGAGAACCAAATAAAAACCCTGACCTTTTGGATACAAAACCAAATATTTCGACACAATTCTGCTTTGCAAAAACATTCAAAAGGTTCTAATATGGAGCGAAAACAAACTTCAGCACTTCAAAAGTTGTCACCAAGCAGACCTGTCATTCTCCAGCCAGAGCTAATGTTCATCTAGCAGCTCCATTGAAATTAGAATGGGGACTTGAATAATTTTTTATCCTGCTGAGCCAAATAGATTTTCCTGGAGGGATGTTGCAGGAAAATAATTATTTGAATAATGACAGACCGAGGGGGTGTGTGTGTAAGTAATAATGCCTTCCCTTCTTTTATTGCTCCGACAGCAGCAAAATAGAACTTAGAAGACAAATTGTACAAACAGCAAATACACAGTGAATGCCCTCCTCCAGACACTTTCATCCTCTGTTCTGTAGTCTAATCCTTATAACCTGATTGCCCCAGGAAAGGCAAGGACCAGAGTGATTCTTCTTCTTTCCATGTTACTGGAACGCTTGGTTTGCCCGTTTATTAACTAGAAATGACTACTGAGCTCTTGCACTCAAGGAATTCAACGGGAAATGATTGCCTAGCTCATGAACCCAGAAAGGGTTTAACAGCAGCTGTGTCTGAAACTAGCATTATCCCTCCACTGGGACCTTCTGTCTTGATGTGCTTTTGTTCAAGATGATGGAAAACATAAACAGTTAGACAGGGAGGGAAGCTACAGGGGGGAGGGGGGAAGACTGTATTTTCCTTGTGTGTCTTTATTAAAAACCCATGGCTTTCCTTTAAGATCCTTCTAGGAAAATCACTATTTTAAAGACCAGATACAGTGGCTCTAGATCATGTACCAATTGAAAGCAGCGCTAACGAATATCTGCAAAATCACTAGGTTGGAAGTTCGTGCGTCGGAACTCTTCAGATGTAGCACTGTGAAGCCATTTGGCAATGATAAGGATTTCTTCCAGGAAACCCAAAAAGAAACTCCCTTGCAGGATTTAGCACCTCTTAGAGAGTTTGTCCCAAACACAAAGGCACCAAGACCTGGATGGACCAGTATTGCCCTCATCTACTGGGCAATGAAACTGGAAAAAGCTGGGGTGTTGGGTGTGATAAAGAGCGGATGTTTTGAGGTGGGAAGTGCTTCCCTTCGTACACCTGAAGGCACTGGCATGTACAGAAGCTCATTTTGGTGCTGAAACCAATTAGAATACAGTGGATGAAGAGGACTTGATCCTTCTGACAAAAGAAAATTCCACTCTTTCCAGGACATGTCTCCAATTAAAGACATTTCATGCTGCCACCTCCTTTGGCCTCTTATTGGAGACTAAGCCATGCAGCATATTCTACATGCTGAAAAGTCCTTGGGAGGAAGATATCCCCTCCACTTCGTGAATAACTGAAGATCTTTGTTGAGCCTTGTCTCCACTGAACATGTATAGAAATACTTCCCACTGCTTCAGCCCAGACATGGGTACTTCTGTAAATATCTATAGAGTCAGACAAGGCCTTAATAGCCCACAACATGTAATAAATTAAGGTTGTAGAGGGATTGTTTTGGAGCATTTTGCACCTCTCATAAACATTATGTCCATTGGGTGGTGTCCTGTGAATTCACCTTTTAAAGGCATAGGGAGAGCTGAGATAGCAGGACTATAGACATGAATAGAGCTGTAGCATTTATCTTCTATCAAGAGAAAGGGACACCTCCTGAATAGAACCCAAATGTTGCCAAAGACAAATGCCCATCCAGACAGGATTTGGAGGCATCCTGTTACCAAGGAGGTAATACTCCTACATGAGTTTGGAAGCCCCTTCCAAAATCCCTGGGTTCTACTCCTGGGTAGAGGAGTAGCGTTTTGCTAGGTGACCTTGGGCCAGCCACTGCCAGCTCTGTACTTCAGTTTCCCCATCTGTAAAATGGGCATAATGATGCTGACTTCCTTTGTGACTTAGAATTCTCTGGATGAAAAGCGCTCAGTGAGAGCTGGTTATTTGTTTTCCTTGTTACCAGTTGCTGATCGGCTCAGTGATGGTCTGAAAGAAGGCGAGCAGAGTTGTATCCAATATCTCTCCAGTATCTGAGGGTAGCACATGTGATCTGTCCACACTGGTATTAGCTGAATTCCTAGGGGGGGTTGCCCGACTCACTGTGTATCTGTACAGTGCTTGGCAGAGCAGGGTCCTGATTTTGGTTGGGCCCTATAGCTGCTACCATAATATACACAGTAAAGAGCAGTTCTGATTTGCAGCAAGGCCTAAGCCACACTGGAAGAGGAGAGGAAATATGTGTTCATTCCCCTTTCCCTCTTTTGCCTGCAGGAGCTCGTGCAGGGGAGGGAGCTAGGAGACAGATGAGGAAGTATGTTGGGACACATTTAGCCTCAGGAAATTGCTTTGATGGGTGCTGCATATACCATCAATATGTCCAAGATCAGCAATGCTTGTGTTTTTTTCTAAAAACATTCTTAAGAAACATCTCAAAGAGAATCTTTTTAGGTGAAAAGTGAAAGTATCTAGGACCAACGGTGGAGCAGTCCTGGTGCTTAAGAGCTAAAAGCTTAAGAGCAATGAAGTTATAACAACAAAGCAAGGCAGATAAATGGAGGTTGTTAGCCGACTGATTCATGGCATTCTCCATTTGTGCATGGCTGAGTCATGAGATTGCTAAGGAGGATTCCCACAGGGAGAGCCACTTTTGCTCATACCATTCATATATCACCTTATAGCCCTTTATTAGCTTTCCCTGTAGATGTTCCTCTGGTTAAATCTCTCTAATACTACATAACAACAACCTCTGACAGCCGGTGCTTGCCACCTGATTGTGCACCCAGTGTGCTTTGATGGCCTGATAGTCATTGAGCTGGTTTGTTTATCAGTTTCATAATCTCCATACACACAAATTTTCTCTCATCAGCTACATAATCAGCACTGTTCTCATCTCAGCCCCTTTTTGCATATCTGCAGGAGGAAGTGGTGGAAGAGTTCTGCGTTGACAGATAAAAACAAAACCAAATCCCACTCCTAGCGGGGAGATCCCCAACTGGTGTCAACTGTCATCGCTCCATTGACGTTAAAGGAGCTCTGATAGCTGATGAACTGCCCCTGGCTGGGTCTGGGAGCACTGAAGAGACGTGGGTAGGTGCGTGAACACCTCAGATCACTTCGCAATGAGCTCTCAGACCTGTTGTGGGGTGGCGCTGCGCTCTGAAGGGCGTTCCAGCTCTTTTCTTGTGCATCTTGCTTAAAAGAACCCAGGTTCAGAGGGAGCTGTGTGGCTAAATCCTGTAGTCAGCATTGAAAATCTCACCTCAGTGTATGAGTAACTTGGTTTTATGCTCTGTCTGACTCCAAATGCAAGGCTGTATAACCCCTAAGGAATCTCTCTCTCGCTCTCTCTTGATGTGATTCAGAAAAGCCTAGTTTGAATAAACATATATACCAAATCACAAAGGAGACAAGTATGTCGGTATGCATCAGCCAACCCTCCTCCTCGGGAAGGCTGACCACAGACCACCTTTCCTGACCCTCTGGAGATGGGCTGCAAGCCTTATCTGTTTTGCCCCTGGGGATGCTAAAACAGAATTGAGATTAGTTTTTGGAGGGAAATGGGGTTGAAATTTGTGTCCTTTGTTGGTAGAGAGCCAGTTTGTGGAGTGTGTTTTAACTTAGTGCTGGGCAGGTGCTGAGAGCTGTTGGATCACATCTGTAACCACTGGAAAGTAAATAAACATGTATTCCTCCATCGTGCTGGGAGCAGCCTCCCACCCCCACCCCAGGCATTATGTGAGTTCAGCAAAATTCAGCAGCCATCAAGGAAGGCTGCACATTCTGCAGGGCTCTGCCATCAGGTTGGACTTCCAGCTCTTGACAAGTTGTTGATGTGTCCCTCGTTGGACAAAGACTGAGTACCCCCTTTAGATAGGGGTCTGGTTCTGTTTTCATCTATGTCTGGTGCAAATGAGTTTAGGCCACAGAGTGGGGCAAAGTCAGGGTAAGTCTAATTTGATTTACTGTCCACCCTGGGGAGGTGGTAGAAGAAAGTGTGGTTTATGGCTGTTCTACTTGCACTAAAATAATCAAGTGAGTTTCAACTCATACCCATTGTTATTTCAGTGCAGGTCTCTGTATGGACTCTTACTTCAGAATAAAAATATCCTATTGCAATTCAATTTAAATTAGTTAAACAAGTTTGTGTGTAGACCAACCCTTTGATTTACTCATTCAACTCTGAATTTGGCCTGGTGTCTGGGATTTCTCCCTTTTCGTTCCTTTCGGGCATGCACACTCTTCTGGCAGCCAGAACTAGGTGCTGTTTTCTTTTTTCTGGCCAGCAGGGGAGTTTAACAACTCACTCTGAAGAGGAGTCCATCATCACTTTCTGATGTGACCTCTACAACATGATGAAGTGCCCCCAAACTTAAGCACTGTAAGATTTTGTTAATTAATATGTCCTCAGGAAATGAACAGATATTTGAAACCCTTGTGAAAAGTAATGCACATTGGAAAACATAATCCCATCAATACATATAAAATGATTGGGTCTAAATTAGTTATTACCTCTCAGGAAAGAGATCTTGGAGTCACTGTGGATATTTCTCTGAAAACAACTGCCCAACATGCAGCAGCAGTCAAAAAAGTGAACAGAATGTTCAGAACCGTTAGGAAAGGGATAGATAATAAAACTGAAAATATCATAATGCAACTACATAAATCATGATATGCCAACACCTTGAATACTGCATGAAGTTCTGATCTCCCCATCTCAAAAAAGATATATTTGAATTGGAAAAGGTACAGAGAAGGGCAACAAAAATATGTAGGAGTAGGGAACAGCTTCCAAATGAGGAGAGATTAAAAAGACAGGGACTGTTCAGTTTAGAAAAGAGACGACCAATGTGGGATTTGATAGAGGTCTATAAAATCTTGAACGGTGTAGAGAAAGCTAATAAGGAAGTGTTATTTACCTCTTCACATAACACACAGAACTAGGGATCACCCAATGAAATTAGTAGGCATAAGGTTTAAAACGAACAAAAGGAAGTATTTCTTCACACAACACATAGTCAACCTGTGGAACTCATTGCCAGGGGATGTGATGGCCAAAACTATAAGTGGGTTCAAAAAAGAATTAGATAAGTTCACAGAGGGATAGGTCTATCAGTGGTTATTAGCCAAGATGGTCAAGGATGCAACCCCATGCTTTGGGTGTCCCTAAACCTCTGGCTGTCAGAAGCTGGGAGTGGACGACGGGATGGATCTCTTGATTATTGCCCTATTCTATTTATTCCCTCTTAAACATCTGGCACTGGCTGCTGTCAGAAGACAGGATACTGGGCTAGATGGACCATTGGTCTGACCCAGTATGGCCATTCTTATGTTCTTATTAAGTCATCAGTCTATGTCAGAGTCTTCCATTCAATTTCTGTTGTTATGGAATGATGCTATGATAAGATTCCCCCATAGATATGTTCTAACAACCTCTCCTCCAATCCGTTCCAGGTTCCAGAATTGCGTTTATACCTACAGGATTCTACCCAATAAAGAAAATAAGCTAATTGTCCAGGTAAGACATATTTGAATGCAGACACCATACCACAAATATGTATCTGGCTTAGGGCTTGTCTGAATGGGACTTTAGTGCACAGCCAGCCAGAATGCAAATCTACAGCCCCATATGGACCCTACTACAGTGCTCTAAAAGTTCCAAGCGCACTTCGCTTTACTGCCGTTTGAAATGAAAGTATGTCAAAGCACACTACAGAATTTGTAGTGTGCTATAGCAATCTTCACGTTGGACGCTACTGCACAACAAACTAGATTCACATCCTGGCTTGCCGCGTGGTGATGTCCGGCATAGACAAGCCCTGACACTTAAGATTGCTCATATGTATCATTTCACCATGGCTCTTACACTAAAACAATTAACTGTATTCATCAAAGCAACATTCACACTGAACCCAAGACTAATCTCCTTCTCCAAGCCTAAGCCCACTTCTACCACGATACTCCACCGTAGCAGTACACTAATAACCTCTCTAACACATCTGCTTTCAATTCAACAATACAACTGCTCACTGTGCACACATCAAGTAACTGAAAAGTCACACTGCAGTGAACGACCTGAACTCCAGCCTTCTAGTACTATGTTATTTAATAACTTAATGACAATTAGCATGCTAAAATCACAAAGTTAGCATCCCTACACACCTTGCACCAGGCAGAGAAGACAAAGTGAACTACAGACTCAGAATTTAAGAGGCAGTTTAATCCAGTGAGTTGGGACTCTCAGCTGGTTTCTGTTCCCAACTGTCAGTGACCAGTTGTGTGACCTTTCACAGGTCATTCCACTTCTGTTCCCTCTCCAACTCTTTGTCTTGCCAATTTAGATAGTATGAACTTTGGGCCTGTATGTTGTATAGTGCCTAGCATAAGGAGATCCCTGTTTGAGCTGGACCTCTTGGATAACACAGATTCTACTTTAGGTTTACATTGGGACTGTTAAAAAAATCATCTCACCCAGGCAATACAATGAAAGAAAGCTATATACACACATTATTGGTATGTGCACTGTTTCATCGGTACACTCCTGATACATTGTTTAATAAGGTGGCAGGATGAAGTTAAGTTTGTGCAGTGTGACTTTGATTTTTGCTGGGTTCACTAAGGGTGTTTAAGTGAAAATAAGCATGCTAGAGAGGAGATTAGAGCACTGAAGTGGTTGTATGCCATGATGGCAATAGATCAGTGCTTGGGGTTGGTCTTGTGTTGGGCATGGTTGCTATTATTATTTATAGGGCTGTCAAGCAATTAAAAAAAAGTAATCACAATTAATCGCATTGCTAAACAATAATAGAATACCATTTAAATATTTTTGGATGTTTTCTGCATTTTCAAATATATTGATTTCAATTACAACACAGAATACAAATATTTTTGATTACAAGTATTTGCACTGTAAAAAACCAAAATAAATAGTATTTTAGGGCTGTCAATTAATTGCAGTTAACTCATGCGATTAACTCAAAAAAATTAATCATGATTAAAAAAATTAATCGCGATTAATCACAGTTTTAATCGCACTGTTACACAATAGAATACCAATTGAATGTATTAAATTGGATGTTTTTCTACATTTTCATATATATTGTATTCTGTGTTGTAATTGAAATCAAAGTGTATATTTGATTACAAATATTTGCACTGTAAAAATGATAAACAAAATAATTAGTATTTTTCAATTCACCTCATACAAGTACTGTAGTGCAATCTCTTTGTCAATATATATGAAAATGTAGAAGAACATTCCAAAATATTTAATACATCGCCTGAGTTAACTGCGATTAATTGACAGCCCTAATTATTTATATTACAATAGTATCTAGAAGCCCTAACTGCAGTTGGGGGCCTATTGTGATAGGGGCTGTATACAGACTTTGTGAGAGGTGGTCCCTGCCTGAAGAGCTTATAATCTAACTAGACAAAGCAGACAAAGTGGGGGGAAACTAAGGCACAGAGTGGTAATGGCTTGCCCAGGGTCATGCAGCAGGTCGGTGCAGAGCTGGGACTAGGACCCAGGACTAGTTAATGGTGTCCTTACTTTTTAGCGTGTTGTGAGGAAATACAGTTAAGGAGCCTTAACTCTAAATAAAAGGTTTGTTTTAGGGAATGGGAATTTCCTGATTTTTTTATATATATATATAAACCCCCCCAGAGTAAATGCTGGAGCTGGGCACCTAGCTGTGAGGGGTTAGAAAGGGCGGGATGTGGAACCAAAATTTTGCATATCCCATGGAGAAAGCCTTTAACCAACGTGCCAAGTTCCTGTGACTGCCGCTCTAAGCTTTTCACTCGAAGCAGCAGCAGCCCTGAGGGTGTCGGCCAGCTTTGAGAAGCTGGAGCATCAGTTAGAACATTGTGTGCCCACAGTGTAAAGTTTTAAACAGAGGAGCTCCAACTGTTTCCCCTGCGCCCCGTACAGCTCAGCTCCCAGGACCTCAGCCTGTCTCCATGCCCTGCTGCACCTTTTGCCCATATCCTATCTCCACTGTTCTTCCCAGTTTTCTTCTTGTGAACTATAAACACTCATCCATGAATTAGCAGTTTAGTTGAATATTTTAAGCAAGCTTCTTTGTGTTTAGAATGAGGGCTGCATATCTGGGGAGGAGACGTGTTATTCATACACAAGAGAGATCTAATCCTGGCTTTGAGTGCTTTGTGCAGCCTTAACCTGGGAAATGCTATTGCACTTCCATAATTCCTAACACACTTTATGATTGTGAACAAGAGCGTGAAAAATATATATTTACCCACCCAGCCTTGAAATAATGTGCACACCAAACTAAAACCACACCCCACCATCCCACGCACAATTAAACCTCCAGGGAAGGTTTCTCTGTCTGATAAGTAAAACCCCGAGCTCCAGATTCAGGTTTAATAGGTATTCATTTGGTGGCTCGATTTCTGAGGGTTAATGCTCACTGGGAAATATATAGAATCAGTGGATGGGCATAGCCTTTAAGTCCACTGGATCTCTGTCAGGAGGGATCCCTCCGAGTCCACTGGATCTATTGATAGTGGTCACTGGATGCAGTTAGTGATACTAAGATTCCACTGGGTCTACTTGAGAGTGATCTGCTAAAATCCAGTAGGTTTCTACAGGAGTCATCAATCATCATGAAGGTCTGTGTAAAGTAGTTTCTGGGATTCCACTGAATCTGTAACGTGATTGGTTGGGATTCTGATGGATCTATAGGAGGCAAAGGGACTATGGTAACATAGCTTTGTATGTTTTGGTGGGCTAAAATACACTGTATTGTTGATTCATGTTTTCAAAAACACAGCATACTCCCATTTTTAATATGCATTATTCTATATCTGTGGGATAAAGCAAGGGTATGTGCCCTCTTCTGTCAAGTGAACTGCATAGTCAAAACAAACGGAGACTGGGCAAAAACCTCCTGTCCTGCGCTGCTGCCTTCTGATCTTGACACATTGCTCCAGCTGGGCCAGGCATCAAATCCATGTTTGGTTGCCTGCTTCAGTTTTTGTCTGATCCAAAATGCTTCACGTGATTTAGAAAGACATCTTACAAAAAGTCGAATTCATCTGTGCAATGCTGTAATATCTATTAAGTGAGGGGAGTGACTTAGTCTTTTTAAAATCCGTCATTTAAAAAAAGAGTATAAAAATACAGTGGAATGAGTAAATCATTGCAATCAGTACAGCAGTTGTCAGTCCCAGTCTCCTGAGAAAGGAGCGCCAACACACATATCTATTGTTTTAATCTTTTAACGTCTGTTTTGTTTTTTAAAATTGATACAGGAAAGACTCATGAGATGAGATCAGTGTACGTTACTTACAAATATAGGCCCTGATCCTGCAATCTAATGTGCACAGGTAGATTAATTTCCAATGGCCTTAGTGCAGGCATAATAATCAGGTGCAGGTGGCTTCCCGGTACAGATCAGCTCTTGGAATCAGGGCCATAATCTAGTGGATATCTTTATTGGTAATACCAGATATGAAAGACACAATATATTGCACCTTCATGGATGGCATTCATGTGATGCTAAATGTTAGGGTATTTTCCCTCTTCCACGATGTGAAGCTACTTACTCCCTTAAAGTTGTCTCTGACAGTTGTTTTAATCTTTCTGAGTATGGGGGAGGTGCATGCATTTCCATTTTCTAATTAGATCTATCTAATAGCATTGTCTTCACCCACTTCTTAGGGCTTGTCTACACTAGGACATGCAGGAAAGTAAATCTGAATTAACTAAAGGTGTACATTTAAAGTGGATTAGTTAAACTGCATTAGACCTCTCTGTGGACACTCTCATTCAGACTTAAACTAATTAAGACCACTTTAATTTTGAGTGAGAGTGTCCATACAGGTGGTGTAATGCAGTTTAACTAATCCACCTTAAATGTATACCTTTAGTTAATTCATATTGATTTTCCTTATGTAGACAAACTCTTTGTGTTTCTTGGGAGATTAAACTCATCTGACTATTCCAGTATATGTGATTTTTGGAGAGGAGTTTATCTTTGTGTTCAGGAAAGACCTTTGGACACATTTCTTCAGGATTTTTGCAGTTGTGGCAGGTATTTATTAGATAGGATAACTTAGCTGCTGGCAGCTCTCAATATCTTCAACAGCTTTACAACAGTTTGCTAACCCAGCTTCCCATAGATGCTGTGGTGCCCATTAAAATCCGTGTGAGTTTTTATTTTGGGAAAATTGTGAAATGAGCTATCTCGTGTCCATGGTTGATGTACTGGTTGCTCTTTGTGAATGAACAAACATAACTTTGCCTTTATGTTAGCAGAACTGTCTGGGGCAGAGACAGATGAGGGCTCTTTGTTGCTCTCAGCTAAGACTAAAAATATTTCCCTGGCCCCCTCTAAGGGCAGGAGAGATATAGATATAAAATTCCCTCTACCTTCTCTAGCCTGTCATATCTGGAGCCAAATTGGGCAAGTGACATCTGAGAATGCCTTGCACATAATCTCCTAGTGTCAGAGAGTATTCAGGGTGTCCTATGAGATACATGGCCAAGCCACATCAAACAGAAAGTGAAAAGAAATTAAAAAATTATGAGCGTCTCTTTTTCTTCCTTTCTTGAGACTGCTGACTTGTGTGTGTCATTTTCTGGTCTCCGAGACCTCATTGGTTTGGGAGACCCAGAACCACATCCTGCAGATGGCAATGTATTTCAGCACCCTGCCCCCTCCCCCATTTTAAAATGAAGGCTTTTTTACAGCACATAAAGCTCTTTACATTTTTATCTTGCTCGGGAGGGTGTTGTGAGGCTTAATTAATGTCTGCACAGTGGTTTGATTATATAAAACTCTATCGAAATATCAGGTATTAGTATGCAATCTGGAGTGCACCAAGAAGGCTAGCATTGCTGGGAGATACCATTTAATGACAGGTTTCAGAGGAACAGCCGTGTTAGTCTGTATTCGCAAAAAGAAAAGGAGTACTTGTGGCACCTTAGAGACTAACCAATTTATTTGAGCATGAGCTTTCGTGAGCTACAGCTCACTTCATCAGATGTTTACCGTGGAAACTGCAGCAGACTTTATATACACACAGAAATCATGAAACAATACCTCCTCCCACCCCACTGTCCTGCTGGTAATAGCTTATCTAAAGTGATCAACAGGTGGGCCATTTCCAGCACAAATCCAGGTTTTCTCACCCTCCACCCCCCCACACAAATTCACTCTCCTGCTGGTGCTAGCCCATCCAAAGTGACAACTCTTTACATAATCAAGTCGGGCTATTTCCTGCATAGATCAAGGTTTTCTCACATCCCCCCCACCCCCATACACACACAAACTCACTCTCCTGCTGGTAATAGCTCATCTAAACTGACCACTCTCCAGGTTTAAATCCAAGTTAAACCAGAACATCTGGGGGGGGGGGGGGGTTAGGAAAAAACAAGAGGAAACAGGCTACCTTGCATAATGACTTAGCCACTCCCAGTCTCTATTTAAGCCTAAATTAATAGTATCCAATTTGCAAATGAATTCCAATTCAGCAGTTTCTCGCTGGAGTCTGGATTTGAAGTTTTTTTGTTTTAAGATAGCGACCTTCATGTCTGTGATTGCGTGACCAGAGAGATTGAAGTGTTCTCCGACTGGTTTATGAATGTTATAATTCTTGACATCTGATTTGTGTCCATTTATTCTTTTACGTAGAGACTGTCCAGTTTGACCAATGTACATGGCAGAGGGGCATTGCTGGCACATGATGGCATATATCACATTGGTGGATGTGCAGGTGAACGAGCCTCTGATAGTGTGGCTGATGTTATTAGGCCCTGTGATGGTGTCCCCTGAATAGATATGTGGGCACAATTGGCAACGGGCTTTGTTGCAAGGATAAGTTCCTGGGTTAGTGGTTCTGTTGTGTGGTATGTGGTTGTTGGTGAGTATTTGCTTCAGGTTGCGGGGCTGTCTGTAGGCAAGGACTGGCCTGTCTCCCAAGACTTGTGAGAGTGTTGGGTCATCCTTTAGGATAGGTTGTAGATCCTTAATAATGCGTTGGAGGGGTTTTAGTTGGGGGCTGAAGGTGACCGCTAGTGGCGTTCTGTTATTTTCTTTGTTAGGCCTGTCCTGTAGTAGGTAACTTCTGGGAACTCTTCTGGCTCTATCAATCTGTTTCTTTACTTCTGCAGGTGGGTATTGTAGTTGTAAGAAAGCTTGGCAGAGATCTTGTAGGTGTTTGTCTCTGTCTGAGGGGTTGGAGCAAATGCGGTTGTATCGCAGAGCTTGGCTGTAGACGATGGATCGTGTGGTGTGGTCAGGGTGAAAGCTGGAGGCATGCAGGTAGGAATAGCGGTCAGTAGGTTTCCAGTATAGGGTGGTGTTTATGTGGCCATTGTTTATTAGCACTGTAGTGTCCAGGAAGTGGATCTCTTGTGTGGACTGGACCAGGCTGAGGTTGGTGGTGGGATGGAAATTGTTGAAATCATGGTGGAATTCCTCAAGGGCTTCTTTTCCATGGGTCCAGATGATGAAGATGTCATCAATATAGCGCAAGTAGAGTAGGGGCTTTAGGGGACGAGAGCTGAGGAAGCGTTGTCTGTTTGACAAGATCAAACAGAGTACGTAGCCTTGTCATTGTAAGCCAGATGGCTACAGTTGGCTCTTGTCCTCTTTGGGTGAACGTAACGCATGCTAAAAAATTAGTATTGCTTCAGTGGCCGCCAGATCTCATTTCAGGTGACATTTGTAGTGAATGCCTAATAGTAAGGGTTGGCTGGGTCAGGCCCTTACTTAGTACCACTGTATCTGAGAGGAGTTGGTCTCATTTTAGTTCCTACTGAATGAGTGTCACCATCACAAAAACTGCTGTTGCAGTTGGTACTCTTGTTGGCAGACTCTGGAGTCAGGCCAAGGATCGAAAAGGCATGGAGACTGAACTATGAACTCATTGCTAAAGGGGCTCCCTCCAGAATAGGACTGAGCATTTGGAAGCTTGCATTGCCGTTCCCCCTGTCATGTGACAATGGTGAAGTATCACAGAAGGAGTTGCTTTCATCTCATACTGAACAAGGAACTCTGTTAGAATAATTAGGGAAACATGATTATCCCTAAAGCTACGCTCTTGTGGGAGTTTCTGAGAGTGAGGCAGTGTTTGGTGTGTGCTGTGTGCACTAGTTGGGTTTCTGATAGTCTGGGTTTGTTTTTGTTGTGTTGTTTGCAATTCCTTTGTTTTAGTGGTGTTGTCCCCACCGCCTTTTTCTTCGGCGGTGTGTGTGTGTGGGTTCTCCATGGGGTCCACTTTAGATAGGTTTAGTGGTTTGACTTGCAAGTGTGAGGGTCAGTGTGTGCCTGCTGTCTCCTGCACCCTGGAGGAAGTGTTGCTGAGTTTAGGTGAGGTTATTGGCCGTGCTAATATAAAATCTGCCGCTCAAATGAGTAAATCTATAGTAATCTTCCTGGCCCAGGAGCAGTTTGTGAATAATTTGGGACAGGACTCTGGGTCAAGGAGTCTTTCGTTCCAGTTTTTCCCTTGTTTACTCCTGCTACTAAAGTAACTTTTCCAGTGCTCCCCCCCACCGCCCTTCCTTCTCAGTGACCCTAGTGTCTGATTTCTCCCATTGTGAGAAAATAGTTTCTGCTGTCAGGATGAGTATGTTGGGCTGCAAGAACCTAAGTGTGAGCCATGTTATGTAATTCCAGCGCCAGGTGGGTGTGGTTCTAAATAACCCTGAACAGCCCTTGAACTTAAAGCACCACATAGATGGAGCAGATTATACAGTGTTTGCTACCTCTGAAAATATGAAATGTTTCCTGTGTGGAGACCTGGTCATTTGAGGGGTTCCTGCCCATGTATTGCTGGCTCAGCGGCCCCTGGTAAGAATGTGGGACCCAGCATAGTGGAGAGGGCGTTGGGACATCAAGGGATGTTAGGACTCTTGGCTGAAAGCTACTCCCAACTTCATCTCTGGGGTTAAACTGGATCATTTTTGTACCATGAATGTTTGTTCACTTCTCTACTTCTCCCACTTACTTGGCCGATCATCATTCTCTCTCTGTCCGTGCGTCTCTCTCTCTCTCTTCCTGCCTGTGCTTCCCACTTTAATGCCATATTATTACAGGACTTGAATTGTGTTAACTGTGTTTTGGGAGCATTGTCAGCAGCACAAACCCCTGTCTGAGTCCCTGAGACAGCAGTGGGGTGTTGGGAAGGTCGAGATCCAACTGTTCTGCTAGCAGCTTACCCAGGCTGCCACATGGTCCTTGCATCAGGCCGTGAGTGCCCTGGAATGAGACATCTTGGGCCTTTATGGCAACTTTGATGGGAGTAACCCAGTGCAGATTCACCAAACCTTAACTGAAAAGTACTGACTCCTGAGATGCTTGTTGAAAGAGAAGGTGCAATGAGCCCTTGTTCGGGCCCATTTTACTCAGCTGCATGACGATGATCCTCCCACAAGATTCTTTTTTGGTTTGGAGAAAGTCTACGGATCATCAGCAGATCAGCAGCTCACCTGTCTGATGATATCTCAGTTTTCATAACATCTGACAGGGCCGTGCAAACACTTTGCACTCGTTTACAAGTGTATGACCAGGCCTCTTCTGTCTGCACTAAATGGGCTAAGAGCAATTTGATCTTACTGGGCTCTTGGCAGCGCAGCAGTCCCCCTGTGTTGCCCCAACAATTGCAATGGGGCACGTCTGCGATTAAAGTGTTGGGGGTGCGGTTTTGAATCTGAATAATTCATGTTAAGGAACTGGGAGGAGGTAGAGGAGAATGTGTAAGGTCGCCTGCAGAAATGACACTGCTCCTTCTTGGACTCTTTTGACTGCCAACAATCTTCTGGCCTTGGTATTGTGGCATCGGCTACTGAATCTGGATCCTCCCCTGGGCCTTCTGGGCTGGATACAGAGGCATAGTAACCATTTTTTTGAATATTTACTGCTGGTTGTGCCCTGCTTTGCTGTTCCTGCCATTAGATGAAGGGGGCGAGGGGCTCACTGATTTAGTCAGCAAAGTGGCAGCCTTTTGTCTCCAGTTCGTTCAGCGGTTGCTGTACTCTGACTCCCCACTGACCTGGAAGTCCCTTGCCTTCTCTCTCCTCCATTGTGCTGGGGGTGATGGGCTTTGACACTCACCTATTTGTGATGGGACCTGGTCGATTACAGAGTCTAGATTTGCCCCCATTCTATATTGGTATTTTAATGCCTGATAACTTCTGCGAAGTGCCTGGCTGGACCAGGCAGTTTCCAGTTTATGGCTCTTGGAAGAGCCGCTGTTTTTTAACCCACTTTTTCCCGCTGAAGCTCTCTCCTCCAGGAACCTGTTTTCTGCCTTTACTCAGGCTGTGTTGACCAGGCTGGCTCACCTGATTGTTCCTAGTTGGGCAAGCTGGAGGTCAGCGACAGCTCTTGCTGTTCAGGCCAGAATCCCCTCTGTGCGTTTGTTGGAGAAGGCAGCGCTCCCTCAGCAGGCTGCTCAGTATTTGCAGAAAGTTATTGCAGGGATTGATCATCCAGGCAGAATCCTGTGTTCCACTCACTAGCTGTCTCTCTGGCTGGTGAGATCCTTGTGCAACCAGGCAGATTGTTGTCCTGGGAGGGTTTGGTGAATGTTCCTTTTGCAACCAGGGCCAAGAAGCCGCTCTGTGGTATGTGTACCAAGGTGCAGCATTATGCCATCCTCTGTGATCTCCCTAATACAGCCTGGAGGATACCCCTGGCCCTGGGTGACTTTTTGTTGGGCTTCAGACACAGTGTTTCATTTTTTCCTGCATTGTCCCTGTTTGATTCCTTTTTTTTGTAGTCGCTTTTCAGTGGTTTGGGGCTGGTTTTCTCTAAGCCCCTGTTTGTTCTACAGATACAGTGCTCGCATTTCTCTTTGCGGATACAGACTAACACGGCTGCTACTCTGAAACCTGCTCGCATTCAGTGAGCTTCCTGCCTGGCTAACTTTTTGCTGGGTCAGGCAAAAACTAGCCATTTTGAAATCTCACCAGAACAGAATGGCCAAGGTAGAGCGATGTAATGTGCTAGGGCTGTTCTATGCACTAATTGTGGCCCGGCAGCAACCTGATTACACATTTTATAAATGGACAGATAACCTGGACACTTTTTGGTTGACTTGGTGTGTTAACAATCATTTGAATTTGGTGATGACGATGCTTTAATGAGCCGTGTTTAATGTTCGTTTATGATGTGTGTTGCTTTATTTTTTTATATCTTTTGGTGTATATATTGTACTTGTATAACATTTTAAATAGTTTTTAATGTGATTTTATGTGAATAAAGGTGTTCTTCATGTCATCTCTGCCTGTCTGTGTGTGTGTGTGTGTGTGTGTCTCACTCTGTTTCACTTTCTCCAGCTACCCTGCTGCCTGACTTCCTGCTACAGATTTAAAGATACAGTACATGGATATTCTGCTGCCTTACTTGTTCTCTGGATACACACAGGACTTCAGTTTCCCATTCTAATGATCTGACATTGTGCATGAGCATGAGCATTGCATTAATTCATACCAACTCACCGTTGCAGGAAGTGTTTTTTCCCTCTAATAATACAGGATTTTCCATCATTTTTTGCTAGGGAGGGGCCTGAACCTGATCACTCTCAGCTGTCACTGAGTTGAGTGGGAGTTCTGGATGTATGTGGACTGTAGGGTTCGTCCCTAGCTTTGTATCAAGTGAATTTTGAGCATCTGCTCTGATAGCAGGACTACATGTAACAGGAAACGAATGACACCATGTGTGAGCAGTTCATAAACAGGCCAGAAACTGTGACTGTCTGCAAGCCAAATGAAGCTCAAGCCAGAGGTGTAAGGGACCGGGGGTGTGCGCGGTCTTGCCGAGTGGTCACAGCCGGGCTGAGGTCTGCCCACCAGGGACAGGATGAAGATGAAGGAATTGCAAAGGCAGGTCCCGTAAACAAGAGGCAGAGTCAGGCTGGGATCAGAGATCAGAGGTAGCACCAGGTTAGAATCAAGAGGCAGAAATCGGGATCAAAGTCAAGCTGGAGTCAGAGACCAGAGATCAGGAGATGAAGTGAAGTCTGCAGCAGGCCAAGGTCTGTGTGGTTGTCCAGACAACTTCCTGGGGCAACCCCTGGGTTTAAGTAGAGACACTTGACCAATTAGAAGGTGGCAAGGTACTGTCACTCTGGGTCTTATGGGCAAGACTTCCTGTGGCGCTGACTCCCCACAGTGCTCCCTGGCCATGTCTCTGCATGGCCTTCTGGTGGCACTGTGGAAATATCAGCCTCCCCAGGCTCTGCAGACCTGGATACTATTCTTTATACCAATCCAGCAGCGTATTTGCAGCGTTCTGGGGACTCAGCTTGCTGAAGATATGAGAGATGCTAGAGTTCCTCCCAACACTGCCCACCTCCATCCTGTCACCCATATCCAAAAACAGTATAGGGGAAAGGGCTGGACCGTCCCATGTTTACATGTGAACTTAGTGTTTGTGAAAGGTACCAGACAGATCCAAATCCTCTATCAGCTGAACATGCACAGTGGCAGGACAGCTTGTTCATATCACCCTGACAGCAATACTCTCCCCTCTTCTTAAGGGAAATTCACTGTCCATGCTCATTCAGTCCTTGGACACTCTGCTCAGAGTGCCCTTGAACAGCTACTGTGTCACCCTTCCCTCCATTCTCTACCATGTTCTGTCAGTGTATATGTATGGCGGCAGATCCATCTAGCGTGATCTGATTAGAGCGTTAACTTGGGTCAGTTCCTGCGTTCCTTGTGGCATTGCTGTTGTCACTGACGTCAGGAGCAGTTTCTGGTTTGCAGAGAATGCTCGGCCAGGTCCCTTGTGAGCACTTTGCAGACAGAGAGCGAGGACTGCATACGAACCGGCAGCAGTTTTGTCATTCTGACTAACAATTCTATTGTGATCTGCGTTGTGCCAATCCCTGCAGCATGCAATGAGACCTGAACCAAAGGGTCTTCCTGGCATTAAGTACTGTGGGATTTGGCTCATTGTTATAGATGCAAAATTGTTGAACTCATCTGTTTGATTAAAAACTGGTGATTGGAAATTATGGGCCCAATCCTATGAGGTGCTGCATATTGTTTGACTTCAGTGGGAGCTAAGGGCAAGATTGGACCCACATGTAGGCTCTGTGAAAAATGGCAGGTTCCATTTTTATCACATAAACTGACAATCCTGGAAAGACACAGGAATCCTGCACCCATCCAAACCAATGACCAAACTGATCCTGGACTTCAGCGAGAGCAGAATCGGGCCCTTGGTCTTCAGAAAGTCAAGATCTAGTCAGTATGCAAAGCTGCAAAACTTATATATGAAAGTGAGATTAATTTATTTTGCTAAAGATAGATTTAATGAAACTTTTATATTAAAAAAGATCGATTTCACCCTGACTTACTTGTTACCACAGAAAACTTGCCACAAGTGATTCTCTTAGGGAATGAGGAGTTAAGATAGAGAAAGTACTGCAACTTTAAGGCTGAGAAATTACACATACTGAAGACAGGAAATTGTAAATTTACCTCTGCACCTCTTGTGCATCTGCATTACCATATAGTTTTGAATTATTCAGTCCCATGCTATTTCTCAAATACTAACACAAAGAGTATTTTCTAAAATGTTAGACACCATGAATCCTGTTTTATATGCTCATACATCTAGAGTACTTACATAATTTTCTTAGGGAGCAGTATATCTCCAGTAATTCTGACTTCCTTAACCTCATAAGTTCTCTTCTCCATTGTGTATTTTAAATAGTAATTTTGGTTATGCAATTTAGGGCCTGATTCTGTGCTGCGGTTGAGATCCGTTCAATACAGCAGATAGGGTGGGGAATGTATTTAGGGGATTTGTTATGGTTTCCTTATTTTCTGTCTGGCTTCAGCCCTGGGTAGAGGAGCACCTCAGAAAATGGAGTGGGGGACAGAACCTGGCCCATGCTATGGTTATGTGTACACACACACATTATCTCTGTTCTCAGGAATTCTGAAGCCAGCAGCATGTTCTGTAATGACATATTTACCATTTTTCAAAATGAACTTACTCTGCTGAAGAAATAAATACAGATATGCCATTTAAAATACCCACAGAGGAGCAGATAACAGTGACCTACAACAGCTTTTCTAGTTCAGTTTTTGCCAACACCATGTACTCAGAAAATCATGTCAGGCCCTGCAAAAATCATGATTGGCCTAAAAATCAGGAGATTTAAAAAATATTGAAGTTAGGGTTCTTTTTATTTGCCTTCTGGTGTTTGAGTGTAGGCTTCAAGTTTTCAAGCTTTTCTCTGCAGCCGCGAGGACTAGAAACTTACTTTTTTTAAGGCAGCTGAGATTCCCATTTAATCACATGACTCCAGGAGCTGGAGTATTAAGTGAACCAGCAAATATCGTGAGACAAACAAAAACGTAGTTTTAGAAGGGCTAAGACTGGAAATGTTTCAACAGAGTCCAGGACACTCAAAAACTTATACTTTATTATATAAAAACTCTACCCAAACATTAGGCTGTCTGCAAATAAACAGTTAAAGCATCTAGCTAATTCCACACTGCCGAAGAATCCTTGCTCACACACCATCCACTCATCTGATTTACACCACCCACTCTAACGTAACACCGCTCCCTTGGTTTGTTCTGTAATGGTAATATATTGATTTTTTATCTCGTTCATTAAATGTGTAAAACTGTTAAGAGAAATCCAGTCTCCGAGAACATTATGGTTATGTTTGATTTCTGTGAGTTTTGTCATAGTGCAATGTGATGGTGGAGTAGAGGAACATCTTAATGAATAGAATTAGAATGATTGATCTGTTTGGTGTTATAGAATGTGCTGATTACATAATACTGTAGATTTACGTAACCACGTGTAGACCTTTCCAGTTTGTATTTTTAACTATATTAACTAGATGTCTAGCAATTAACATATGGCTTTTTAGTGAGCATTGTGTTATAGCATACTGGAATTGGGTCCCTGAAATAGGAAATGTATAAGTTATTATTTTGACCTTTGCTTATATTTTGGGAAATTTTAGGCAAAGGGTATATATTGAGTGGGATGGTAGTATAAAGACAGGTAAATATTACTTTGGGGCGCTAGTTGGACTTCACTGAAACATTAAGGCCTTTCACATGAAGACTTTACTTTGAACATTGCACAATTCTGCTATATCTTACAAGGGCCTATAAAGAGAATATTAACAAGTCCTTAGGAGGTGGCAGGATGAGGCCTGGGTGGAATATGAGGAATAATGGATAGGAAGATTTTCAATAACCTGATTTTCAGAAGTGCTGAACAACTGGCCTCTGAAAATCAGGCCCTTTTAAGGTGACTCAATTTGGGCACTCAAGACCACTAGTCTCTTTTGAAAAATTAGGCCCAAGTGCTTTAAGGTCCATATTTAGCAAATGTTAATCATTTAAAGTTTGCATGGGTAAAAGGCTCTGTCTTTCCAAATGGTGGAAGTTATGCTTTTGGGCCTGAATTGTGAAAACCAGATCTGGGGGGAGGTTAGATCTCAGTACGGACTTGCACACTTCAGGTCTCAGATGCAGTTTGGATCCACAGCTACATTCAGGTCTAGCCCTCACCCATAATATGGAATACTGTGAGGTGCATGTATTTGGATCTGGGCTCATCTCTAACTAAAATGAATTATTTTCAGCAATTATCGATACAGCTGGCTTCAAACACACACACTTCAGTGTTCTTCTACTAGGCAAGTGGATGTTGAACCTGCTCAACTGCTTCATTTACAGCCATGTGAAAAGCAGAGCAGAATGCTCTCTCATTTAGCAAGAATTCTTTTCTATAAGAAGATATGAAGCATGGTAACAATGACAAACATTCACATGCAATATCTCTCCAGGTCAAGCTTACTCTTCAACTAATGAAATGGGTGGTAGGGCCAATGAAGACTGGTGTCCTTCAGTTACTTTCTAAAGAGCTAGATGGAATTTTTCTCACATTGACAGTGTGGTTGTTAGTCTTTTAGTTTGTCTTTTGTTTAGTGATATGAACATCCAATTTCCATCCAGTTGGCCTTCAGAAGAGCTAAAAGTGATTTTTTAAAAGTTATACACTGACTTTTCTGTAGGTTATTATAATTTCTTATTCCCATTGGCCAACAATTGCTTCTTCCAGATCTTATGAAGTCAGATCAGGTACTCTCATGCTCCTAATTTAGCAGTGATTAACTTCCAACATTTTAGTCTCAAATCTCACATAGAAAAAGGCATTAGATCAAACTCAGCTTTGAATAAGCCACCCTTGTAGTTTCAGGACCAAACCATTCATGAAATATGTCATGAATAGTGTTCATCCAGCTTCCATGCTTCAGAAATGGCATGGGCCATTCACCTTGTACTTGCCCTCCCTCTCGCCCCTCCCCCCCCCCAAATTCTCCAAGGGCCACAGGCTCCATCATTTACCTCTACAACTCTCATTGTTCCCCTCCCCTGGTTCTGGCTTCCAGATAACCCCCAAACCACCATCCATTCTCTTCATTTCAGGGCACCCTAAAATCCACACCCCAACCCAAGCAGAAGCCTCTATACAGTCCCCAGCACTAATTAAAAAGGTTCCTCACATGAACTACTCCTCTGTTGGAGGCAGCAGGTCCCTCCTAGGTCCTAGCTGGTCCTCAGAGGCTGCTGCATGTGTTACCAGGCTGCAGACCCCCCAACCCTCCACGTTCCTTCACCTCTCCCCCTTATCCCCATGCTCAGCTCACCTGCTTGCTGCCCCGAAGACCCCTCACCTCATAGTCATCCAGCCCCCCGAATTCCCTCCTCACTCCCATCTGCCCTCAATTTTTCTCCAATCATCAGAGTCCACCCCTTACCCCATGGTCCCGCAGCTGCCCACTCCTCCATGGGGTCCTCCAGCCCCTCCAGCCTACCCCTCAGTCCATGTTGTCCACTTAGCATCTTGTTTCTCCGGGCCCCCAAAGCTGTGTTAAAATAGATCATGCTTATGGCTGGCTTGGGAAGTAGCTGTTACTCCCTGCTGTGACTCCTGTCTAAAGTCAAGTTACTGAGAAATCCTCCTAAAATTGCTTAGTAAAGGCTTAGCACAAGTGTCAACCTGAACAACAGAGACTTTTTCTGAAGAGCTAACAAGATGTTTTAAAAGGGCTTGTCTACACATACAGTGCTATCTATGCTGACAGGAGAGCTTCTTCATCCGTGTAGGTACTCCACCTCCCTGAGGTGGTAGCTATGTCGATGGGAAAAGCCCTCCTGTCAACGTAGCGCTGTCTACACCAGGAGTTGGGTCGGTATAACTGTCACTCAATTCCACACCCTTGAGCGACGTAGTTATAGTGACGTAAGTCTGTAGTGTAGACCAAGCCTTAGATAAAGCATTTATCAACCATCTATGAGGCACTAACTTCAGTTCCTGAAACAAACGTCAATGCTTATTTGAATGAGATGCAAAAGGCTGCTTGAGAAATGTCTAATGAGCTGGTTAGTTTCACCTGGCTAACTTAGTATGTTTTAAGCCAACATTTTCCAAACCAGGTGCCTAAAGGAAGTAATCTTCTCCTGGTAATACTTTTGGCACCTCAGTGGAAGTGGCCTGATTTTCAGCTTGCAGTGATGCTGCAAGTTCTCCTCTACTTTGAAAATCAGGCTACTCCTGAGGCACCAAGCTTAGAAACAGTTGGCCTTAAGCAATATAATAAGATGCTCAGTTTTCCAGTTCCTCCTTGCTAACTGGCCTGGGTTTATGGAGAGGGAACACTTCCCCTTTCTCTCAGGGCCCCAATCATCCTGTGCTTTCTATTTATAGCACTGCTGTAAAGACTAGGGTTGCCAACCCTCCAGGACTGTCCTGGAGTCTCCAGGAATTAAAAGTTAATCTTTAATTAAAGATTATGTCTGTCATGTGATGAAACCTCCAGGAATACAGCCAACCAAAATTCAGAACCCCAGTAGAGAGCCCCTAGTTAGCCCCTTCTGTGCCCAGCTTGCACTGGGTTCTGTATATGAAAAGCCGTTTTCCTTATATGTCTTCATAATCCCTCCACTAATCCCCTCAGAAATACTAAAAGGCATTCTCAGTAAGGCTAGTTTCGGAGCCTCTATGCCAAGACATTTTGGCGGCACCGGCAAGCTTAAGTCACTCAGAGGTAAGATGTGGGGAGGGGTCTAAGGCCAGGCCCTATGAGATGTTCACAGAGAAGGGGTCCGGCAGGAGGAAAGAGGAACTGCAAAAAATGCTGTTGAAGGAGCAGTCAGAGAGATCGGAGAACCAAGACAGGACAGGATGTTGAGGAGGAGGAAATGATCAGCAGTGTTATAGCTGCCTTGATGCAGATGAGGTTGAAATACTGGCCACAAGATTTAGCCAGGAACGAGTCATTAGAGACTTTAGTTTCCATAGAGTGGAAATGACAGAAGCTACATTAGACTGTATGGCAGTGCATCCAATGCCCTCCTTTCTGCAGTGCCAGAGTGTATACTAGGGAGTCTGCTTCCTTTGACTCCAAGATCCAAAAGTGACTAGAGACAGTAGATATAAGCAGTTGTTCAGTGAGCTTAGAGGAAAGGGGAGATAGGATAGTGATTGAAAAGACATGTAGGACGGAGGGTAGTTTTTTGGAGGATGAGAGATACAAGAAGATGCCTATAGAAAGAGGGAGGGAAAACAAGGGTAAAGAAGGCCAGGAGGTCTAGACCCAAAGGGACAGTTGGAGGAGTTAAAAGTAGGTGAGAGACCTCCAAGTGTGTGTCTGGGGAGAAGGAGGAAAGAGTTTTGGAAGGAGGGATGAAAAGAAAAGTCATATTGGTTCTTATTGATCTTCTCCTTGAAGAAGTTATCACAATCCTGGGCAAAGAGGAACAGTGGGAGGGTTTGAAGAGGGAATCACAGGTGATGAACATCAGTTTGACTCTGCCTGGTAAACTGTGTGTGTATATTGGAGTGGGGAGAAGAGGTGCATGTGTGCATGCTAAAAATAACTCATACAGTCCCACCTTGTTTTCGGCTGCTGTAGATCACTCACTTCTGCTTGCATTGCCTGTTTTCATTTCTGTTCCTCATTTAAAAAACCAGAGCAGATTATATGAAGTCAATATTTCCCTCTGACTGGCCCCTGGCTATGCAGCTCCGTTCTCCCATGGAGGTTTGTTCAAAGTGTAAAGTCTATAATTTTTTTTCTAATGCTCTTTGGAGCCCAGATGCTTAGAAACGTAGTGCCAGGAGTACATTTTACTATGTACTTCTGCTTTTCCTCTCCAACCTGTGATCCTTTCCCACAAATTCAAGTGTGACTTGAAACATCATATGTCCCAGCAATATGTTCCTTTCCTTGCCCTTTGGCAGTGGGAATGGTTAGGCCAGCCTTCAGATGAGCCTCTCCAGAAACCTGAACACGAGACTGAACATAGCTACAGATTGCATAACGCTTTCTTTATTTCTTAATCTGTGACATTTCTTACTCTTCAGCTCTGCAGTTCTCTGACACAGCCCCAGTCTATCAGCAACAGACCAGTGTCTCTGGGACTACTGCATCCGATGAAGTGAGTTGTAGCTCACGAAAGCTTATGCTCAAATAAATTTGTTAGTCTCTAAGGTGCCACAAGTACTCCTTTTCTTTTTGCGAATACAGACTAACACGGCTGTTACTCTGACAGGAGAGTGGGGTGTGGGAGAGAAAACCTTTTGTAGTGATAAACACCCATTTTTTCATGGTCTGTGTGTGTAAAGACATCCTCATTTTTTTCATGGTCTGTGTATAAAAACATCCTCACTGTATTTTCCACTTTATGCCTCCGATGAAGTGAGCTGTAGCTCACGAAAGCTTATGCTCAAATAAATTGGTTAGTCTCTAAGGTGCCACAAGTACTCCTTTTCTTTTTGCAAATACAGACTAACACGGCTGTTACTCTGGAACCTGGGACTACTCAGTATCCCAGCAGGACAGGGAGCTGAATTATAGGCCTTCTGTTCAATCTAGGTTCTTGTATACCGTGCCCCGTCACCATAGTATCTAAGCGCCTTCAAGCAATGCATCAAACAACATGACTAGAAGTGTGTGCAGTGGAATGTCTTGGTTTGGTAGGGATTTTTTTAACATATGCATCTGTTGCGATGTACAGTATAACCTTGATTTTACAAACGCCAGTCTTATGAATGACCAATTCTAGGAATGATTTTTCCTGAGAGGGGAAAAAAAATCACATAATGAAAGTCCTGTCAATGAAGAACAAGTCGACATCCCCTTGCATTCCAGTGCCGTCAGTGTATGGGAAATCACTTTGTGGTAGTTTGCATGGTGAGAAGAAAGCAATTCAGTGCTCTATACTGCAACTGATGTACCATACCCAGGGTCATTTTGGGATATTCTATGTTATGAACCCTCAATCTCCAATTAGTTCATAAAATATGGGTTCTACAGAATTCATGAGAGAGAAGACAGGTCAAAGAAATGTGCCTTGTATTTGGAGTGGAATGTGGGAAGGTTTGGTCCTTATTTCCTGGGGGGCCTGAGACTGCCCCCTGGCAAGCTTTACCACCAGCGTAGGGAGTTCCGTTGTGCCAGAGGAGCAATGTTGTTGACCATGGTCTTCATCCTTTCAAAGTATTTGCAAATAATATTGCTCCTTAGATGGTAAAACTGATACGTGGCAGTTCTGGGGGGATTCTGCAGCGGTGGCGGTTTTCTTCACTCTGGGGTGGATTGGAGCCGACTGTTGTGACTGGTTGCTGTGCAGGCCCGTTCCCCAGCCCCTCGTTTGTGGTTGGATTGTGGGCAGCCCACAGGCTCAGGTCCATCCGGTTCCCCTTTTCTTTACTAGTTTTTGCTGTCTCTTTTCAGCTGTTCAGGCCAGATGTGTAGCTCTCTACGGAAGTCTTGCTGTAAAACTGGTGGTGTGCGCTCCAGCCAATGCCCTCCTCTCTCTAGTTCTAGAGGGTATAGTAGGGAGTCTGCTTCCCTTGACTTCAAGCGCTGAGGGGTTTGGCCGGGTCTGCCAGTGCAGCCCTTGTGGAGGGCCGAGGAGTTACCGGAGGAGTGGATGCTCCAGAGGTGAGGGGTGGGTCTGTTGGATGATACCAGCATGCCCTCCTGCACACCAGCGCAAGGGGGAGCAGGGGCTGCTGCTGAGTAGGGTTGCCAACTTTGTAATATTTTAAAACCAAACACTCTAGCAGGAGTGCCAGAACCTCTCCTTCCCGTCCCTGCTCCACCCCTTCCCCACAGGTCCCAACCCTTCCCAGCCTCTTCCCCCCTGAGGCCCTGCTCCCATTCCGTCACTCGCAACTCTTCCCTTCTCTTCCCCATCTCTGCCTGGGTCAGGAGGGACTCGCCCGCAAAGCTGGGGCTGGGAGCTGCAGCTGCCCGACACAGGTAAGAGGCAGCCCCAGCTGAGTTGGGGCTGGAGCTGGTGATGACTTGGCTCCTCCCCACCTTCCCCACCCGTAATAACCGGACTTTGGGTGTCCAGTCAGGTCCTCTTTTCAACCAGACTGGACACCTAGCCACCGTACTGCTGAGTGCTTTCTGTGGTTACCATGTAGACTAGGAAGTGTTGAGGAAGTGACCCACACTTGGCAGCAGGAGTTCCTCTTCCTATATCCTTCCTCTTCCTATATCCCAGGCCTGGATTTGGCCTAGAGAGAGCAGCCCCTGGGAAGAGAGCTTTGCAGGGTCCAGTTTACTTCTTGAAACACTGAGATGCCAGGGACCAGGCAAGCAGATGGGACGGTGCTTGGGGAAGTCAGGGTGGAGAAGAGGGAAGAGATTGCGCAGGGGAGGCAAAGGATGTAGGCGAGAGATGGAAAGTTCTAGGGCCAGCTGTGGGGCAGGGGAGAGATAGGCAGAACCCAGGGATTGAGGGAGAGGATGGGGAAACTTCTAGGGCAGAATAGAAGGCCATTTAGAGGGGATCTAGGAGTGGAGGAGAGGACTTGGGAACAAGTGGAGTGGGGGAGGGCAGGAGAAATCTTGAGGGGACCTGGAGAGTGAGATGGATGGGAGAGAACTTGGATGGCAAAGCATCTCCATGGAAGGTTTCAGAGTAGCAGCTGTGTTAGTCTGTATCCACAAAAAGAACAGGAGTACTTGTGGCACCTTAGAGACTAACAAATTTATTAGAGCATAATGGAAGGAGAGGATGGCAAACCTTGGTCCTCCTGCGAGGATCAGTGCTGTTTCCTGTTTAATCTCTCTAATTTAATCCCTTGGTCTCTGATGATCCTGATGTCACTGTCCTACTCCAATCCTCCAAGGTAATTGGAGCAGGTCTAGAGCAGTTGAGACCAGTCACTTGTTTACACTAGCTTGCTACTGCCTGTGACACAGGATCTGTGGTAGTGCAACAGTGGGGAACTGGAAGAAGAATACTAGTGTAGGTCAAGTCAAAAAGGGTGGGAATGAGGACCTGACTCCCCAGCTCCACTGGCTAAGAGGTGGCACTGGCTGGCACAAGTGAGAGAGCACCCATTCTTGTAGACCTCTTCTAGACCGGCAAAGAGACCAGTCCAGCATGCACTTTCTGGGCGTGCCCTGGCTGACTCAATGCCTCCTGGAGGTTTACCACTACCGTCCAGCTCCTCTGCGCATCCCTTCAACACTAGCCCTTTGTGAGCAAGTGAGAAAATAAGTGTGAAATACTTGGTATGTTTTCAATGAGCCCTCCATATCCAAACAGCAATGCTCTCTGTTCCCCTCGGGTAATTTTCTGTAATGTCTAGCGCTAAATATACTTGAGGGTTGATGCACATTTAAAAGCTAAGCAGTAAGACGAGGATAGCACAGACCTGCTTGTTTGCCTGTCATCATCATTAGCATCATATTCCTATTACACCTCCTGCGTTTAGGGCAGTGATGAAGCTCCTCCACTCCTGTCCGTTTCTGGCAAGTCTTTCAATGGTTCCCCAGCTGTGTCCAGGTTTTTCAGCTCGGCTTCCACAGCTTTTCGCCATGTTGTTTTTGGGCGGCCTCGTTTTCGCTTGCCTTCAGCTGTCCATCTTATTGCTACTCTGGTGATGGAATCAGTTTCCATCCGAAGCACATGACTGATCCTTCTCCATCTGCTGAGGCAATATTAAAGATCATGATATCTGTCTTATTGCAGTTGATTTTCAGTCCAATTTGCTGACTGAATGTGTTGAGGCGAGTTGTTTTTTCTTGTATATGGTGTTGGATATGTGATAGGGGAGTGACATCATCTGCAAAGTCCAGGTCTTCAAGGGATGAGAAGAGTGTCCATTTAATGCCTCTTGGCATGTCTTCTGTTGTACGCCGCATTACCCAGTCAATGGCAATGTTGAAGAGGATTGCAGACATGACACACCCCTGACGTACTCCTGTTTTGACTTCAAAACTGAGCTCACTGTGATCATCACTGCATGTAAAGTTGAAATAGAAGCTTTTGATGACATTGATGATGCGGAACGGGATTCCATATGCCCGCAGAATGCGCTATAGGCTGGTCCTGTGAATGCTGTCGAAAGCCTTCTCAAAGTCTATGAAATGTATGTTGCACTCTATTGTGTTTCGTAGAGTGAAGATCTAGTCTGTTGTTTGCCTGTGCTTGGTGTTTATTTTGGTTTCATCTTTATTATGGAAAAAGAGGTGTATGTGTCATTTTAATCATGGATGGATTAAACTCAGCGGGACAAGATGAGGCAGGTGATGATGTTGCTCAGCATGTGTTGCATGGGTTAGGTTTTCATGGTGTCATTTTAATGGGTAGCTATTTCCAGCTTTCCTTTTTAACTGTTGCCGAATTGTTTTGTTGTGCTTGCCCCATCTGACTGTCTCCACCTATTGCCTCTTGTCTTATACTTCGTGCATTAACTCTTTGGGATGGGACTGCTCTTTTGGTCTGTCTATGTTTGTATAGCACCTAGCACAATAGGGTCCTGATCCATGGCTATGTGCTTAACTTCTACTGTATTAATAATGTTACTCCGTTTGACCTGAGCAGCTAGCCAAAATTCAGGGTCTAGTAGGTTGTTCCAGTTAGAAGAAGAAATTGTTGCTAGATATTTCTCTGGTGCAGTTTTGTGTATTTACAAAGAATGTACAAAGTCCTTTGTCTCTGAAAACAGATGGAACCAACTAGCAGGGAACAGCTTATTTTGCTCACAGCACCAAAAACATTCTTTTCAGCCTGCATCCCTGACCCAAAACCTCTCCCCAGGTTTCTTCCAGGGTCAGCCACTAAGTTCCCTGTAAACCACGTGGCCACGCAGCAGCCTATTAAGCGCCACACAGGCGCTCAGGCAACCTGCTGGGCTGGGACCTGCCGCAGCTGGGGGAGGGGTGCCCCAACCTAGCCCCAGACCTGCCGCGGCTGTGGGAGGAGCACCCCTCCCCTGGCCCGAACCCAGCCCCGGACCAGACCTGCCACAGCCAGGGGAGGGGCAGCTCTCACCCCAGCCCAGGTGCTGCTGCGGGGAGAGAGAGCTGGGGGAGTCCTCTCTCTCTCCTTGCCATGGCCCTGGAACAGCCTTCACCCCAAACCTCTCATCCTCAGCCCCACCCCAGAGCGCACAGAGCCTTCACCCCGCCCCACAACCCTCTGCCCCAGCCCTCAGCACTGGCCACACCCCAGAGCCTGCAACCCTAGGCAGAGCCCTCACTCCCCTGCGCCCCAACCCTCTGCCCCAGTCCTGAGCCCCCTCCCACACTCCAAATCCCTCGGCCCCACCCCCACCACATGAATTTTGTTATGTATGACACATCACCTCCATATTGGTGCACATAACAAAATTAATTCTGCACATGTGTGGGAAAAATTAGAGGGAACACTGGTCAGCCACCATGCTTTCTACTGCACCTTCAGGCAGTTTCTCTGGGCTTGTCTACACAGACATCTACTTCACAAGAAACTGGGGTGTGAATCTACCCCGCCCTAGCTGTAGACAAGCCCTTACTCCCTCTATCTTTCCCAGTTTTTTATCTGTTCTGCCTCTCCATCCCTACCCCTAAAAAAACACTCAGCAAAAGCTCCTGGGTGGGTTCACATACTCCTTTTGTCTTTAGGTAGGGGCTTACTCTAGCAGTCATGTTAGTTGAAGGGTGAATTCACGCCTTTCAATCTCAATGAGGTTTTAACTCATCTCATAACAAAGTTTCACACAACTCATAACAATAACAACTGGAATCTCAGAGCAGAGGAAATGCTTTAGTAATCAAGAGGGAAACAAGGAGGAGACTGACTGAGGCTATGGGTATGTCTACACTACAAAATTAGGTCGAATTTATAGAAGTCGGTTTTGTAGAAAGCGGTTTTATACAGTTGATTGTGTGTGTCCCCACACAAGTGGTCTAAGTGCATGTAGTCGGCGGAGTGTGTCCACAGTACCGGGGCAACCCTCGACTTCCGGAGCGTTGCACCGTGAGTGGCTATCCCACAGTTCCCGCAGTCTCCGCCGCCCATCTGAATTCTGGGTAGAAATCCCAGTGCCTGATGGGGCTAAAACCATTGTCGTGGGTGGTTCTGGGTACATATTGTCAGGCCCCCGTTCCCTCCCTCCCTCCATGAAAGCAGGGGCAGACAATCGTTTTGCGCCTTTTTTCTTGAGTTACGTGTGCAGACACCATACCACGGCAAGCATGGAGCCCACTCAGCAAACCGTCACCGTACTTCTCCTGGGTGCTGGCAGACGTGATACTGCAATGCTACACTGCAGCAGTTAATTGCCTTTTGGCAGCAGACAGTGCAGTATGAATGGTAGCCGTCATCGACGTAGTCCTGGGTGCTCTTTTAATCGGGCACCTGGGCAAACATGGGAATGACTCAGCCAGGTCATTTCCCTTTTAAGTTTCGTCTCGGGGCGATTCAGTCCTACAGGCAGTGCACTGTCTTTTAACCTCCAGCCAGCAGAAGATGATGGCTAGTCGTCATACTGCACCGTCTTCTGCCGAGCACCCAGGAGATAATGACAGCTAGCAATCGTACTGCACAGTCTGCTGCCAGCAAGATGTATAAAGATAGATGAAGTGGCTCAAAACAAGAAATAGACCAGATTTGTTTTGTATTCATTTTCTCCTCCTTCCCTCTGTGAACGGCCTGCCAAACCCAGTTTTGAGTTCTGTCCTTGAGGTTTTGAGTTCTATCCTTGAGGGGGCCATTCAGTTTCTCGCAAAGCCACCCCCTTTGTTGATTTTAATTTCCTGTAAACCAACCCTGTAAGCCATGTCGTCAGTTGCCCCTCCCTCCATCAGGGCAACGGCAGACAATCGTTCCGTGCCTTTTTTCTGTGCAGACGCCATACCACGGCAAGCATGGAGCCCGCTCAGATCACTTTGGCAATTAGGAGCACATTAAACACCACGCGCATAATCCAGCAGTATATGCAGCACCGGAACCTGGCAAAGCGATACTGGGCGAGTAGGCGACGTCAGCTCAGTAACGTGAGTGACGAGGACATGGACACAGACTTCTCTCAAAACGGGCCCTGGCAATGTGGGCATCATGGTGCTAATGGGCCAGGTTCATGCAGTGGAACGCCGATTCTGGGCTCAGGAAACAAGCACAGATGATGGGACCACATAGTGTTGCAGGTCTGGGACGATTCCCAGTGGTTGCGAAACTTTCGCATGTGTAAGGGCACTTTTATGGAACTTTGTGACTTGCTTTCCCATGCCCTGAGGCGCAAGAATACCAAGATGAGAGTAGCCCTCACAGTTGAGAAGCAAGTGGCGATAGCCCTGTGGAAGATTGCAATGCCAGACAGCTACTGGTCAGTCGGGAATCAATTTGGAGTGGGCAAATCTACTGTGGGGGCTGCTGTGATGCAAGTAGCCAACGCAATCAAAGATCTGCCTATATCAAGGGTAGTGACCCTGGGAAATGTGCAGGTCATAGTGGATGGCTTTGCTGCAATGGGATTCCCTAACTGTGGTGGGGCCATAGACGGAACCCATATCCCTATCTTGGCACCGGAGCACCAAGCCGGCGAGTACATAAACTGCAAGGGGTACTTTTCAATAGTGCTGCAAGCACTGGTGGATCACAAGGGACGTTTCACCAATATCAACATGGGATGGCTGGGAAAGGTACATGACGTTCACATCTTCAGGAACTCTGGTCTGTTTCAAAAGCTGCAGGAAGGGACTTTATTCCCAGACCAGAAAATAACTGTTGGGGACGTTGAAATGCCTATATGTATCCTTGGGGACCCAGCCTACCCCTTAATGTCATGGCTCATGAAGCCATACACAGGCAGCCTGGACAGTAGTCAGGAGCTGTTCAACTGCAGGCTGAGCAAGTGCAGAATGGTGGTAGAATGTGCATTTGGATGTTTAAAGGCGCGCTGGCGCAGTTTACTGACTCGCTTAGACCTCAGCGAAACCAATATTCCCACTGTTATTACTGCTTGCTGTGTGCTCCACAATATCTGTGAGAGTAAGGGGGAGACGTTTATGGCGGGGTGGGAGGTTGAGGCAAATCGCCTGGCTGCTGGTTTCGCACAGCCAGACACTAGCGTGGTTAGAAGAGCACAGGAGGGTGCGGTGTGCATCAGAGAAGCTTTGAAAACCAGTTTCATGACTGGACAGGCTACGGTATGAAAGTTCTGTTTGTTTCTCCATGATGAAAACCACCGCCCCTTGTTTCACTCTACTTCCCTGTAAGCTAACCACCCTCCTCTCCTCCCTTCGATCACCACTGTCAGAGGTAATAAAGTCATTGTTGCTTCACATTCATGCATTCTTTATTCATTCATCACACAAATAGGGGGATAACTACCAAGGTAGCCCGGGAGGGGTGGTGGAGGAGAGAAACACCAGGAGGGGTGGTGGAGGAGGGAAGGACAAAGCCACACAGCACTTTAAAAGTTTAAAACTTTAAAACTTATTGAATGCCAGCCTTCTGTTGCTTGGGCAATCCTCTGGGGTGGGGTGGCCAGAGGCCCCCCAACCACGTTCTTGGGTGTCTGGGTGAGGAGGCTATGGAACTTGGGGAGGAGGGTGGTTGGTTACACAGGGCCTGTAGCGGCGGTCTGTGCTCCTGCTGCCTTTCCTGCAGCTCAACCATACACTGGAGCATATTGGTTTGATCCTCCAGCAGCCTCAGCATTGAATCCTGCCTCCTCTCATCACGCTGCTGCCACATTTGAGCTTCAGCCCGCCACTTACTCTCTTCAGCCCACCACCTCTCCTCCCGGTCATATTGTGCTTTCCTGCACTCTGACATTGTCTGCCTCCACGCAGTCGTCTGTGCTTTGTCAGTGTGGGAGGACACCATGAGCTCAGAGAACATTTCATCATGAGTGCGTTTTTTTCGCCTTCTAATTTTCACTAGCCTCTGGGAAGGAGAAGATCCTGTGATCATTGAAACACATGCAGCTGGTGGAGAAAAAAAAGAAGCAGTGGTATTTAAAAAGATACATTTTCTAAAACAATGGCTACACTCTTTCATGGTAAACCTTGCTGTTAACATTACATACACAGCACATGTGCTTTCGTTCCAAGGTCACATTTTGCCTCCCCCCACCATGTGGCTAGCCCCTCACCCCCTCCCCCCGCCCCCCGGCTAACAGCGGGGAACATTTCTGTTCAGCCACAGGCAAACAGCCCAGCAGGAACGGGCACCTCTGCATGTCCCCTTAAGAAAAGCACTCTATTTCAACCAGGAGACCATAATGATATCACTCTCCTGAGGATAACACAGAGAAATAAAGAACGGATGTTATTTGAATGCCAGCAAACATACACTGCAATGCTTTGTTCTACAATGATTCCCGAGTATGTGCTACTGGCCTGGTGTGGTAAAGTGTCCACACCATGGTGGGTGGAATAAGGCTGCCCTCCCCAGAAACCTTTTGCAAAGGCTTTGGGAGTACATCCAGGAGAGCTGCAAATGCCAGGGAAAATTAATCATTAAACATGCTTGCTTTTAAACCATGTATAGTATTTTAAAAGGTACACTCACCAGAGGTCCCTTCTCTGCCTGGCGGGTCCAGGAGGCAGCCTTGGGTGGGTCCGGGGGGACTGCCTCCAGGTCCAGGGTGAGAAACAGTTTCTGGCTGTCGGGAAAACCGGTTTCTCTGCTTGCTTGCTGTGAGCTATCTACAACTTCATCATCATCATCTTCCTCGTCCCCAAAACCTGCTTCTGTGTTGCCTCCATCTCCATTGAAGGAGTCAAACAACACGACTGGGGTCGTGGTGGCTGAACCCCCTAAAATGGCATGCAGCTCATCATAGAAGCGGCATGTTTGGGGCTCTGACCTGGAGCGGCCGTTTGCCTCTCTGGTTTTCTGGTAGGCTTGCCTCAGCTCCTTAAGTTTCATGCGGCGTTGGTTCGGGTCCTTGTTATGGCCTCTGTCCTTCATGCCCTGGGAGATTTTGACAAATGTTTTGGCATTTCGAAAACTGGAACGGAGTTCTGATAGCACGGATTCCTCTCCCCATACAGCAATCAGATCCCGTACCTCCCGTTTGGTCCATGCTGGAGCTCTTTTGCGATTCTGGAACTCCATCACGGTCACCTCTGCTGATGAGCTCTGGCCAGCGTGGCAAGCTGCAGGTGACCATGCAAACAGGAAATTGAAATTCAAAAGTTTGCGGGCCTTTTCCTGTCTACCTGGCCAGTGCAGAGTGCTGTCCAGAGCGGTCACAATGGAGCACTCTGGGATAGCTCCCGGAGGCCAGTACCGTCTAATTGCGTCCACAGTACCCCAAATTCGACCCGGCAAGGCCAATTTAAGCGCTAATCCACTTGTCAGAGGTGGATTAAGGAAATCAATTTTAAGAACCCTTTAAGTCGAAAAAAAGGGCTTCATTGTCTGGACGGGTGCAGGTTTACATCGATTTAACGCTGCTAAATTCGATCTAAACTCCTAGTGTAGACCAGGGCTATGTCTACACTAGCACTTTTGTCAGTAAAACTTTTGTTGGTCAGGAGTGTGGAAAAAAACACCCCAACTGACATAAGTTACACTGACAGAAGCGCCGGTGTGGACAGCGCTATGATACTGCCTCTTGTTGGGGGTGGTTTAATTATGCCAACGGGAGAGCTCTCTCCCGTCGGCATAGAATGGCTACACAGGAGACCTTACAGTAGCTCAGCAGCATTGGTACAGCTGTGCCACTGTAAGGTCTCTAGTGTAGACATAGCCTGAATTACTTAAATTCTGTCCCAGTGTAACTTCACTGATTTCAGGATCCTTTTGTATTATGGATTAGATACAGGAGCCATATTTCTTTAATTACTTTCATTTTCACTGGGTCTCTGAGTCGTAGGTATTACCATCAGTCAGTATCAACAACTGTAAAATGGCTGGGACGGATACATATGGCCAAGTACTGTTTGCATTTCCACTGGTGCAAAACCTGAGTAACTCTTGAAGTCAGTGCAAGTGAGAGCAGAATTTGACCTGCAGTGTTCTGCAGAGGTTGCAAGTTCTAGATATTCCAACCAGCAGTTTGTTGCAACCCCTTTTACCTGGTGTAGTAATGGCCTTACATAAATATCATTGTGTCTGAGCCTGAGTACTATGCTTTATGCTGAAAGTGACACTTTCCACAGTGTCCTGGTAATAACTATTACAGAATTCAGGAACACCCTTGTGCACAGATCTTTCAGACTGAATTCTCAAAAGCACCTGATAATGTTTTGTGTGAAAGTTTCTTTCCATGCTTTTTAAAAGACATTTATGTCCACTAGGAATAATATGTCCTGATCACTTTTCCACAGGCAGCCAAACCTTCAGATGTGTTTGCTCGATACCGAAAACACTGCTCCCCTAATTTCTGGGCTGTGGTCTCATTCTCTCGAAGGAATCAAGATGAGATCTTGTTATGGCTGGGATTCCCTAAAGGTGTTTCAGAAATAGTGCTTTTGCTGCACAGATGTGGGCATAAGTAATCTCCCCGCTCTTCTTGCCCCATGGGATGGGAGCTGACCTGGTATGGAGATGCCTGCCACATAGCAGGTAATTCTTTGGCTCTGTAGCCCTTAAATGGGCAACACCTGTTCTCCAACAAGCCAGACAAAGAGCCCCCCTGCTTAATGTGCGGTGAGGTCATTCTGCTTGTTGGGGTTTGTACCATTGTTTCTCATGTTCAAGCTCTTGATTTGCCTGTGTTTGACTCTTGAACAAAATACATATGCTGATAAGGATCCGAGGCTGACCAAACCCAAATGGGTCTGTTAAAGGCTACACATACAGTTAATGACAAAGAAGGATTTGTTAAAACTTGTATGGAAAGCTCATGTATGTTAATAATGATAAAAGCAAAAATTTGAAAACTAGATTAATGTGCCGTAGCCACCACCAATCTGAGACTGTCCAGACTGAGACTCTGTAGCAATTTATTTCAAATTTAGGTAAAGTCCTACTACTTAAAGAATAAATGGTGTGATCTAGGGCGGATCAGACAGAATAGCTCTTCTCTAGTCTTGCCTCCTGATAGCAGTGTTTGCTGTTGCTATTGAGTGCTCACGGGGACTGTGTTCACAAATGTATGTTGCTCATTGTCCCCTTTAAGCCAGTAGAAAGTAACCTGGTGGAACTGGAAATCATCTACACATAGGCTACTCTCTCCTATTTGCATCAGGGCCTGCTGCGTGTATGTGTGTGGGCTTGTTATGATTTCAGAAAGCCCACGATCTGCCACTGCAGGACAAACGAGAACTGTATTTCCACCAGGAAGAATAGACCATGAAAAGCATTTGGATTGGCGCCTAAAATCTGATAGTCCTGGAGTGTAACTGTAGAAGCAGCTGCTGACACAGGTGTCTCCTTTTCATCCTTGCTTGCTACCTGTGGTATAGAGGATTGTCAATCTGTGTACTGCCACAGTGAGCCAGTGATTTTATATCACTAGGTCTCAATGTGGAGGCAAAACGCTGGGACCACATGAATGGTGGCTGCTGTAGCCTGGGGGATCTGACATTCCTCAATTCATTGATCTCTATGCTTGAAGCTGCCAATCAATGGCTATTAGCAAGGATGGCGTATCTAGCCTCTGTTTGCCAGAACCTGGGAATGGGCAAGAGGGTGACACTTGATGATTACCTGTTCTGTTCATTCCCTCTGGGGCGCCTGGCATTGGCCATGGTCAGAAGACAGGATACCAGGCTAGATGGATCTTTGGTCTGAACCAGTATGGCCGTTCTTATGATCTGATTGATCTGTAGCTTTGCCTCTAAAGACCCCAGGATGTTTGCTATCCCTAAAGATGTGTTTTCAGACATAAGGGCCAGCACTGAACTTTTTGCAGAGTTTCAACCAGCAAGAGATGATCTTGAAAAGTGACTTTAGCCACAATGGTGAATAAGTGCATCATGAAATACACTGTGTTCATGGTGCCTGGATCTCCTTAAGATGCCTCTAACACAGGCTCTATCAGCTCATGACTCTCTTTGTGCAACACATGCTGAGTAGGTGGCAGCAAAATGAGATGTGTGGTCATTCTATGTTCTTGCCTGAATAGCAACCCAGCTTTGTGGACACCACTGTAGTATCTCACAGGCATCAGTCAGAACTTGAAATCACCTTCATCTTTGTGGAACTTGAACATTTTAACATTTCTTTCCAAATAAAGTCAGACTTTTTAAAAACATGGATAATCCTTTTGGAGTCCCAGCTGACAAGCCCAAGGTTGTGGTTGATTCACCTCTGAACTTATTTTAAATTCCTAAATATAGACTTAGAAAACTAACTCGAGACACTCAAGTGTCAACATTTTGATCTTAAAACTTTTAAAATTTCAATGGTTTGCTGGCCCATTTATTTGAGCCTAATTATGCCTAGTTATTTGAATACTGGAAGGGATACTAATAGGTGCATTTGATTGTGTTTCTCTTGCAATCCAAAAGTGAGGGAAGATTCCTACCACATACAACCAAAATAAAACGTTGCCCATGCTCCTTGCTCTCAGTAAGTATGAGAATCGATCCTATCAATACTTCTGCTTTTATAGATCTTTGTCACTCTGAAGCCAAACACACTTTAAAATTAAATGGCCATAGAAGTGGGATCTCTTCCACTTGGCTTCACCGAATCTTTGAGATTGCTGTTTTTGCTGATGCTGGCGGGGGCATGTGTGCATATCTGTTTGTGTTTATACTGTGTGAGCTGTTCTGCACGGAAGCCTGTGGTCAGGTAGATGCTGAAAGCTGGGCTGCCTTTCTCTGGACAGTATTAGCCGATTTTTTTTCTCTCTTTCTTTGCTTTGCCTCCAGTGAGGAGCGACATTTCTGTGGTAGGAATGATCTGCAGTGATGTTTGCCAATGTCTGTGTTCTGTGGGTTGTTTCAGGCATCGGAAGGCGTTCCGGTGAAGTACTTCGACAACTTGGATGAACTGATAGAGTTTTACAAGAAGGAGAACATGGGTCTGGTATGGCACCTGAAATATCCTGTCCAACGGGAAGAGGAGGAGGCAGCTGATGATCCAGAGGAGGATGCAGGTAAAAAATCCAGCGGAAAAGTAGATGGTTCGGACCTTGGAGTGAAACAGACTTGATGTATGCTGGAGATGATGGGAGTGCTGGCAGGAGCTTTCTTGGAGTTTCTCAGCAGTGCTATGTGCCTGCGACTCCTATTGACTCCATTAGGAGGTATGAGTGCTCAGGGCCTCTGAAAATCAGGCCCCTTTGGGTATGTCTATACAGCAGAGGTTCTCAAACTGTGGGTCAGGACCCCAATGTGGGTCACTACCCTTTTTAATGGGGTCACCAGGGCTGGCTTAGACTTGCTGGGGCCCAGGGCCAAAGTTGAAGGGTGTCAGCCCTGGGCAGCAGGGCTGAGGTTACAGCCCTTCAGCCTGGGACTGAAGCCCTTGGCCTTGGCTTTGTCGTCCCCCCCTGCCTGGGGTGGTGTTGCTTGTCCTTTGCCCCCCTCCCCTGGACAGCAGGGCTAAGGCGGGTTCAGGCTTCGGTCCCCGCTCCTGGGGTCATGTAGTAATTTTTGTTGTCAGAAGATAGTCGCAGTGAAATGAAGTTTGAGAACCTCTGCTATACAGCAATGTAAGCCCAGGCTCGAGCCTGGACTCAGGCCTAACCCCTCTTGCATCCACACACCACTTGTGTTAACCTAGGACTTGAACCTAGGGGCTCAGGGCCCTGCAGAGCTGGAGGGTCCAAGCCCATGTTAAGCTGAGACCCTATTACTTTCCAGTGTGCATGGCTCCAGCATGACTTGGGTCCTGGAAGTCCTCCAGAGGTATCCCTTAGTCCTCTCTATGCCAACAATCTGTGGTGCAGTCTATTGCACTCTATTGCAAATGGAAGCCACTCCTCCCTTTGCAAACGGCAGCACCTCAGATCAGCGTTAAGCCATCGTCTGGTAAACACAGGTCTGTAAGCACACTATCAGAGAGCCTGCAGGGTTTGCAACGGAGAATGATCAAAAGAAGCTTTTTGCAAAGAAAGCTGTTTCCTGGACACAAGAGCGTGGCCAGATTTTGGTGCACACTGTCCTTATGGGGACCTGAGTCCCATCTATAGCAATGTCACAGTTAGGAAAGAAGGCAGTAGAGTTTTCCCATAGTGCACCACACTTGTACGGCTAGAGTGTCGACACTTGGGGTGGGGTGGGGGGTGCACTTGGCACTCTGAGAGCGGGTTACTCTGACTCAGGTCTGTGCTGTACAATGTGGATGACAGAGCCCTAGGTTCGAATAGGGATCAGAATATCCTTAACCCAGGGTTAAAATGAAGTGTAGATGCTCAAGCCCAGGGTTCCCTAACACACATAGCCCACTTGAGTCCTCTAACCCTAGGCTGCCACTGCTGTGCAGACATACCCTTTATACCTCTGTGCTATGGAGAATATATCTAATAATTATGAGCTTGTTCAGGTGCGCTTTGATACCGCAGTGATGATTCCTTTACTACTACCTCGTAGACAGTTGGGTGAGAAGGTCCTGGCTGGACCTGGCACACACCTCCTGATTTGGCATTTCCATCACAGGCCTGCAGTATCAGTGGTGGATTTTCTGGCGTAACATGGTTCGAGGGGCTTGCTGTTGGATTTCCTTCTGACTGAGGATGGGGAAACAGGTAGCGTGAGGATGGCTGCCCTCAGTTTGTCAGGTTTAAGACAGAAAGGAAATCATGGACTCCACCTGTGTCTATACTACAATGTTGCACTGTTACAAGCTGCAGCAGTGCAGGACATTTTTGCTAGCTGCCTTGTTTTGCATGCACACATTGCACTGTGTCCATATACAAGACCCTCTGCAAGCATTGTAGGGCTGGGGGATTGTTGCACCTACCCCATTGTGCCACGTACAGCTCCCTGGAGCTGGGGGCAGAAGGTCTATGGTATAGAATATCTCTGACTCTTATTCATATTTTTGGTTTGTTCTGTCAGCTGCTGCAAATGGTTCTGTCCTGCACTAAGAGCAGAATCAAGCAGTGGATTATATTGGCTGCCCCCATTTTCTACACACTCCCCGGGAATGAGCCACATTTTGTGCAGAGGCACATTAGCTGCCCTTTCTGCTGTGTCTGGAAGATTCATGTTCCATACCACTAGGACAGGATCATGGCTTCGCAGGCCAGTTTGAGCCTGAATCTTTGATGTTTGCCATCAAAGGTCAGTCCCTTGGGAGGACTTTGGTTTTGGCCAGGTGCTCTAAGTGAAGAGCAGTCCTGGAGGAGAGGAGAGAGAATACTGCACTGCTTCATGGGGTTCTCCCCCCCAAAAGAGACATGAAAGTGAGGTTTCTGGTGCTGGGACCCTAGTAGCTGTCTGTGGAGTTAAGGGTTCTATACAGAGCTGATCAGAAACATTTTGACTAGCCATTATTTTTATTAGAATGTGCTGATTCTTCAGAATCTAAACATTCCATGGGACTATGTTCTTTTGATGAAATACCACCAGAAACCAGAGAGGGTCCCAATGGAAAACCTGTCGGCTGACTTGCCAGCCTGCCCACACAGCTCCTGAGCAGCCAGGGCTCCCAGCCTCCATAGCAGGGACTTGAAGCCAGGGTGCCTGAGACCCAGACTAATGCTGTAATCACTGGACCATTCTTTCTCTCCTCTTTTGTCTGTCTATCTAGAAATGCTGGGCATGACCATGAACCTGATTATCTTCAGGGTAAAACCTCTTTGACATAGCCTGCCCATCGCGCGCATACACACACACACCACACACACACACCACACACACACACACAATCTCACTGATCTTGTGAGGGCTGGAAAATATTGACAAGAATGACATTTCAATGAGAAACTGACACCATTTTTTGGAAAACCTGTTAGTTATTTTCTCATTTTCTGCCCAGCTCTGTTAATCTCCCAGCTCTCAGAATGGGGGAGAGAGGTGCAGGAAGAAGAATAAACAGAAGGGCAGGAAGTTGAAAAAAGTTCTTGTTGCCACTCTACTTGCCTCTGGATAGAGCAGTGGGTCTCAAACTTTTGTACTGGTGACCCCTTTCACATAGCAAGCCTCTGAGTGTGACCTCTCTTATAAATTAAAAATACTTTAAAATATATTTAATACCATTATAAATGGTGGAGGCAAAGCAGGGTTTGGGGTGGAGGCTTAAAGCTCGTGACCCCCTGAGGGGTCCCGACCCCCAGTTTGAGAACTCCTGGGCTAGAGGAAGAGAAATGAAAATGTGATCTTTTAGTGTAATGCCAGTCACACCCACAATTCAGTTTTGTAAGGTGCTTAGGTACCATCATTCTGGAGCCAGATGAAAGCCTAGAGGATGTCTTTGTCATATATGTTTCGTTGTTAAGTCTCCTATCCCTGTGGAATCTAAGCATGGAGGTATTGATCTAACTCAGAGGTGGGCAAACTATGGCCCACGGGCCACATCCGGCCCATGGGACCTTCTGCCTGGCCCCTGAGCTCCCGGCCGGGGAGACTAGCCCTAGGCCCCTCCCCTGCTGTCCCCCCTCCCCTGCAGCCTAAGCTCACTGTGCTGCTGGCGCAATGCTCTGGGCAGCGGGGCTGCAAGCTCCTGGGGCAGCGCAGCTGCAGAGCCCGGCCTGACCCGGTGCTCTGTGCTGCGCGATGCATGGCTGGCTCCAGCCGGGTGGCACGGCTTCCTGTCCTGGTGCAGCCACGCCGCCAGCCACCGGTGCTCCAGGCAGCACGGTAAGGGGGCAGCGAGCAGTGGGGGTTGGATAGAGGGTAGGGGAGTTCAGGAGGTGGTCAGGGGCTGGGGGTGTGGATAGGGGTTGGGGCAGTCAGAGGGCAGAGAATAGGGGGGTTGAATGGGGCAGACGTCCCGTGGGGGCTGTCAGAGAACGGGGGGGGGGGTGTGGAAGGGGCAGGAGTCCCGGGGGGGCCATCAAGGGGCAAGAAGCAGGAGGGGTCAGATAGGGGGCGGGGGCCGGGCCACGCCTGGCTGTTTGGGGAGGCACAGCCTCCCTTAACCGGCCCTCCATACAATTTCAGAAACCCGATGCAGCCCTCAGGCCAAAAAGTTTGCCTGCCCTGATCTAACTGCAGCACCAATCAGTCATGCTGGTGCTTATTATTTCTTTCTCTCTGTAAGTCACAATGTGCACAGGAGCTATTGACCATGCTTTTCAGGAAAATAAGCATCACTCTCTCATTTTTAAGCACAGCCAAGTACTATGTGCATTACAAAGTGAGGGGAGATTGTTAACAAGGGTGAATATCATTGGGTTAAACGCAGCTATAGCCACTTCCCACCAAAGAGACAGAGTGCTGTTGAATTGAATGGCATGGGTTTGGGGGGGCCTACACTGGAGAGTGGAGGGAGTTTTCAGCTGGGATGAATGCACTGAATGCCCCTGTGACCGTACTGCATTAAATGGAAGGGGTTGATTTGCACTCAGCATTCATTGTTACTGCCTTTCTCTGGACATATTTACTAATTTTAGCTGCCTGTTCTCAGCCTATTTGTACTCCCCCCCAACCCACTTCTCTTGCACTGTGCCCGCCATGGAGATGTAGGGACTCAGATACTGGAGTTCTGTGACTGGAGAAGCTGCTCATCATGTCGGCACCCAGACCCTTTTTTGTTATGAACAAATGGAGACTAGGATGGAGGCTGCTAAACCCACTTAACCTGAAGTAGCTTCATTTACGGTGGACGGAAGTTAAATCCGTGTGTCTGTCCGTATTTCCAGAGATGTAGCCCCTTATACATCTCCCTCTCCCATGTAGCTCCTGGGCACTGTCCCACTCCACTGATGACCCATTATAATAATAATAATACCTAGCCATGATATAGCATGTGCACATTTTCAAAGAACTGCACAAATATTAATCAATCTTCATAATGATCAGGAAATTTAAGTTAAGTGACTTGACCAAATCTAGTCAATAAGCCAGTGCCAGAGCCCAGGATTATTGCTTATGCGTTCTGGGTTCACAGCGCTCAGCTAAGCCCACTACACCACACCACTGAATTCAGTGGGAACAGGATTGGGCCCTTATCAATAGCAAGGTCTGATCTGATGAATTTCAGATCTTTTCAGTTCAGCGATTGCAGGCCAATTAATCTGGATTGATTTTGCACTGACTGCCACTGTGATGCAGACGATATTGTGGGTCAGAATGGGAGGCAAGTGCTCTAGGTGTGTTGCCAAAATTATTTTGTTTCCCTTCCTTCATGTCAGACCCTGTACCAACCCCACCCATATTACCCCCACGACCCTTCCTGGTGGCACTCCCGGCAAGTGAGACGAAAGAAGCGTCTCCTCTGAATGAAAGTTCCAAGGTGGCAGAAGTCAGCAAACTGTCCCTTTCTGAGACACTACTTCAACGGCTGCAGTCCCAGGACACCAGCAGGTGAGCTATGGTCATTCACTGCTCTCAAGAAATGTAGATAGATGGGCAATAGAATCAACACCGACGCCTTCACGGGAGTTGGTAAGGTGCTGCATTTGGGAAAGGTGTCACTGATATCACAGCTATTTCAGTGCCCTCTATTGTGGGAGAGGGGATGTGGGGCCTGCGTCTAATCTCACTCTTATTTTACCCCGTGTAACTCCATGGGCTTCAGAGGAGTCACTCCTGATTTACACAATTAAAGGGAAGTCAGAATCAGGTCCATTCTCTCTTAGACATTAAAGTAATACAGTGGCTACTCCTTAAGGTAGCGCTCATGCTCTGGCATGGAAGAAATGTTCTCCTGAAGTATAAAACAATGTACTGGCCTCCCCCGTGAAGAGATTTCCTAACGTATGGTAAGATAATATCGGAGAGGCTAGAATAGTAACCATGTGCCTAAACCATAGAGATTGTGGGCCAGATCCTTAACGTGTGCAAATTGGCAAGTCTTCATTGGTTGCAATGGAGTTACACTGATTTATGCCAGCTGAGGGTCTGGCCCCATCTAAGTATGTGGCTGTCTGAATACATCACGCACCATAGCCTGTTGAATCTGGACACCCATTCAAGCATCAGAGGAAGCTGGTTACATCTAGGGTGACCAGATCCTCAGTGTTAAAAATCAGGACATGTGTCTATGGGCCAGGGCTGGGGGAGCAAGTTACAGCAAAGGGAAGCTAATTTGGTGTTCTGTCAGGGAGGTAGGACAGGGGGCTGTCTGGGTAGGTGGCAAGCTGGGAGATATCTATTTTGATTGGCTGCCTTCGCTGTTCCATCTGCCTCCTTGGAAAAGAGCAGCCAGTCAGAACTTTCTGTACTAGCTGAGGGATGAAACAGCCAGTAAACTTTGACTGCTTCATCCCTCAGCATGGGTAGAGGTGCCAATCCCCACTCATTAAGGACCCAACTGGAGCCTCTCATCCAGCCTCTGTTTTCAGATTCTAATCAGGCTTTGTCTGAGGCAGAAGCTTCGAAGAAGAAGTCAGCCATGGAGACGAGCAAAAGTCCTGGCTCCCCCAACACTCTCAGGCTGCCAGCCCCCAGCCTCTTCACCACACACCAACCTTACAGGAGACCTACTAATCACTCCCCTCACACCATAGCTCCCTCTCAGTCACGACTGCAACTCCTTATCTCCCACCCCAGGACAGCATTCATCCTATTACAGTGGGGAATCCTCAGGCAAAGTCTAAGAATTCCATTCCCCCCATCACCACCACTTAGAAGGGAATATTGACATTGAAGAACAAGGCAAGCCACACAGGAGTATGTCTTAGCCGTGGAGGTTTCTGCTTCAGACAAAACTCAGCTGCCTGATGGTTGGGGACAGTAGGGGGGCAGCTGGTTTCCTTACTTGCGTCAGTCTTTTTCGCAGTGTTTCTGAGGAACACCTAAAGTTAATCCAGGATTA